>NW_028187914.1:0-487000 GCF_964204655.1 Triturus cristatus | reverse complement strand
CCTTCGCTCTGTAAGCACTGGCAGTGTGAGGGGTGAGTATATCTCGCTCCATCCTTCACATTAACTCTACCACACTCTAAATGTATAGAAGGCGGCTCTCTGGATGTACTGGCGTGTTAAGCATGAGTGCATCTAACACCATCCTTCGCTCTGTAAGCACTGGCGGTTTAAGGGGTGAGTATATCTCACTCCATCCTTCACACTAACTCTACCACACTCTAAATGTATAGAAGGCGGCTCTCTGGATGTACTGGTGGTGTTAAGCATGAGTGCATCTAACACCATCCTTCGCTCTGTAAGCACTGGCAGTGTGAGCGGTGAGTATATCTCACTCCATCCTTCACACTAACTCTACCACACTCTAAATGTATAGAAGGCGGCTCCCTGGATATACTGACGTGTTAAGCATGAGTGCATCTAACACCATCCTTCGCTCTGTAAGCACTTGCGGTTTAAGGGGTGAGTATATCTCACTCCATCCTTCACACTAACTCTACCACACTGTAAATGTATAGAAGGCAGCTCTCTGGATGCACTGGCGGTGTTAAGCATGAGTGCATCTAACATCATCCTTCGCTCTGTAAGCACTGGCAGTGTGAGGTGTGAGTATATCTCACTCCACCCTTCACACTAACTCTACCACACTCTAAATGTATAGAAGGCGGCTCTCTGGATGCACTGGCGTGTTAAGCATGAGTGCATCTAACACCATCCTTCGCTCTATAAGCACTGGCAGTGTGAGGGGTGAGTATATCTCACTCCATCCTTCGCACTAACTCTACCACACTCTAAATGTATAGAAGGCGGCTCTCTGGATGTACTGGCGTGTTAAGCATGAGTGCATCTAACAACATCCTTCACTCTGTAAGCACTGGCGGTTTAAGGAGTGAGTATATCTCACTCCATCCTTCACACTAACTCTACCACACTGTAAATGTATAGAAGGCGGCTCTCTGGATGTACTGGCGGTGTTAAGCATGAGTGCATCTAACACCATCCTTCGCTCTGTAAGCACTGGCAGTGTGAGGGGTGAGTATATCTCACTCCATCCTTCACACTAACTCTACCACACTATAAATGTATACAAGGCGGCTCTCTGGATGTACTGGCGGTGTTAAGCATGAGTGCATCTAACACCATCCTTCGCTCTGTAAGCACTGGCAGTGTGAGGGGTGAGTATATCTCACTCCATCCTTCACACTAACTCTACCACACTCTAAATGTATAGAAGGCGGCTCTCTGGATGTACTGGCGGTGTTAAGCATGAGTGCATCTAACACCATCCTTCGCTCTGTAAGCACTGGCAGTGTGAGGGGTGAGTATATCTCACTCCATCCTTCACACTAACTCTACCACACTCTAAATGTATAGAAGGCGGCTCTCTGGATGTACTGGCGTGTTAAGCATGAGTGCATCTAACACCATCCTTCGCTCTGTAAGCACTGGCGGTTTAAGGGGTGAGTATATCTCACTCCATCCTTCACACTAACTCTACCACACTATAAATGTATAGAAGGCGGCTCTCTGGGTGCACTGGCGTGTTAAGCATGAGTGCATCTAACACCATCCTTCGCTCTGTAAGCACTGGCAGTGTAAGGGGTGAGTATATCTCGCTCCATCCTTCACACTAACTCTACCACACTGTAAATGTATAGAAGGCGGCTCTCTGGATGCACTGGCGGTGTTAAGTATGTGTGCATCTAACACCATCCTTTGCTCTGTAAGCACTGGCAGTGTAAGGGGTGAGTATATCTCGCTCCATCCTTCACACTAACTCTACCACACTCTAAATGTATAGAAGGCGGCTCTCTGGGTGCACTGGCGGTGTTAAGCATGAGTGCATCTAACACCATCCTTCGCTCTGTAAGGGGTGAGTATATCTCACTCCATCCTTCACACTAACTCTACCACACTCTAAATGTATAGAAGGCGGCTCTCTGGATGTACTGGCGGTGTTAAGCATGAGTGCATCTAACACCATCCTTCGCTCTGTAAGCACTGGCAGTGTGAGGGGTGAGTATATCTCACTCCATCCTTCACACTAACTCTACCACACTCTAAATGTATAGAAGGCGGCTCTCTGGATGTACTGGCTTTTTTAAGCATGAGTACATCTAACATCATCCTTCGCTCTGTAAGCACTGGCAGTTTAAGGGGTGAGTATTTCTTACTCCATCCTTTACACTAACTCTACCACACTGTAAAGGTATAGAAGGCGGCTCTCTGGATGTACTGGCGGTGTTAAGCATGAGTGCATCTAACACCATCCTTCGCTCTGTAAGCACTGGCAGTGTGAGGGGTGAGTATATCTCGCTCCATCCTTCACATTAACTCTACCACACTCTAAATGTATAGAAGGCGGCTCTCTTGATGTACTGGCGTGTTAAGCATGAGTGCATCTAACACCATCCTTCGCTCTGTAAGCACTGGCGGTTTAAGGGGTGAGTATATCTCACTCCATCCTTCACACTAACTCTACCACACTCTAAATGTATAGAAGGCGGCTCTCTGGATGTACTGGTGGTGTTAAGCATGAGTGCATCTAACACCATCCTTCGCTCTGTAAGCACTGGCAGTGTGAGCGGTGAGTATATCTCACTCCATCCTTCACACTAACTCTACCACACTCTAAATGTATAGAAGTCGGCTCTCTGGATATACTGACCTGTTAAGCATGAGTGCATCTAACACCATCCTTCGCTCTGTAAGCACTTGCGGTTTAAGGGGTGAGTATATCTCACTCCATCCTTCACACTAACTCTACCACACTGTAAATGTATAGAAGGCAGCTCTCTGGATGCACTGGCGGTGTTAAGCATGAGTGCATCTAACATCATCCTTCGCTCTGTAAGCACTGGCAGTGTGAGGGGTGAGTATATCTCACTCCATCCTTCACACTAACTCTACCACACTCTAAATGTATAGAAGGCGGCTCTCTGGATGTACTGGTGGTGTTAAGCATGAGTGCATCTAACACCATCCTTCGCTCTGTAAGCACTGGCAGTGTGAGCGGTGAGTATATCTCACTCCATCCTTCACACTAACTCTACCACACTCTAAATGTATAGAAGGCGGCTCCCTGGATATACTGACGTGTTAAGCATGAGTGCATCTAACACCATCCTTCGCTCTGTAAGCACTTGCGGTTTAAGGGGTGAGTATATCTCACTCCATCCTTCACACTAACTCTACCACACTGTAAATGTATAGAAGGCAGCTCTCTGGATGCACTGGCGGTGTTAAGCATGAGTGCATCTAACATCATCCTTCGCTCTGTAAGCACTGGCAGTGTGAGGTGTGAGTATATCTCACTCCACCCTTCACACTAACTCTACCACACTCTAAATGTATAGAAGGCGGCTCTCTGGATGCACTGGCGTGTTAAGCATGAGTGCATCTAACACCATCCTTCGCTCTATAAGCACTGGCAGTGTGAGGGGTGAGTATATCTCACTCCATCCTTCGCACTAACTCTACCACACTCTAAATGTATAGAAGGCGGCTCTCTGGATGTACTGGCGTGTTAAGCATGAGTGCATCTAACAACATCCTTCACTCTGTAAGCACTGGCGGTTTAAGGAGTGAGTATATCTCACTCCATCCTTCACACTAACTCTACCACACTGTAAATGTATAGAAGGCGGCTCTCTGGATGTACTGGCGGTGTTAAGCATGAGTGCATCTAACACCATCCTTCGCTCTGTAAGCACTGGCAGTGTGAGGGGTGAGTATATCTCACTCCATCCTTCACACTAACTCTACCACACTATAAATGTATACAAGGCGGCTCTCTGGATGTACTGGCGGTGTTAAGCATGAGTGCATCTAACACCATCCTTCGCTCTGTAAGCACTGGCAGTGTGAGGGGTGAGTATATCTCACTCCATCCTTCACACTAACTCTACCACACTCTAAATGTATAGAAGGCGGCTCTCTGGATGTACTGGCGGTGTTAAGCATGAGTGCATCTAACACCATCCTTCGCTCTGTAAGCACTGGCAGTGTGAGGGGTGAGTATATCTCACTCCATCCTTCACACTAACTCTACCACACTCTAAATGTATAGAAGGCGGCTCTCTGGATGTACTGGCGTGTTAAGCATGAGTGCATCTAACACCATCCTTCGCTCTGTAAGCACTGGCGGTTTAAGGGGTGAGTATATCTCACTCCATCCTTCACACTAACTCTACCACACTATAAATGTATAGAAGGCGGCTCTCTGGGTGCACTGGCGTGTTAAGCATGAGTGCATCTAACACCATCCTTCGCTCTGTAAGCACTGGCAGTGTAAGGGGTGAGTATATCTCGCTCCATCCTTCACACTAACTCTACCACACTGTAAATGTATAGAAGGCGGCTCTCTGGATGCACTGGCGGTGTTAAGTATGTGTGCATCTAACACCATCCTTTGCTCTGTAAGCACTGGCAGTGTAAGGGGTGAGTATATCTCGCTCCATCCTTCACACTAACTCTACCACACTCTAAATGTATAGAAGGCGGCTCTCTGGGTGCACTGGCGGTGTTAAGCATGAGTGCATCTAACACCATCCTTCGCTCTGTAAGGGGTGAGTATATCTCACTCCATCCTTCACACTAACTCTACCACACTCTAAATGTATAGAAGGCGGCTCTCTGGATGTACTGGCGGTGTTAAGCATGAGTGCATCTAACACCATCCTTCGCTCTGTAAGCACTGGCAGTGTGAGGGGTGAGTATATCTCACTCCATCCTTCACACTAACTCTACCACACTCTAAATGTATAGAAGGCGGCTCTCTGGATGTACTGGCTTTTTTAAGCATGAGTACATCTAACATCATCCTTCGCTCTGTAAGCACTGGCAGTTTAAGGGGTGAGTATTTCTTACTCCATCCTTTACACTAACTCTACCACACTGTAAAGGTATAGAAGGCGGCTCTCTGGATGTACTGGCGGTGTTAAGCATGAGTGCATCTAACACCATCCTTCGCTCTGTAAGCACTGGCAGTGTGAGGGGTGAGTATATCTCGCTCCATCCTTCACATTAACTCTACCACACTCTAAATGTATAGAAGGCGGCTCTCTTGATGTACTGGCGTGTTAAGCATGAGTGCATCTAACACCATCCTTCGCTCTGTAAGCACTGGCGGTTTAAGGGGTGAGTATATCTCACTCCATCCTTCACACTAACTCTACCACACTCTAAATGTATAGAAGGCGGCTCTCTGGATGTACTGGTGGTGTTAAGCATGAGTGCATCTAACACCATCCTTCGCTCTGTAAGCACTGGCAGTGTGAGCGGTGAGTATATCTCACTCCATCCTTCACACTAACTCTACCACACTCTAAATGTATAGAAGTCGGCTCTCTGGATATACTGACCTGTTAAGCATGAGTGCATCTAACACCATCCTTCGCTCTGTAAGCACTTGCGGTTTAAGGGGTGAGTATATCTCACTCCATCCTTCACACTAACTCTACCACACTGTAAATGTATAGAAGGCAGCTCTCTGGATGCACTGGCGGTGTTAAGCATGAGTGCATCTAACATCATCCTTCGCTCTGTAAGCACTGGCAGTGTGAGGGGTGAGTATATCTCACTCCATCCTTCACACTAACTCTACCACACTCTAAATGTATAGAAGGCGGCTCTCTGGATGCACTGGCGTGTTAAGCATGAGTGCATCTAACACCATCCTTCGCTCTATAAGCACTGGCAGTGTGAGGGGTGAGTATATCTCACTCCATCCTTCGCACTAACTCTACCACACTCTAAATGTATAGAAGGCGGCTCTCTGGATGTACTGGCGTGTTAAGCATGAGTGCATCTAACAACATCCTTCACTCTGTAAGCACTGGCGGTTTAAGGAGTGAGTATATCTCACTCCATCCTTCACACTAACTCTACCACACTGTAAATGTATAGAAGGCGGCTCTCTGGATGTACTGGCGGTGTTAAGCATGAGTGCATCTAACACCATCCTTCGCTCTGTAAGCACTGGCAGTGTGAGGGGTGAGTATATCTCACTCCATCCTTCACACTAACTGTACCACAGTCTAAATGTATACAAGGCGGCTCTCTGGATGTACTGGCGGTGTTAAGCATGAGTGCATCTAACACCATCCTTCGCTCTGTAAGCACTGGCAGTGTGAGGGGTGAGTATATCTCACTCCATCCTTCACACTAACTCTACCACACTCTAAATGTATAGAAGGCGGCTCTCTGGATGTACTGGCGGTGTTAAGCATGAGTGCATCTAACACCATCCTTCGCTCTGTAAGCACTGGCAGTGTTAGGGGTGAGTATATCTCACTCCATCCTTCACACTAACTCTACCACACTCTAAATGTATAGAAGGCGGCTCTCTGGATGTACTGGCGTGTTAAGCATGAGTGCATCTAACACCATCCTTCGCTCTGTAAGCACTGGCGGTTTAAGGGGAGAGTATATCTCACTCCATCCTTCACACTAACTCTACCACACTATAAATGTATAGAAGGCGGCTCTCTGGGTGCACTGGCGTGTTAAGCATGAGTGCATCTAACACCATCCTTCGCTCTGTAAGCACTGGCAGTGTAAGGGGTGAGTATATCTCGCTCCATCCTTCACACTAACTCTACCACACTGTAAATGTATAGAAGGCGGCTCTCTGGATGCACTGGCGGTGTTAAGCATGTGTGCATCTAACACCATCCTTTGCTCTGTAAGCACTGGCAGTGTAAGGGGTGAGTATATCTCGCTCCATCCTTCACACTAACTCTACCACACTCTAAATGTATAGAAGGCGGCTCTCTGGGTGCACTGGCGGTGTTAAGCATGAGTGCATCTAACACCATCCTTCGCTCTGTAAGGGGTGAGTATATCTCACTCCATCCTTCACACTAAATCTACCACACTCTAAATGTATAGAAGGCGGCTCTCTGGATGTACTGGCGGTGTTAAGCATGAGTGCATCTAACACCATCCTTCGCTCTGTAAGCACTGGCAGTGTGAGGGGTGAGTATATCTCACTCCATCCTTCACACTAACTCTACCACACTCTAAATGTATAGAAGGCGGCTCTCTGGATGTACTGGCGGTGTTAAGCATGAGTGCATCTAACACCATCCTTCGCTCTGTAAGCACTGGCAGTGTGAGGGGTGAGTATATCTCACTCCATCCTTCACACTAACTCTACCACACTGTAAATGTATAGAAGGCGGCTCTCTGGATGCACTGGCGGTGTTAAGCATGGGTGCATCTAACACCATCCTTCGCTCTGTAAGCACTGGCAGTCTGAGGGGTGAGTATATCTCACTCCATCCTTCACACTAACTCTACCATACTCTAAATGTATAGACAGCGGCTCTCTGTATGTACTGGCGGTGTTAAGCATGAGTGCATCTAACACCATACTTTGCTCTGTAAGCACTGGCAGTGTGAGGGGTGAGTATATCTCACTCCATCCTTCACACTAACTCTACCACACTCTAAATGTATAGAAGGCGGTTCTCTGGATCTACTGGCATGTTAAGCATGAGTGCATCTAACACCATCCTTCGCTCTGTAAGCACTGGCTGTTTAAGGGGTGAGTATATCTCACTCCATCCTTCACACTAACTCTACCACACTCTAAATGTATAGAAGGCGACTCTCTGGATGTACTGGCGGTGTTAAGCATGAGTGCATCTAACACCATCCTTCGCTCTGTAAGCACTGGCGGTTTATGGGGTGAGTATATCTCACTCCATCCTTCACACTAACTCTACCACACTCTAAATGTATAGAAGGCGGCTCTCTGGATGTACTGGCGAGTTAAGCATGAGTGCATCTAACACCATCATTCGCTCTGTAAGCACTGGCGGTTTAAGGGGTGAGTATATCTCACTCCATCCTTCACACTAACTCTACCACACTCTAAATGTATAGAAGGCAGCTCTCTGGATGAACTGGCGTGTTAAGCAAGAGTGCATCTAACACCATCCTTCACTCTGTAAGCACTGGCGGTTTAAGGGGTGAGTATATCTCACTCCATCCTTCTCACTAACTCTACCACACTCTAAATGTATAGAAGGCAGCTCTCTGGATGTACTGGCGGTGTTAAGCATGAGTGCATCTAACACCATCCTTCGCTCTGTAAGCACTGGCAGTGTGAGGGGTGAGTATATCTCACTCCATCCTTCACACTAACTCTACCACACTCTAAATGTATAGAAGGCGGCTCTCTGGATGTACTGGCGGTGTTAAGCATGAGTGCATCTAACACCATCCTTCGCTCTGTTAGCACTGGCGGTTTAAGTTAAGGGGTGAGTATATCTAACTCCATCCTTCACACTAACTCTACCACACTGTAAATGTATAGAAGGTGGCTCTCTGGATGTAATGGCGGTGTTAAGCATGAGTGCATCTAACACCATCCTTCGCTCTGTAAGCACTGGCAGTGTGAGGGGTGAGTATATCTCACTCCATCCTTCACACTAACTCTACAACACTGTAAATGTATAGAAGGCGGCCCACTGGATGTACTGGCGGTGTTAAGCATGAGTGCATCTAACACCATCCTTCGCTCTGTAAGCACTGGCGGTTTAAGAGGTGAGTATATCTCACTCCATCCTTCACACTAACTCTACCACACTCTAAATGTATAGAAGGCGGCTCTCTGGATGTACTGGCGGTGTTAAGCATGAGTGCATCTAACACCATCCTTCGCTCTGTAAGCACTGGCAGTGTGAGGGGTGAGTATATCTCACTCCATCCTTCACACTAACTCTACCACACTCTAAATGTATAGAAGGCGGCTCTCTGGATGTACTGGCAGTGTTAAGCATGAGTGCATCTAACACCATCCTTCGCTCTGTTAGCACTGGCGGTTTAAGGGGTGAGTATATCTCACTCCATCCTTCACACTAACTCTACCACACTCTAAATGTATAGAAGGCGGCTCTCTGGATGTACTGGCATGTTAAGCATGAGTGCATCTAACACCATCCTTTGCTCTGTAAGCACTGGCAGTTTAAGGGGTGAGTATATCTCACTCCATCCTTCACACTAACTCTACCACACTCTAAATGTATAGAAGGCGGCTCTCTGGATGTACTGGCGGTGTTAAGCATGAGTGCATCTAACACCATCCTTCGCTCTGTACGCACTGGCGGTTTAAGGGGTGAGTATATCTCACTCCATCCTTCACACTAACTCTACCACACTCTAAATGTATAGAAGGCGGCTCTCTGGATGTACTGGCGAGTTAAGCATGAGTGCATCTAACACCATCCTTCACTCTGTAAGCACTGGCGGTTTAAGGGGTGAATATATCTCACTCCATCCTTCACACTAACTCTACCACACTCTAAATGTATAGAAGACGGCTCTCTGGATGTACTGGCGGTGTTAAGCATGAGTGCATCTAACACCATACTTCGCTCTGTAAGCACTAGCAGTGTGAGGGGTGAGTATATTTCACTCCATCCTTCACACTAACTCTACCACACTATAAAGGTATAGAAGGCGGCTCTCTGGATGTACTGGCGGTGTTAAGCATGAATGCATCTAACACCATCCTTCGCTCTGTAAGCTCTGGCAGTATGAGGGGTGAGTATATCTCACTCCTTCATTCACACTAACTCTACCACACTCTAAATGTATAGAAGGCGGCTCTCTGGGTTCACTGGCGGTGTTAAGCATGAGTGCATCTAACACCATCCTTCGCTCTGAAAGCACTGGCGGTTTAAGGGGTGAGTATATCTCACTCCATCCTTCACACTAACTCTACCACACTCTAAATGTATAGAAGGCGGCTCACTGGATGCACTGGCGGTGTTAAGCATGAGTGCATCTAACACCATCCTTCGCTCTGTAAGCACTGGCAGTGTGAGGGGTGAGTATATCTCACTCCATCCTTCACACTAACTCTACCACACTCTAAATGTATAGAAGGCAGCGTTCTGGATGTACTGGCGTGTTAAGCATGAGTGCATCTAACACCATCCATCACTCTGTAAGCACTGGCGGTTTAAGGGGTGAGTATATCTCACTCCATCCTTCACACTAACTCTACCACACTCTAAATGTATAGAAGGCGGCTCTCTGGATGTACTGGCGGTGTTAAGCATGAGTGCATCTAACACCATCCTTCACTCTGTAAGCACTGGCAGTGTAATGGGTGAGTATATCTCACTCCATCCTTCACACTAACTCTACCACACTCTAAATGTATAGAAGGCGGCGCTCTGGATGTACTGGCGGTGTTAACCATGAGTGCATCTAACACCATCCTTCACTCTGTTAGCACTGGTGGTTTAAGGGGTGAGTATATCTAACTCCATCCTTCACACTAACTCTACCACACTGTAAATGAATAGAAGGTGGCTCTCTGGATGTAATGGCGGTGTTAAGCATGAATGCATCTAACACCATCCTTCGCTCTGTAAGCACTGGCGGTTTAAGGGGTGAGTATATCTCACTCCACCCTTCACACTAACTCTACCACACTCTAAATGTATAGAACGCGGCTCTCTGGATGTACTGGCGTGTTAAGCATGAGTGCATCTAACACCATCCTTCGCTCTGTAAGCACTGGCAGTGTGAGGGGTGAGTATATCTCACTCCATCCTTCACACTAACTCTACCACACTCTCAATGTATAGAATGCGGTTCTCTGGATGTACTGGCGGTGTTAAGCATGAGTGCATCTAACACCATCCGTCGCTCTTTAAGCACTGGCAGTGTGAGGGGTGAGTATATCTCACTGCATCCTTCACACTACCTCTACCACACTCTAAATGTATAGAAGGCGGCTCTCTGGATGTACTGGCGTGTTTAGCATGAGTGCATCTAACACCATCCTTCGCTCTGTAAGCACTGGCAGTTTAAGGGGTGAGTATATCTCACTCCATCCTTCACACTAACTCTACCACACTCTAAATGTATAGAAGGCGGCTCTCTGGATGTACTGGCAGTGTTAAGCATGAGTGCATCTAACACCATCCTTCGCTCTGTAAGCACTGGCGGTTTAAGGGGTGAGTATATCTCACTCCACCCTTCACACTAACTCTACCACACTCTAAATGTATATAAGGCGGCTCTCTGGATGTACTGGCGTGTTAAGCATGAGTGCATCTAACACCATCCTTCGCTCTGTAAGCACTGGCAGTGTGAGGGGTGAGTATATCTCACTCCATCCTTCACACTAACTCTACCACACTCTCAATGTATAGAAGGCGGCTCCCTGGATGTACTGGCGGTGTTAAGCATGAGTGCATCTAACACCATCCTTCGCTCTGTAAGCACTGGCAGTGTGAGGGGTGAGTATATCTCACTGCATCCTTCACACTACCTCTACCACACTCTAAATGTATAGAAGGCGGCTCTCTGGATGTACTGGCGTGTTTAGCATGAGTGCATCTAACACCATCCTTCGCTCTGTAAGCACTGGCAGTTTAAGGGGTGAGTATATCTCACTCCATCCTTCACACTAACTCTACCACACTCTAAATGTATAGAAGGCGGCTCTCTGGATGTACTGGCAGTGTTAAGCATGAGTGCTTCTAACACCATCCTTCGCTCTGTAAGTACTGGCGGTTTAAGGGGTGAATATATCTCACTCCATCCTTCACACTAACTCTACCACACTCTAAATGTATAGAAGGCGGCTCTCTGGATGTACTGGCGGTGTTAAGCATGAGTGCATCTAACACCATCCTTCGCTCTGTAAGCACTGGCAGTGTGAGGGGTGAGTATATCTAACTCCATCCTTCACACTACCTCTACCACACTATAAAGGTATAGAAGGCGGCTCTCTGGATGTACTGGCGGTGTTAAGCATGAATGCATCTAACACCATCCTTCGCTCTGTAAGCTCTGGCAGTGTGTGGGGTGAGTATATCTCACTCCATCCTTCACACTAACTCTACCACACTCTAAATGTATAGAAGGCAGCTCTCTGGGTTCACTGGCGGTGTTAAGCATGAGTGCATCTAACACCATCCTTTGCTCTGAAAGCACTGGCGGTTTAAGGGGTGAGTATATCTCACTCCATCCTTCACACTAACTCTACCACACTCTAAATGTATAGAAGGCGGCTCACTGGATGCACTGGCGGTGTTAAGCATGAGTGCATCTAACACCATCCTTCGCTCTGTAAGCACTGGCAGTGTGAGGGGTGAGTATATCTCACTCCATCCTTCACACTAACTCTACCACACTCTAAATGTATAGAAGGCGGCTCTCTGTGTGCACTGGCATGTTAAGCATGAGTGCATCTAACACCATCCTTCGCTCTGTAAGCATTGGCAGTGTGAGGGGTGAGTATATCTCACTCCATCCTTCACACTAACTCTACCACACTCTAAATGTATAGAAGGTGGCTCTCTGGATGCACTGGCGGTGTTAAGCTTGAGTGCATCTAACACCATCCTTCGCTCTGTAAGCACTGGCAGTGTGAAGGGTGAGTATATCTCACTCCATCCTTCACACTAACTCTACCACACTCTAAATGTATAGAAGGCGGCTCTCTGGATGTACTGGCAGTGTTAAGCATGAGTGCATCTAACACCATCCTTTGCTCTGTAAGCACTGGCAGTGTGAGGGGTGAGTATATCTCGCTCCATCCTTCACACTAACTCTACCACACTCTAAATGTATAGAAGGCGGCTTTCTGGATGTACTGGCGTGTTAAGCATGAGTGCATCTAACACTATCCTTCGCTCTGTAAGCACTGGCAGTGTGAGGGGTGAGTATATCTCACTCCATCCTTCACACTAACTCTACCACACTCTAAATGTATAGAAGGCGGCTCTCTGGATGTACTGGCGGTGTTAAGCATGAGTGCATCTAACACTATCCTTCGCTATTTAAGCACTGGCAGTGTGAGGGGTGAGTATATCTCGCTCCATCCTTCACACTACCTCTACCACACTCTAAATGTATAGAAGGCGGCTCTCTGGATGTACTGGCGGTGTTAAGCATGAGTGCATCTAACACCATCCTTTGCTCTGTAAGCACTGGCAGTGTGAGGGGTGAGTATTTCTCACTCCATCCTTCACACTAACTCTACCACACTCTAAATGTATAGAAGGCGGCTCTCTGGATGTACTGGCGGTGTTAAGCATGAGTGCATCTAACACCATCCTTCGCTCTGTTAGCACTGGCGGTTTAAGGGGTGAGTATATCTCGCTCCATCCTTCACACTACCTCTACCACACTCTAAATGTATAGAAGGCGGCACTCTGGATGTACTGGCGTGTTAAGCATGAGTGCATCTAACACCATCCTTCGCTCTGTAAGCACTGGCAGTTTAAGGGGTGAGTATATCTCACTCCATCCTTCACACTAACTCTACCACACTCTAAATGTATAGAAGGCGGCTCTCTGGATGTACTGGTGGTGTTAAGCATGAGTGCATCTAACACCATCCTTCGCTCTGTAAGCACTGGCAGTGTGAGCGGTGAGTATATCTCACTCCATCCTTCACACTAACTCTACCACACTCTAAATGTATAGAAGGCGGCTCCCTGGATATACTGACGTGTTAAGCATGAGTGCATCTAACACCATCCTTCGCTCTGTAAGCACTTGCGGTTTAAGGGGTGAGTATATCTCACTCCATCCTTCACACTAACTCTACCACACTGTAAATGAATAGAAGGCAGCTCTCTGGATGCACTGGCGGTGTTAAGCATGAGTGCATCTAACATCATCCTTCGCTCTGTAAGCACTGGCAGTGTGAGGTCTGAGTATATCTCACTCCATCCTTCACACTAACTCTACCACACTCTAAATGTATAGAAGGCGGCTCTCTGGATGCACTGGCGTGTTAAGCATGAGTGCATCTAACACCATCCTTCGCTCTATAAGCACTGGCAGTGTGAGGGGTGAGTATATCTCACTCCATCCTTCGCACTAACTCTACCACACTCTAAATGTATAGAAGGCGGCTCTCTGGATGTACTGGCGTGTTAAGCATGAGTGCATCTAACAACATCCTTCACTCTGTAAGCACTGGCGGTTTAAGGAGTGAGTATATCTCACTCCATCCTTCACACTAACTCTACCACACTGTAAATGTATAGAAGGCGGCTCTCTGGATATACTGGCGGTGTTAAGCATGAGTGCATCTAACACCATCCTTCGCTCTGTAAGCACTGGCAGTGTGAGGGGTGAGTATATCTCACTCCATCCTTCACACTAACTCTACCACACTATAAATGTATACAAGGCGGCTCTCTGGATGTACTGGCGGTGTTAAGCATGAGTGCATCTAACACCATCCTTCGCTCTGTAAGCACTGGCGGTTTAAGGGGTGAGTATATCTCACTCCATCCTTCACACTAACTCTACCACACTATAAATGTATAGAAGGCGGCTCTCTGGGTGCACTGGCGTGTTAAGCATGAGTGCATCTAACACCATCCTTCGCTCTGTAAGCACTGGCAGTGTAAGGGGTGAGTATATCTCGCTCCATCCTTCACACTAACTCTACCACACTGTAAATGTATAGAAGGCGGCTCTCTGGATGCACTGGCGGTGTTAAGTATGTGTGCATCTAACACCATCCTTTGCTCTGTAAGCACTGGCAGTGTAAGGGGTGAGTATATCTCGCTCCATCCTTCACACTAACTCTACCACACTCTAAATGTATAGAAGGCGGCTCTCTGGGTGCACTGGCGGTGTTAAGCATGAGTGCATCTAACACCATCCTTCGCTCTGTAAGGGGTGAGTATATCTCACTCCATCCTTCACACTAACTCTACCACACTCTAAATGTATAGAAGGCGGCTCTCTGGATGTACTGGCGGTGTTAAGCATGAGTGCATCTAACACCATCCTTCGCTCTGTAAGCACTGGCAGTGTGAGGGGTGAGTATATCTCACTCCATCCTTCACACTAACTCTACCACACTCTAAATGTATAGAAGGCGGCTCTCTGGATGTACTGGCGGTTTTAAGCATGAGTACATCTAACATCATCCTTCGCTCTGTAAACACTGGCAGTTTAAGGGGTGAGTATTTCTTACTCCATCCTTTACACTAACTCTACCACACTGTAAAGGTATAGAAGGCGGCTCTCTGGATGTACTGGCGGTGTTAAGCATGAGTGCATCTAACACCATCCTTCGCTCTGTAAGCACTGGCAGTGTGAGGGGTGAGTATATCTCGCTCCATCCTTCACATTAACTCTACCACACTCTAAATGTATAGAAGGCGGCTCTCTTGATGTACTGGCGTGTTAAGCATGAGTGCATCTAACACCATCCTTCGCTCTGTAAGCACTGGCGGTTTAAGGGGTGAGTATATCTCACTCCATCCTTCACACTAACTCTACCACACTCTAAATGTATAGAAGGCGGCTCTCTGGATGTACTGGTGGTGTTAAGCATGAGTGCATCTAACACCATCCTTCGCTCTGTAAGCACTGGCAGTGTGAGCGGTGAGTATATCTCACTCCATCCTTCACACTAACTCTACCACACTCTAAATGTATAGAAGTCGGCTCTCTGGATATACTGACCTGTTAAGCATGAGTGCATCTAACACCATCCTTCGCTCTGTAAGCACTTGCGGTTTAAGGGGTGAGTATATCTCACTCCATCCTTCACACTAACTCTACCACACTGTAAATGTATAGAAGGCAGCTCTCTGGATGCACTGGCGGTGTTAAGCATGAGTGCATCTAACACCATCCTTCGCTCTATAAGCACTGGCAGTGTGAGGGGTGAGTATATCTCACTCCATCCTTCGCACTAACTCTACCACACTCTAAATGTATAGAAGGCGGCTCTCTGGATGTACTGGCGTGTTAAGCATGAGTGCATCTAACAACATCCTTCACTCTGTAAGCACTGGCGGTTTAAGGAGTGAGTATATCTCACTCCATCCTTCACACTAACTCTACCACACTGTAAATGTATAGAAGGCGGCTCTCTGGATGTACTGGCGGTGTTAAGCATGAGTGCATCTAACACCATCCTTCGCTCTGTAAGCACTGGCAGTGTGAGGGGTGAGTATATCTCACTCCATCCTTCACACTAACTTTACCACAGTCTAAATGTATACAAGGCGGCTCTCTGGATGTACTGGCGGTGTTAAGCATGAGTGCATCTAACACCATCCTTCGCTCTGTAAGCACTGGTAGTGTGAGGGGTGAGTATATCTCACTCCATCCTTCACACTAACTCTACCACACTCTAAATGTATAGAAGGCGGCTCTCTGGATGTACTGGCGGTGTTAAGCATGAGTGCATCTAACACCATCCTTCGCTCTGTAAGCACTGGCAGTGTGAGGGGTGAGTATATCTCACTCCATCCTTCACACTAACTCTACCACACTCTAAATGTATAGAAGGCGGCTCTCTGGATGTACTGGCGTGTTAAGCATGAGTGCATCTAACACCATCCTTCGCTCTGTAAGCACTGGCGGTTTAAGGGGAGAGTATATCTCACTCCATCCTTCACACTAACTCTACCACACTATAAATGTATAGAAGGCGGCTCTCTGGGTGCACTGGCGTGTTAAGCATGAGTGCATCTAACACCATCCTTCGCTCTGTAAGCACTGGCAGTGTAAGGGGTGAGTATATCTCGCTCCATCCTTCACACTAACTCTACCACACTGTAAATGTATAGAAGGCGGCTCTCTGGATGCACTGGCGGTGTTAAGCATGTGTGCATCTAACACCATCCTTTGCTCTGTAAGCACTGGCAGTGTAAGGGGTGAGTATATCTCGCTCCATCCTTCACACTAACTCTACCACACTCTAAATGTATAGAAGGCGGCTCTCTGGGTGCACTGGCGGTGTTAAGCATGAGTGCATCTAACACCATCCTTCGCTCTGTAAGGGGTGAGTATATCTCACTCCATCCTTCACACTAACTCTACCACACTCTAAATGTATAGAAGGCGGCTGTCTGGATGTACTGGCGGTGTTAAGCATGAGTGCATCTAACACCATCCTTCGCTCTGTAAGCACTGGCAGTGTGAGGGGTGAGTATATCTCACTCCATCCTTCACACTAACTCTACCACACTCTAAATGTATAGAAGGCGGCTCTCTGGATGTACTGGCGGTGTTAAGCATGAGTGCATTTAACACCATCCTTCGCTCTGTAAGCACTGGCAGTGTGAGGGGTGAGTATATCTCACTCCATCCTTCACACTAACTCTACCACACTGTAAATGTATAGAAGGCGGCTCTCTGGATGCACTGGCGGTGTTAAGCATGGGTGCATCTAACACCATCCTTCGCTCTGTAAGCACTGGCAGTCTGAGGGGTGAGTATATCTCACTCCATCCTTCACACTAACTCTACCATACTCTAAATGTATAGACAGCGGCTCTCTGTATGTACTGGCGGTGTTAAGCATGAGTGCATCTAACACCATACTTTGCTCTGTAAGCACTGGCAGTGTGAGGGGTGAGTATATCTCACTCCATCCTTCACACTAACTCTACCACACTCTAAATGTATAGAAGGCGGTTCTCTGGATCTACTGGCATGTTAAGCATGAGTGCATCTAACACCATCCTTCGCTCTGTAAGCACTGGCTGTTTAAGGGGTGAGTATATCTCACTCCATCCTTCACACTAACTCTACCACACTCTAAATGTATAGAAGGCGACTCTCTGGATGTACTGGCGGTGTTAAGCATGAGTGCATCTAACACCATCCTTCGCTCTGTAAGCACTGGCGGTTTATGGGGTGAGTATATCTCACTCCATCCTTCACACTAACTCTACCACACTCTAAATGTATAGAAGGCGGCTCTCTGGATGTACTGGCGAGTTAAGCATGAGTGCATCTAACACCATCATTCGCTCTGTAAGCACTGGCGGTTTAAGGGGTGAGTATATCTCACTCCATCCTTCACACTAAATCTACCACACTCTAAATGTATAGAAGGCAGCTCTCTGGATGAACTGGCGTGTTAAGCAAGAGTGCATCTAACACCATCCTTCACTCTGTAAGCACTGGCGGTTTAAGGGGTGAGTATATCTCACTCCATCCTTCTCACTATCTCTACCACACTCTAAATGTATAGAAGGCATCTCTCTGGATGTACTGGCGGTGTTAAGCATGAGTGCATCTAACACCATCCTTCGCTCTGTAAGCACTGGCAGTGTGAGGGGTGAGTATATCTCACTCCATCCTTCACACTAACTCTACCACACTCTAAATGTATAGAAGGCGGCTCTCTGGATGTACTGGCGGTGTTAAGCATGAGTGCATCTAACACCATCCTTCGCTCTGTTAGCACTGGCGGTTTAAGTTAAGGGGTGAGTGTAGGAGAGTAGGGTCTGCTATCCTATGGTCACCCCAAATTTTTGCTTTTTGCTTCACTGGTTTTTGACATATTGAGGCTGTGGGCCTGCCAATCAGACCCCCAGCCTGCTGTTCTCTCTACTAAATTAAAACTATGCACCCTAGGTGCATAACCAATTGGAAGTGGATCACCCTGTCAGCCCCTGTACCAGTGTACACTAGGTACCCAGGGCATTGGTGTACCCAAGGCCTGCCAGGGGCTGCAGCATGTATTATGCCACCCCAGGCTTGGCCTAACAATCTGACACAACTGGCTGATCACTCAGCTGGGGTAAGTTGGTGTAATCACCTCTTACTTAGGTGTAGTATACCTATACCTAACCTTAAATGGGACACCTGGTAACCTATAAGTCACTCCTATGGCAGGCCTTAACAATCCTGAAGGCAGAGTGCTTGGTTCCATGTGAGATGGTGCTCTGGCATGAGCTGAGCCTGTCTGCAGTGGTCGGAACAACTTCCTTCTACTGTTTCCAGATATCGTCATACCATATACTCTTAAGTGCATTATGGACCTCGCGGTTAGATGCTATCTTTGGTTTGGCTTTATCAAAACATGTCGAGTAAGGTGTCATACGAATTGGAATACTAACCCCTCGCCAATTCTGGCGACGGGGTTAGCATTCCACCCTTCTAGAGGGACACGACATGTACAGTACCTGAAACCCGGGTAAAATCAGACATAGCCTCAGCTCCACAAAATGGATGCTGCCACCACAGACACAAGTCTGCCCTCCTGCTGCTGGGAGTCCTTCCAGCTTGGGAGGTGTGGACAAAGGGTTTCCTGCCAGGGGAGGTGCGTGCACCACCCCAGACGGGATTTTGTGTATTGGTCAGGTAGGGCTTGAAAGAAACCAGACATGCCTGTGGCTCACAAGGAGCCTCGGTGCATATGCCAGTTCAAACCGGTCCTGGGGCACACCAGTCCCGGGCCTGGGGCGAGCTGGACAAAGGATTGGGGGTGTAACCACCCCCCTTCCTGGTCCCACCCATAGGGAGGGACCTAGCAGGTAGTCCGGCCCCTAGAATCCGAATAAAGGTAGGAGCTGTGTCCTAAGACTTCAGACATCCTGGAATCAACTTGAAACTAAGAAGAAGACGGGAACTTCGACATTCTGCTGCACAGAAGACTGAAGAAAATCTCCCCTGTGGTCAGGGAGTGACCACCTTGCTAACGCAAGCACCATCCAGCGAATCACCGTCTGCTTTGCCGCCGCCTCCCGCCGGAGCCCGAGCCCAGAGACTGACAAGACCTGGACCTCCAGACCTCTCACCGCCCGATCCACAGTCCCTGAAAAGAGGAGACCCGTGGAGGCACCGAGACACGTGGAGCCAGCCATCTTGGAACGACTACGACAAGCTGACAAGTGCAACAACCGAGGCTCCCTCCAAGTTGTGCTTTGGGTCCTGAGAAGCCCAACCCTCGAGCAGCATCTGCACCAAAGGTGAGCCCTCCAGCATCTCCACGATCTGCGTGGGGCCCTTCTGCATTTTGCCACTCGACGCGCCTAACCGGTTGCTGGCCCGCTGGCTAGTGGCCATCTTGGCGACGAAATCTACGACAAACGCCGCTGGTCTGGTTGCTCCAGACTGGTCCTTGCTCCCCTCCAAAGGAACAATCCCTCTGACCTTGCTGGTCAGACCCAACAGCTGATTTCCGAATCCTCCTACAATTGCTTTTGCCAAGGCTTGTTTGCTTCGATCAAGTCGCCGACACCGCCGACAGCGAGAGCCTGCGTGGGACAGCTCGTGACTCGACTCCTGGACGTCGTCGACCTTCAGGGACCACGTGGCTGCAGAGTCAAGCTACACCTTCCTTCCTGTTTGCACCCGACATCGCCTGGTACCCACCTGGTGCCACGCTGGTCACTGGCTAGTGACTGTGAACACTGTCCCCTCTGCTTACAGGTCTTCAACATCTCCGATCCACTCTTGGATCCACTGCATCTCTTCCCGACCGACCGCCTGCAGCACTTTTGTCTACAGGCCCCACGGAACCGATAGAAGAAACCCGACGCACTTCGAGGCCTATGCACCCGCTTCCTGTGGGTGAGGTAAAGCTGGCACTCCTGTGCCCAAGTGTAGTATTACATCTCTAGTGCCTGTGTTCCAAATCTTAAGTTCCTAGGTCATCCGGAAGATTCCTTTTGCAGTAACTTTGTACTTTTTACGCACCCATTGAAACCTATGGGAGCACGCGTGTGACTATTTGCTCTGCACACGCCACCCGTGGACCTCCTGGTCACTAACTGACGTTAGCTCCTTGTAGGCCCAGCGATTCTAGAGGCCCTAGGCCTTTTCCCTTTTCTGTTCGTGGTACTTATACCACTATTTTAGTATATGGTTCGAGTGGCCACCAGGGCCTATCCATATAAAGTGCAACTTCTGTGTATTCTGTGATAATCTTGTTTGACGATTTGTGCTCCTGTGCTCATAAAGAGACTAGGGGTTACTTTGAGAAATAAATACATATATATTTTGAATATATATCTGTGTGGTGTCCTTTCATTGGTATAAAAGGGGGTTGCATTTGGTAAAACAGCTGGCTTAACACGCTTCACGAGTTTAGCCTCAAAGACTGCTTAGCCTACGCTACCACTAGGGCAGCTAGTCCGAAAAGGTTGACTTACAACCACACCATAAGGGTTGCTTGGCATGGTACAAGGTGATCACTTTAACTAGTGAGCATCATATACCAGGCCAACTTCTCACATTGGTGAGCAGCGGTTGGATTTGAGCTTGCTGTGTTTTACCATTGTAATCTCTTGGTTACCAATTGAAAGATCACATAGGTACCTGTAGGTACATATAAAACAAGATTAGATATACATAAGTTCTACTGAACTTAGTTGTTGTAGAGCAAAGGGAGTAGCACACCCTGACTACAACTACTAGATAGGTTTAGTAGGTAAACCCAAGTGTAGGTAGATTGCAACACATCCACCCACACTTAAGAGCAATGGCCGGGGCAGAGGGGTCCACTGTACCCATCTCTGTTGAGAGTGACCCCCAGAGGGCACCATCCAGCTTTGCTACCCTTAATCAGAATGAGCTCAGGCATTTGGCAACTCTTAGAGGCCTTAAACAGCCCAAGAACCCAAACTCTGCTGAGCTCAGAGAGCTCCTACAGAATGATGAGAATCAGAGAGCACTCAAGAAAGCTTCCCAGTTAGCCCCCTTAGGGACAGGAACAGGAGGCCCCCCTTCTGAAGATGCCACTGAGGTACCCCTTTCCAATAGTCACCCCTTAGATGGGATGCCTACCACAGAGGATGAGAGTGAAAAGGATACTGACAGTAGTGAGGATGAAGGGAGAACTAGCCCAGTGCCAAGTGTTATACTTGGCCCAGCTAAACCAAGGCTATTGGGGACTGACAGTGGGTTCACCCCACTGGATCTCCCCAGTGGACTTAACACAGGGCTTGGGAGGCAAAGGAATCGCTCAGGTGACTCCAATGCTTCTCATGGCTCTAGAGGCTCTCAAGGTCACTCCAGGAAAAGGATGACCACCCCTCAGAGGAGGGAACATGAGGCCAGAATGCAGGAAGCCCAGCTGAGGATCAGGAAGCAGGAGCTAGAAGTAGCCCTGATGGAAGAAAAACTGAACAAGGCTAGGCAACCTAGAGAGAGTGGGTCTATACCCACTGGTGGCAGCATTGTCCCTAAGGACAAAGATAGGGTTTTCGATAATAGAAACCTGTCTAAGGTTGTGCCCCCCTACAAAAGTGGGGATGACATCCACAAGTGGATAACTGCTCTTGAGAGAGCCTGCAAAGTACAGCAGGTTCCTGAAGACCAGTGGGCAGCAATCCTCTGGCTCTCCTTTGAAGGAAGAGGCAGAGACAGACTCCTCACTGTTAGAGAAGAGGATGTCAGAAACTACAGAGTCCTGAAGAGTGTTCTAGTTGATGGGTTAGGCTTAACCACTGAGCAGTACAGGTTAATGTTCAGAGACACCCAAAAGACACAGACTCAGGACTGGTCTGAATACATTGAATGTGCCACTAAGGCTTTGGAGGGTTGGTTGCTGGGAAGTAAGGTATCTGATTTTACAGGATTGTATAATTTGATGATGAGAGAACAGATTTTAAATAACTGTCAAAACCAGCAACTGCATCAACACTTGGTTGACTCTGATCTGACCTCTCCCCAAGAATTGGGAAAGAAGGCAGACAAATGGGTCAGAACCAGGGTTAAGCAAAAGAACCAGAACCAGGGCCAAGGGGGTGATCAGAAGAAAACAGACCAAAAGGGTGGAGATCAGAAACCTAAAGACCAGAAGTCTTCAACAGGGCCCCAAACTACTACTAAGGAGGGTGGGTCCCAACAGTCCAAAAAGAAGAAAGAAGGTCAAAAGAAACCCTGGTGCAATCATTGTAAAAATACAACTCACTGGACTAGTGATTGCAAAAAGGGTGGAGCCCCCAACACTGTTGCCCCTAAGGCACCTGCTCCCAGTACTACTGTTAGCAGTGTTGGTCCCCAGACAAAGGGTGTAGTGGGAATCACTATGGGAACTGAAGGAGATTCTGACTTAGACAGAACCCTGACACAGGCAGTCTTGATCTGTGATGGGGACATTGATTTGTCCCTGACTGTGAGCCCCAGTAACCTGGGCAAGTACAGACAGACTCCTTTAATTAATGACAAAGTGGCTCAAGCCTACAGGGACACATGTGCCAGTGTCACTATGGTGACACCAGGCTTTGTGGATCCTGGACAGTACATACCAGGTGAGAACTACCTGGTGACCAATGCCAGCAATGCCACTACTTCACATAGTGTGGCAGTTGTTAACTTCTCATGGGGAGGGGTAACTGGCCTCAAAAGGGTTGTGGTTAGTGCAGACCTCCCAGTAGAATGTTTGTTGGGCAATGACCTAGAGAGTTCTCTATGGTCAGAAGTGGAGTACAGGACTCATGCAGAGATGTTAGGTATATCATCACATGTCCTTGCTGTGACCAGGTCACAGGCCAAAAAGTGCCTCACTGAACCTCAGGTCTTGGATCCTGGAACAATGGACCAAGCACCTACCAAGAAGAAGAACAGGAGGGTCAAGGCTGTGCCTTCCCCCCTGCCTCAGAGTGATGATCAGCCTTCCCAGGAAGCTGATCTAGAGGACCCTGAAGGAACTGTCCCTGAAGAGCTTGAACCTGATCAGGTTGAGTTTCTGGGGACAGGGGGACCTTCAAGGGCTGACTTGAGGCAGGCTCAGTTATCCTGTCCCTCTCTTGAACCCCTCAGACAGCTGGCTGCTGCTGAGGCTGCTGGGAATGCTCAAGGTACCCATAAAGTGTATTGGGATGAAGGGCTCCTTTATTCAGAGGCTAGAGACCCCAAGCCTGGTGCAACCAGGAGGTTGGTCATACCTCTGCAATTTAGGGGCTTCCTTCTTACCTTGGCCCATGATATTCCTTTAGCAGGACACCTAGGCCAGAACAAGACCTGGGACAGACTTGTCCCTCACTTTCACTGGCCTCATATGAATGAAGATACAAAGGAGTTTTGTCGCTCCTGTGTTACCTGCCAAGCCAGTGGCAAATCAGGTGGCACAACAAAGGCCCCCCTGATACCACTACCTGTGGTGGGGGTTCCCTTTGAAAGAGTGGGAATAGACATAGTGGGTCCCATGGATCCTCCCACTGCATCTGGGCACAGATTTATACTGGTGGTAGTGGATCATGCCACCAGGTATCCAGAGGCAATTCCCCTTAGGACCACTACAGCACCTGTTGTGGCCAGGGCCCTGCTGGGAGTATTCTCCAGAGTGGGGTTTCCTAAGGAGGTAGTATCTGACAGAGGTACCAACTTTATGTCAGGATACTTAACAGCTATGTGGAAGGAATGTGGTGTCAACTACAAGTTCACCACCCCTTATCACCCACAATGCAATGGGCTTGTTGAGAGATTCAACAAGACCCTAAAGGGTATGATCAAAGGATTACCTGAAAAGCTCAGGCGAAGATGGGACATCCTTCTACCCTGCCTTCTGTTTGCTTACAGAGAGGTCCCACAAAAAGGAGTTGGCTACAGCCCCTTTGAATTGTTGTTTGGGCACCCTGTGAGAGGCCCACTGTGTTTGGTGAAGGAAGGCTGGGAGTTACCTCTCAAAAAGCCTAAGCTAGACATAGTGGACTATGTACTTGGTCTCCGCTCCAGGATGGCTGAGTATATGGAGAAGGCATCCAAAAACCTTGAGGCAAGCCAGGCCTTACAGAAAGCTTGGCACGACCAAAAGGCTGTCTTGGTTGAGTTTCAGCCAGGGCAGAAGGTATGGGTGTTGGAGCCAGTGGCCCCAGCAGCACTCCAAGACAAATGGTCTGGACCCCATACAATCCTGGAAAAGAAGGGAGAGGTCACCTACTTGGTCGACCTAGGAACTCCCAGGAGTCCCCACAGGGTACTCCATGTTAACAGGCTTAAAGCATATGTTGACAGGGCAGACATGGGCTTGCTCATGGCTACAGATGAGGGACAGGAGGAAGAGAGTGACCCTCTCCCAGACCTGTTGTCTCAGAACCCTGAAGATGGCTCAGTTGAAGGAGTGACCCTTGGAGGCAACCTCACTGCCCATCAGCAGACTGAATGTAGACAGGTTCTACAATCATTTTCACATATGTTTTCCTTGATACCTAGTCAAACTGACTGGTGTACCCATGTGGTGGACACTGGTGACAGTCTGCCTGTAAAGAACAAACTTTACAGACAACCTGACCATGTCAGGGACTGTATAAAGGCTGAGGTACATAAAATGCTGGAATTAGGTGTCATTGAACCCTCAGAGAGCCCCTGGGCTAGCCCAGTGGTTCTGGTCCCCAAACCTCACACCAAAGATGGCAAGAGAGAGATGAGGTTCTGTGTGGACTACAGAGGACTCAATGCTGTCACCAGGACAGATGCACACCCTATTCCAAGGGCAGATGAGCTCATAGACAAACTAGCTTCTGCAAAGTTTTTGAGCACATTTGACTTGACAGCTGGCTATTGGCAAATCAGATTAGCTGAGGAGTCTAAGGCCAAAACAGCATTCTCAACCCCAGGTGGGCATTATCAGTTTGTGGTGATGCCCTTTGGTCTGAAGAATGCACCTGCCACCTTCCAAAGGCTGGTGAACCAAGTCCTTACTGGGTTGGATGACTTTTGCGCAGCATATCTTGATGACATTGCTGTCTTTAGTTCCACCTGGGAGGATCACCTGATCCACCTGAAGAAGGCTCTTGAGGCTCTGCAAAGGGCAGGCCTCACTATCAAGGCTACTAAGTGCCAGATAGGGCAGAGTAAGGTTGTGTATTTGGGCCACCTTGTAGGTGGGGGCCAAGTTCAACCACTGGAGAGTAAGATACAGTCCATCAAGGATTGGTCCCCTCCAACCACCCAGACTCAAGTTCGAGCTTTCTTGGGCTTGACTGGGTATTACAGGAAGTTTGTTAAGAACTATGGGTCCATTGTGACTCCTCTTAATGATCTGACATCCAAGAAGATGCCCAAAAAGGTTCAGTGGACAGTAAGCTGTCAAAAGGCATTTGATGACCTGAAGGAGGCCATGTGCTCTGCACCTATCCTGAAAAGTCCTGACTACTCCAAAGAGTTTATTGTCCAAACAGATGCTTCTGAGTTGGGTGTGGGAGCTGTGCTGTCACAACTTAATGTAGATGGTCAAGACCAACCCATTGCTTTTATTAGCAGAAGGTTGACCCCCAGAGAGAAGAATTGGTCAGCTATTGAGAGGGAGGCCTTTGCTGTGGTGTGGGCCCTGAAGAAGCTGAGGCCATACTTGTTTGGCACTCACTTCAAGATTCAGACCGACCATAAGCCCCTCTTGTGGCTAAATCAGATGAAGGGTGAAAACCCCAAACTGCTTAGGTGGTCCATTTCCCTACAGGGGATGGACTTTACAGTGGAGCACCGGCCAGGTACTGACCATGGGAATGCAGATGGTCTCTCCAGGTACTTCCACTTAGGACATGAAGACGAGACTGGTCAAGGCTAGTTTAATGTCCCAGCGTTTGGGGGGGGTTGTGTAGGAGAGTAGGGTCTGCTATCCTATGGTCACCCCAAATTTTTGCTTTTTGCTTCACTGGTTTTTGACATATTGAGGCTGTGGGCCTGCCAATCAGACCCCCAGCCTGCTGTTCTCTCTACTAAATTAAAACTATGCACCCTAGGTGCATAACCAATTGGAAGTGGATCACCCTGTCAGCCCCTGTACCAGTGTACACTAGGTACCCAGGGCATTGGTGTACCCAAGGCCTGCCAGGGGCTGCAGCATGTATTATGCCACCCCAGGCTTGGCCTAACAATCTGACACAACTGGCTGATCACTCAGCTGGGGTAAGTTGGTGTAATCACCTCTTACTTAGGTGTAGTATACCTATACCTAACCTTAAATGGGACACCTGGTAACCTATAAGTCACTCCTATGGCAGGCCTTAACAATCCTGAAGGCAGAGTGCTTGGTTCCATGTGAGATGGTGCTCTGGCATGAGCTGAGCCTGTCTGCAGTGGTCGGAACAACTTCCTTCTACTGTTTCCAGATATCGTCATACCATATACTCTTAAGTGCATTATGGACCTCGCGGTTAAATGCTATCTTTGGTTTGGCTTTATCAAAACATGTCGAGTAAGGTGTCATACGAATTGGAATACTAACCCCTCGCCAATTCTGGCGACGGGGTTAGCATTCCACCCTTCTAGAGGGACACGACATGTACAGTACCTGAAACCCGGGTAAAATCAGACATAGCCTCAGCTCCACAAAATGGATGCTGCCACCACAGACACAAGTCTGCCCTCCTGCTGCTGGGAGTCCTTCCAGCTTGGGAGGTGTGGACAAAGGGTTTCCTGCCAGGGGAGGTGCGTGCACCACCCCAGACGGGATTTTGTGTATTGGTCAGGTAGGGCTTGAAAGAAACCAGACATGCCTGTGGCTCACAAGGAGCCTCGGTGCATATGCCAGTTCAAACCGGTCCTGGGGCACACCAGTCCCGGGCCTGGGGCGAGCTGGACAAAGGATTGGGGGTGTAACCACCCCCCTTCCTGGTCCCACCCATAGGGAGGGACCTAGCAGGTAGTCCGGCCCCTAGAATCCGAATAAAGGTAGGAGCTGTGTCCTAAGACTTCAGACATCCTGGAATCAACTTGAAACTAAGAAGAAGACGGGAACTTCGACATTCTGCTGCACAGAAGACTGAAGAAAATCTCCCCTGTGGTCAGGGAGTGACCACCTTGCTAACGCAAGCACCATCCAGCGAATCACCGTCTGCTTTGCCGCCGCCTCCCGCCGGAGCCCGAGCCCAGAGACTGACAAGACCTGGACCTCCAGACCTCTCACCGCCCGATCCACAGTCCCTGAAAAGAGGAGACCCGTGGAGGCACCGAGACACGTGGAGCCAGCCATCTTGGAACGACTACGACAAGCTGACAAGTGCAACAACCGAGGCTCCCTCCAAGTTGTGCTTTGGGTCCTGAGAAGCCCAACCCTCGAGCAGCATCTGCACCAAAGGTGAGCCCTCCAGCATCTCCACGATCTGCGTGGGGCCCTTCTGCATTTTGCCACTCGACGCACCTAACCGGTTGCTGGCCCGCTGGCTAGTGGCCATCTTGGCGACGAAATCTACGACAAACGCCGCTGGTCTGGTTGCTCCAGACTGGCCCTTGCTCCCCTCCAAAGGAACAATCCCTCTGACCTTGCTGGTCAGACCCAACAGCTGATTTCCGAATCCTCCTACAATTGCTTTTGCCAAGGCTTGTTTGCTTCGATCAAGTCGCCGACACCGCCGACAGCGAGAGCCTGCGTGGGACAGCTCGTGACTCGACTCCTGGACGTCGTCGACCTTCAGGGACCACGTGGCTGCAGAGTCAAGCTACACCTTCCTTCCTGTTTGCACCCGACATCGCCTGGTACCCACCTGGTGCCACGCTGGTCACTGGCTAGTGACTGTGAACACTGTCCCCTCTGCTTACAGGTCTTCAACATCTCCGATCCACTCTTGGATCCACTGCATCTCTTCCCGACCGACCGCCTGCAGCACTTTTGTCTACAGGCCCCACGGAACCGATAGAAGAAACCCGACGCACTTCGAGGCCTATGCACCCGCTTCCTGTGGGTGAGGTAAAGCTGGCACTCCTGTGCCCAAGTGTAGTATTACATCTCTAGTGCCTGTGTTCCAAATCTTAAGTTCCTAGGTCATCCGGAAGATTCCTTTTGCAGTAACTTTGTACTTTTTACGCACCCATTGAAACCTATGGGAGCACGCGTGTGACTATTTGCTCTGCACACGCCACCCGTGGACCTCCTGGTCACTAACTGACGTTAGCTCCTTGTAGGCCCAGCGATTCTAGAGGCCCTAGGCCTTTTCCCTTTTCTGTTCGTGGTACTTATACCACTATTTTAGTATATGGTTCGAGTGGCCACCAGGGCCTATCCATATAAAGTGCAACTTCTGTGTATTCTGTGATAATCTTGTTTGACGATTTGTGCTCCTGTGCTCATAAAGAGACTAGGGGTTACTTTGAGAAATAAATACATATATATTTTGAATATATATCTGTGTGGTGTCCTTTCATTGGTATAAAAGGGGGTTGCATTTGGTAAAACAGCTGGCTTAACACGCTTCACGAGTTTAGCCTCAAAGACTGCTTAGCCTACGCTACCACTAGGGCAGCTAGTCCGAAAAGGTTGACTTACAACCACACCATAAGGGTTGCTTGGCATGGTACAAGGTGATCACTTTAACTAGTGAGCATCATATACCAGGCCAACTTCTCACAGTGAGTATATCTAACTCCATCCTTCACACTAACTCTACCACACTGTAAATGTATAGAAGGTGGCTCTCTGGATGTAATGGCGGTGTTAAGCATGAGTGCATCTAACACCATCCTTCGCTCTGTAAGCACTGGCAGTGTGAGGGGTGAGTATATCTCACTCCATCCTTCACACTAACTCTACAACACTGTAAATGTATAGAAGGCGGCCCACTGGATGTACTGGCGGTGTTAAGCATGAGTGCATCTAACACCATCCTTCGCTCTGTAAGCACTGGCGGTTTAAGAGGTGAGTATATCTCACTCCATCCTTCACACTAACTCTACCACACTCTAAATGTATAGAAGGCGGCTCTCTGGATGTACTGGCGGTGTTAAGCATGAGTGCATCTAACACCATCCTTCGCTCTGTAAGCACTGGCAGTGTGAGGGGTGAGTATATCTCACTCCATCCTTCACACTAACTCTACCACACTCTAAATGTATAGAAGGCGGCTCTCTGGATGTACTGGCAGTGTTAAGCATGAGTGCATCTAACACCATCCTTCGCTCTGTTAGCACTGGCGGTTTAAGGGGTGAGTATATCTCACTCCATCCTTCACACTAACTCTACCACACTCTAAATGTATAGAAGGCGGCTCTCTGGATGTACTGGCATGTTAAGCATGAGTGCATCTAACACCATCCTTTGCTCTGTAAGCACTGGCAGTTTAAGGGGTGAGTATATCTCACTCCATCCTTCACACTAACTCTACCACACTCTAAATGTATAGAAGGCGGCTCTCTGGATGTACTGGCGGTGTTAAGCATGAGTGCATGTAACACCATCCTTCGCTCTGTACGCACTGGCGGTTTAAGGGGTGAGTATATCTCACTCCATCCTTCACACTAACTCTACCACACTCTAAATGTATAGAAGGCGGCTCTCTGGATGTACTGGCGAGTTAAGCATGAGTGCATCTAACACCATCCTTCACTCTGTAAGCACTGGCGGTTTAAGGGGTGAATATATCTCACTCCATCCTTCACACTAACTCTACCACACTCTAAATGTATAGAAGACGGCTCTCTGGATGTACTGGCGGTGTTAAGCATGAGTGCATCTAACACCATACTTCGCTCTGTAAGCACTAGCAGTGTGAGGGGTGAGTATATTTCACTCCATCCTTCACACTAACTCTACCACACTATAAAGGTATAGAAGGCGGCTCTCTGGATGTACTGGCGGTGTTAAGCATGAATGCATCTAACACCATCCTTCGCTCTGTAAGCTCTGGCAGTATGAGGGGTGAGTATATCTCACTCCTTCATTCACACTAACTCTACCACACTCTAAATGTATAGAAGGCGGCTCTCTGGGTTCACTGGCGGTGTTAAGCATGAGTGCATCTAACACCATCCTTCGCTCTGAAAGCACTGGCGGTTTAAGGGGTGAGTATATCTCACTCCATCCTTCACACTAACTCTACCACACTCTAAATGTATAGAAGGCGGCTCTCTGGATGTACTGGCGGTGTTAAGCATGAGTGCATCTAACACCATCCTTCGCTCTGTAAGCACTGGCAGTGTGAGGGGTGAGTATATCTCACTCCATCCTTCACACTAACTCTACCACACTCTAAATGTATAGAAGGCGGCTCTCTGGATGTACTGGCGGTGTTAAGCATGAGTGCATTTAACACCATCCTTCGCTCTGTAAGCACTGGCAGTGTGAGGGGTGAGTATATCTCACTCCATCCTTCACACTAACTCTACCACACTGTAAATGTATAGAAGGCGGCTCTCTGGATGCACTGGCGGTGTTAAGCATGGGTGCATCTAACACCATCCTTCGCTCTGTAAGCACTGGCAGTCTGAGGGGTGAGTATATCTCACTCCATCCTTCACACTAACTCTACCATACTCTAAATGTATAGACAGCGGCTCTCTGTATGTACTGTCGGTGTTAAGCATGAGTGCATCTAACACCATACTTTGCTCTGTAAGCACTGGCAGTGTGAGGGGTGAGTATATCTCACTCCATCCTTCACACTAACTCTACCACACTCTAAATGTATAGAAGGCGGTTCTCTGGATCTACTGGCATGTTAAGCATGAGTGCATCTAACACCATCCTTCGCTCTGTAAGCACTGGCTGTTTAAGGGGTGAGTATATCTCACTCCATCCTTCACACTAACTCTACCACACTCTAAATGTATAGAAGGCGACTCTCTGGATGTACTGGCGGTGTTAAGCATGAGTGCATCTAACACCATCCTTCGCTCTGTAAGCACTGGCGGTTTATGGGGTGAGTATATCTCACTCCATCCTTCACACTAACTCTACCACACTCTAAATGTATAGAAGGCGGCTCTCTGGATGTACTGGCGAGTTAAGCATGAGTGCATCTAACACCATCATTCGCTTTGTAAGCACTGGCGGTTTAAGGGGTGAGTATATCTCACTCCATCCTTCACACTAACTCTACCACACTCTAAATGTATAGAAGGCAGCTCTCTGGATGAACTGGCGTGTTAAGCAAGAGTGCATCTAACACCATCCTTCACTCTGTAAGCACTGGCGGTTTAAGGGGTGAGTATATCTCACTCCATCCTTCTCACTAACTCTACCACACTCTAAATGTATAGAAGGCAGCTCTCTGGATGTACTGGCGGTGTTAAGCATGAGTGCATCTAACACCATCCTTCGCTCTGTAAGCACTGGCAGTGTGAGGGGTGAGTATATCTCACTCCATCCTTCACACTAACTCTACCACACTCTAAATGTATAGAAGGCGGCTCTCTGGATGTACTGGCGGTGTTAAGCATGAGTGCATCTAACACCATCCTTCGCTCTGTTAGCACTGGCGGTTTAAGTTAAGGGGTGAGTATATCTAACTCCATCCTTCACACTAACTCTACCACACTGTAAATGTATAGAAGGTGGCTCTCTGGATGTAATGGCGGTGTTAAGCATGAGTGCATCTAACACCATCCTTCGCTCTGTAAGCACTGGCAGTGTGAGGGGTGAGTATATCTCACTCCATCCTTCACACTAACTCTACAACACTATAAATGTATAGAAGGCGGCCCACTGGATGTACTGGCGGTGTTAAGCATGAGTGCATCTAACACCATCCTTCGCTCTGTAAGCACTGGCGGTTTAAGAGGTGAGTATATCTCACTCCATCCTTCACACTAACTCTACCACACTCTAAATGTATAGAAGGCGGCTCTCTGGATGTACTGGCGGTGTTAAGCATGAGTGCATCTAACACCATCCTTCGCTCTGTAAGCACTGGCAGTGTGAGGGGTGAGTATATCTCACTCCATCCTTCACACTAACTCTACCACACTCTAAATGTATAGAAGGCGGCTCTCTGGATGTACTGGCAGTGTTAAGCATGAGTGCATCTAACACCATCCTTCGCTCTGTTAGCACTGGCGGTTTAAGGGGTGAGTATATCTCACTCCATCCTTCACACTAACTCTACCACACTCTAAATGTATAGAAGGCGGCTCTCTGGATGTACTGGCATGTTAAGCATGAGTGCATCTAACACCAACCTTTGCTCTGTAAGCACTGGCAGTTTAAGGGGTGAGTATATCTCACTCCATCCTTCACACTAACTCTACCACACTCTAAATGTATAGAAGGCGGCTCTCTGGATGTACTGGCGGTGTTAAGCATGAGTGCATCTAACACCATCCTTCGCTCTGTACGCACTGGCGGTTTAAGGGGTGAGTATATCTCACTCCATCCTTCACACTAACTCTACCACACTCTAAATGTATAGAAGGCGGCTCTCTGGATGTACTGGCGAGTTAAGCATGAGTGCATCTAACACCATCCTTCACTCTGTAAGCACTGGCGGTTTAAGGGGTGAATATATCTCACTCCATCCTTCACACTAACTCTACCACACTCTAAATGTATAGAAGACGGCTCTCTGGATGTACTGGCGGTGTTAAGCATGAGTGCATCTAACACCATACTTCGCTCTGTAAGCACTAGCAGTGTGAGGGGTGAGTATATTTCACTCCATCCTTCACACTAACTCTACCACACTATAAAGGTATAGAAGGCGGCTCTCTGGATGTACTGGCGGTGTTAAGCATGAATGCATCTAACACCATCCTTCGCTCTGTAAGCTCTGGCAGTATGAGGGGTGAGTATATCTCACTCCTTCATTCACACTAACTCTACCACACTCTAAATGTATAGAAGGCGGCTCTCTGGGTTCACTGGCGGTGTTAAGCATGAGTGCATCTAACACCATCCTTCGCTCTGAAAGCACTGGCGGTTTAAGGGGTGAGTATATCTCACTCCATCCTTCACACTAACTCTACCACACTCTAAATGTATAGAAGGCGGCTCACTGGATGCACTGGCGGTGTTAAGCATGAGTGCATCTAACACCATCCTTCGCTCTGTAAGCACTGGCAGTGTGAGGGGTGAGTATATCTCACTCCATCCTTCACACTAACTCTACCACACTCTAAATGTATAGAAGGCAGCGTTCTGGATGTACTGGCGTGTTAAGCATGAGTGCATCTAACACCATCCATCACTCTGTAAGCACTGGCGGTTTAAGGGGTGAGTATATCTCACTCCATCCTTCACACTAACTCTACCACACTCTAAATGTATAGAAGGCGGCTCTCTGGATGTACTGGCGGTGTTAAGCATGAGTGCATCTAACACCATCCTTCGCTCTGTAAGCACTGGCAGTGTAATGGGTGAGTATATCTCACTCCATCCTTCACACTAACTCTACCACACTCTAAATGTATAGAAGGCGGCGCTCTGGATGTACTGGCGGTGTTAACCATGAGTGCATCTAACACCATCCTTCACTCTGTTAGCACTGGTGGTTTAAGGGGTGAGTATATCTAACTCCATCCTTCACACTAACTCTACCACACTGTAAATGAATAGAAGGTGGCTCTCTGGATGTAATGGCGGTGTTAAGCATGAATGCATCTAACACCATCCTTCGCTCTGTAAGCACTGGCGGTTTAAGGGGTGAGTATATCTCACTCCACCCTTCACACTAACTCTACCACACTCTAAATGTATAGAACGCGGCTCTCTGGATGTACTGGCGTGTTAAGCATGAGTGCATCTAACACCATTCTTCGCTCTGTAAGCACTGGCAGTGTGAGGGGTGAGTATATCTCACTCCATCCTTCACACTAACTCTACCACACTCTCAATGTATAGAATGCGGTTCTCTGGATGTACTGGCGGTGTTAAGCATGAGTGCATCTAACACCATCCGTCGCTCTTTAAGCACTGGCAGTGTGAGGGGTGAGTATATCTCACTGCATCCTTCACACTACCTCTACCACACTCTAAATGTATAGAAGGCGGCTCTCTGGATGTACTGGCGTGTTTAGCATGAGTGCATCTAACACCATCCTTCGCTCTGTAAGCACTGGCAGTTTAAGGGGTGAGTATATCTCACTCCATCCTTCACACTAACTCTACCACACTCTAAATGTATAGAAGGCGGCTCTCTGGATGTACTGGCAGTGTTAAGCATGAGTGCATCTAACACCATCCTTCGCTCTGTAAGCACTGGCGGTTTAAGGGGTGAGTATATCTCACTCCACCCTTCACACTAACTCTACCACACTCTAAATGTATATAAGGCGGCTCTCTGGATGTACTGGCGTGTTAAGCATGAGTGCATCTAACACCATCCTTCGCTCTGTAAGCACTGGCAGTGTGAGGGGTGAGTATATCTCACTCCATCCTTCACACTAACTCTACCACACTCTCAATGTATAGAAGGCGGCTCCCTGGATGTACTGGCGGTGTTAAGCATGAGTGCATCTAACACCATCCTTCGCTCTGTAAGCACTGGCAGTGTGAGGGGTGAGTATATCTCACTGCATCCTTCACACTACCTCTACCACACTCTAAATGTATAGAAGGCGGCTCTCTGGATGTACTGGCGTGTTTAGCATGAGTGCATCTAACACCATCCTTCGCTCTGTAAGCACTGGCAGTTTAAGGGGTGAGTATATCTCACTCCATCCTTCACACTAACTCTACCACACTCTAAATGTATAGAAGGCGGCTCTCTGGATGTACTGGCAGTGTTAAGCATGAGTGCTTCTAACACCATCCTTCGCTCTGTAAGTACTGGCGGTTTAAGGGGTGAATATATCTCACTCCATCCTTCACACTAACTCTACCACACTCTAAATGTGTAGAAGGCGGCTCTCTGGATGTACTGGCGGTGTTAAGCATGAGTGCATCTAACGGTAAATAGACATAATATCGAAAAAAAAATATCGAGTAGCAAGAATATCGAGTTTTTAATATCGAATGGACAGAATATCGACTTGCAAAAATATAGTGGTGAAGAATATCGAAAAACAGGTAAGAAATATCGATTGCAATAATATAGTTGTTAAAAATATCGATTTTTTTATAGTGTTTTAAGTGTTAGTATATGTGTTAAAAGTATGTATTAATATTGGAATGTATGTTAGAATATTTTTAAATTATTGAATTTTATGTTTTTTTATTTTTTTGTAATTTAATTCCGTAGCGGGTTGTGGGTTTATAGGGGAGTAGGGTGGGAAGTAATTTAATTATAGTACATTAAATAATAATTTATAGGAATTATTAATTATTTTTAATTTAATTTTGCGTTTTACTTCTGTAGCGGGTTGTGGGTTTATAGGGGAATAGGGTGGGAAGTAATTTAATTATATATTATTAAATAATAATTTATAGGAATTATTAATTATTTTTACTTTAATTTTGCGTTTTATTTCTGTAACGGGTTGTGGGTTTATAGGGGAATAGGGTGGGAAGTAATTTAATTGTTATTAGTTAATTATTAATTGGTATTGCAAATTAATTGGTTGTTGATTAATTATTAATTGGTAAATAATTAGTATTAATTGGTAATTAATTTGTATTAATTGTTTAATTGATAATTATGTTAATTGTATTCATTTAATATTTGTAGCGGGCAGTGTGTTTATAGGGGAATATGGTGGCAAATAATATAATTGTAAATAAATAATTATGTAATTTATTTGTGTATATTGTTAATTAATATATCTTTAATTTAATTTTGCATTTTACTTCTGTAGCGGGTTGTGGGTTTATAGGGGAATAGGGTGGGAAGTAATTTAATTGTTATTAGTTAATTATTAATTGGTATTGCAAATTAATTGTTTGTTGATTAATTATTAATTTGTAAATAATTAGTATTAATTGGTAATTAATTAGTATTAATAGGTAAATTGATAATTATGTTAATTGTATTCAATTAATATTTGTAGCGGGTATTGTGTTTATACGGGAATATGGAGGGAAGTAATATAATTGGAAAAAAAAATTATTTAAATAATTTGTGTATATCCTTAATTAATATATTATAAATTAATTATTAATTGGTATTATTTGCATTTATTAATGTTTGTTATTGAAAAACAATTGTTTGTTAATTAATTATTAATTGTTAATTAATTAAACAAAAATGTATTGGTATTTAAAAATGATCAATTCTTGTGTGATTGGTAATTAATGGTAATACTTGTTTTTGTATTAATAATTAATTAATTTAAAAATAAAAATACATTTATTATTTTCTCTACTATTGCACTTACTTGAGTGGGAATAGTAATTTTTACCCCTACGCTATCCAATGCTTTCCCTATTATTGCACTCTCTGGAGTGTGAATAGTAATTTTTACCCTCCCGCTATCCAACGCTTTCCCTACTGTTGCACTCACTGGAGTGGGAATAGTAATTTTTACCCTCCCGCTATCCAACGCTTTCCCTACTGTTGCACTCACTGGAGTGGGAATAGTAATTTTTACCCTCCCGCTATCCAACGCTTTCCCTACTGTTGCACTCACTGGAGTGGGAATAGTAATTTTTACCCTCCCGCTATCCAACGCTTTCCCTACTGTTGCACTCTCTGGAGTGGGAATAGTAATTTTTACCCCTACGCTATCCAACGCTTTCCCTACTGTTGCACTCACTGGAGTGGGAATAGTAAATGTTACCCTCCCACTATCCAACGTTTTCCCTACTGTTGCACTCTCTGGAGTGTGAATAGTAATTTTTACCCCTACGCTATCCAACGCTTTCCCTACTGTTGCACTCACTGGAGTGGGAATAGTAAATGTTACCCTCCCGCTATCCAACGCTTTCCCTACTGTTGCACTCTCTGGAGTGGGAATAGTAATTTTTACCCCTACGCTATCCAATGTTTTCCCTATTATTGCACTCTCTGGAGTGGGAATAGTAATTTTTACCCTCCCGCTATCCAACGCTTTCCCTACTGTTGCACTCTCTGGAGTGGGAATAGTCATTTTTACCCCTACGCTATCCAACGCTTTCCCTACTGTTGCACTCACTGGAGTGGGAATAGTAAATGTTACCCTCCCGCTATCCAACGCTTTCCCTACTGTTGCACTCTCTGGAGTGGGAATAGTAATTTTTACCCCTACGCTATCCAACGCTTTCCCTACTGTTGCACTCACTGGAGTGGGAATAGTAAATGTTACCCTCCCGCTATCCAACGCTTTCCCTACTGTTGCACTCACTGGAGTGGGAATAGTAAATGTTACCCTCCCGCTATCCAACGCTTTCCCTACTGTTGCACTCTCTGGAGTGGGAATAGTAATTTTTACCCCTACGCTATCCAACGCTTTCCCTACTGTTGCACTCACTGGAGTGGGAATAGTAAATGTTACCCTCCCGCTATCCAACGCTTTCCCTACTGTTGCACTCACTGGAGTGGGAATAGTAAATGTTACCCTCCCGCTATCCAACGCTTTCCCTACTGTTGCATTCTCTGGAGTGGGAATAGTAATTTTTACCCTCCCGCTATCCAACGCTTTCCCTACTATTGCACTTACTGGAGTGGTAATAGTAAATTTTACGCGCCCGCTATCCTACACAGAAAATATTGAATATTTTTAATTAATATCACGTTAAGATATATGTATTAATTTTTTTTTTTACTTACTTTAATTATTCATTAAGTTTACTGTTATTTAAGTATTTTTAAGTATGTGTCAGTTAATTATATGTATTATTTCATTTATTTAACATTACTTTTAAAACATTTAAAAAATTCGATATTTTGACTAACTATATTACTTACAACGATATTTTGGATTCGATATTTTTGTAATTTCCTGTTTGGAGATAGGACTTCGATATTTTGGCATTCTATATTTTGGCATCGATATTTTTGTAAGTCTATATTTTTGTAGTCGATATTATGTCAGTGATCCGCATCTAACACCATCCTTCGCTCTGTAAGCACTGGCAGTGTGAGGGGTGAGTATATCTAACTCCATCCTTCACACTACCTCTACCACACTATAAAGGTATAGAAGGCGGCTCTCTGGATGTACTGGCGGTGTTAAGCATGAATGCATCTAACACCATCCTTCGCTCTGTAAGCTCTGGCAGTGTGTGGGGTGAGTATATCTCACTCTATCCTTCACACTAACTCTACCACACTCTAAATGTATAGAAGGCAGCTCTCTGGGTTCACTGGCGGTGTTAAGCATGAGTGCATCTAACACCATCCTTTGCTCTGAAAGCACTGGCGGTTTAAGGGGTGAGTATATCTCACTCCATCCTTCACACTAACTCTACCACACTCTAAATGTATAGAAGGCGGCTCACTGGATGCACTGGCGGTGTTAAGCATGAGTGCATCTAACACCATCCTTCGCTCTGTAAGCATTGGCAGTGTGAGGGGTGAGTATATCTCACTCCATCCTTCACACTAACTCTACCACACTCTAAATGTATAGAAGGTGGCTCTCTGGATGCACTGGCGGTGTTAAGCTTGAGTGCATCTAACACCATCCTTCGCTCTGTAAGCACTGGCAGTGTGAAGGGTGAGTATATCTCACTCCATCCGTCACACTAACTCTACCACACTCTAAATGTATAGAAGGCGGCTCTCTGGATGTACTGGCAGTGTTAAGCATGAGTGCATCTAACACCATCCTTTGCTCTGTAAGCACTGGCAGTGTGAGGGGTGAGTATATCTCGCTCCATCCTTCACACTAACTCTACCACACTCTAAATGTATAGAAGGCGGGTTTCTGGATGTACTGGCGTGTTAAGCATGAGTGCATCTAACACTATCCTTCGCTCTGTAAGCACTGGCAGTGTGAGGGGTGAGTATATCTCACTCCATCCTTCACACTAACTCTACCACACTCTAAATGTATAGAAGGCGGCTCTCTGGATGTACTGGCGGTGTTAAGCATGTGTGCATCTAACACCATCCTTCGCTATTTAAGCACTGGCAGTGTGAGGGGTGAGTATATCTCGCTCCATCCTTCACACTACCTCTACCACACTCTAAATGTATAGAAGGCGGCTCTCTGGATGTACTGGCGGTGTTAAGCATGAGTGCATCTAACACCATCCTTTGCTCTGTAAGCACTGGCTGTGTGAGGGGTGAGTATTTCTCACTCCATCCTTCACACTAACTCTACCACACTCTAAATGTATAGAAGGCGGCTCTCTGGATGTACTGGCGGTGTTAAGCATGAGTGCATCTAACACCATCCTTCGCTCTGTTAGCACTGGCGGTTTAAGGGGTGAGTATATCTCGCTCCATCCTTCACACTACCTCTACCACACTCTAAATGTATAGAAGGCGGCACTCTGGATGTACTGGCGTGTTAAGCATGAGTGCATCTAACACCATCCTTCGCTCTGTAAGCACTGGCAGTTTAAGGGGTGAGTATATCTCACTCCATCCTTCACACTAACTCTACCACACTCTAAATGTATAGAAGGCGGCTCTCTGGATGTACTAGCGGTGTTAAGCATGAGTGCATCTAACACCATCCTTCGCTCTGTAAGCACTGGCGGTTTAGGGGTGAGTATATCTCACTCCATCCTTCACACTAACTCTACCACACTCTAAATGTATAGAAGGGGGCTCTCTGGATGTACTGGCGAGTTAAGCATGAGTGCATCTAACACCATCCTTCACTCTGTAAGCACTGGCGGTTTAAGGGGTGAATATATCTCACTCCATCCTTCACACTAACTCTACCACACTCTAAATGTATAGAAGACGGCTCTCTGGATGTACTGGCGGTGTTAAGCATGAGTGCATCTAACACCATCCTTCGCTCTGTAAGCACTGGCAGTGTGAGGGGTGAGTATTTTTCACTCCATCCTTCACACTAACTCTACCACACTATAAAGGTATAGAAGGCGGCTCTCTGGATGTACTGGCGGTGTTAAGCATGAATGCATCTAACACCATCCTTCGCTCTGTAAGCTCTCGCAGTGTGAGGGGTGAGTATATCTCACTCCATCATTCACACTAACTCTACCACACTCTAAATGTATAGAAGGCGGCTCTCTGGGTTCACTGGCGGTGTTAAGCATGAGTGCATCCAACACCATCCTTCGCTCTGAAAGCACTGGCGGTTTAAGGGGTGAGTATATCTCACTCCATCCTTCACTCTAACTCTACCACACTCTAAATGTATAGAAGGCGGCTCACTGGATGCACTGGCGGTGTTACACATGAGTGCATCTAACACCATCCTTCGCTCTGTAAGCACTGGCAGTGTGAGGGGTGAGCATATCTCACTCCATCCTTCACACTAACTCTACCACACTCTAAATGTATAGACGGCGGCTCTCTGGATGTACTGGCGGTGTTAAGCATGAGTGCATCTAACACCATCCTTCGCTCTGTTAGCACTGGCGGTTTAAGGGGTGAGTATATCTAACTCCATCCTTCACACTAACTCTACCACACTGTAAATGTATAGAAGGTGGCTCTCTGGATGTAATGGCGGTGTTAAGCATGAGTGCATCTAACACCATCCTTCGCTCTGTAAGCACTGGCAGTGTGAGGGGTGAGCATATCTCACTCCATCCCTCACACTAACTCTACCACACTCTAAATGTATAGAAGGCGGCTCTCTGGATGTACTGGCGGTGTTAAGCATGAGTGCATCTAACACCATCCTTCGCTCTGTAAGCACTGGCGGTTTAAGGGGTGAGTATATCTCACTCCATCCTTCACACTAACTCTACCACACTCTAAATGTATAGAAGGCGGCTCTCTGGATGTACTGGCGTGTTAAGCATGAGTGCATCTAACACCATCCTTCACTCTGTAAGCACTGGCAGTGTGAGGGGTGAGTATATCTCACTCCATCCTTCACACTAACTCTACCACACTCTCAATGTATAGAAGGCGGCTCTCTGGATGTACTGGCGGTGTTAAGCATGAGTGCATCTAACACCATCCTTCGCTCTGTAAGAACTGGCAGTGTGAGGGGTGACTATATCTCACTCCATCCTTCACACTAACTCTACCACACTCTAAATGTATAGAAGGCGGCTCTCTGTGTGCACTGGCATGTTAAGCATGAGTGCATCTAACACCATCCTTCGCTCTGTAAGCATTGGCAGTGTGAGGGGTGAGTATATCTCACTCCATCCTTCACACTAACTCTACCACACTCTAAATGTATAGAAGGCGGCTCACTGGATGCACTGGCGGTGTTAAGCATGAGTGCATCTAACACCATCCTTCGCTCTGTAAGCATTGGCAGTGTGAGGGGTGAGTATATCTCACTCCATCCTTCACACTAACTCTACCACACTCTAAATGTATAGAAGGTGGCTCTCTGGATGCACTGGCGGTGTTAAGCTTGAGTGCATCTAACACCATCCTTCGCTCTGTAAGCACTGGCAGTGTGAAGGGTGAGTATATCTCACTCCATCCGTCACACTAACTCTACCACACTCTAAATGTATAGAAGGCGGCTCTCTGGATGTACTGGCAGTGTTAAGCATGAGTGCATCTAACACCATCCTTTGCTCTGTAAGCACTGGCAGTGTGAGGGGTGAGTATATCTCGCTCCATCCTTCACACTAACTCTACCACACTCTAAATGTATAGAAGGCGGGTTTCTGGATGTACTGGCGTGTTAAGCATGAGTGCATCTAACACTATCCTTCGCTCTGTAAGCACTGGCAGTGTGAGGGGTGAGTATATCTCACTCCATCCTTCACACTAACTCTACCACACTCTAAATGTATAGAAGGCGGCTCTCTGGATGTACTGGCGGTGTTAAGCATGTGTGCATCTAACACCATCCTTCGCTATTTAAGCACTGGCAGTGTGAGGGGTGAGTATATCTCGCTCCATCCTTCACACTACCTCTACCACACTCTAAATGTATAGAAGGCGGCTCTCTGGATGTACTGGCGGTGTTAAGCATGAGTGCATCTAACACCATCCTTTGCTCTGTAAGCACTGGCAGTGTGAGGGGTGAGTATTTCTCACTCCATCCTTCACACTAACTCTACCACACTCTAAATGTATAGAAGGCGGCTCTCTGGATGTACTGGCGGTGTTAAGCATGAGTGCATCTAACACCATCCTTCGCTCTGTTAGCACTGGCGGTTTAAGGGGTGAGTATATCTCGCTCCATCCTTCACACTACCTCTACCACACTCTAAATGTATAGAAGGCGGCACTCTGGATGTACTGGCGTGTTAAGCATGAGTGCATCTAACACCATCCTTCGCTCTGTAAGCACTGGCAGTTTAAGGGGTGAGTATATCTCACTCCATCCTTCACACTAACTCTACCACACTCTAAATGTATAGAAGGCGGCTCTCTGGATGTACTAGCGGTGTTAAGCATGAGTGCATCTAACACCATCCTTCGCTCTGTAAGCACTGGCGGTTTAGGGGTGAGTATATCTCACTCCATCCTTCACACTAACTCTACCACACTCTAAATGTATAGAAGGGGGCTCTCTGGATGTACTGGCGAGTTAAGCATGAGTGCATCTAACACCATCCTTCACTCTGTAAGCACTGGCGGTTTAAGGGGTGAATATATCTCACTCCATCCTTCACACTAACTCTACCACACTCTAAATGTATAGAAGACGGCTCTCTGGATGTACTGGCGGTGTTAAGCATGAGTGCATCTAACACCATCCTTCGCTCTGTAAGCACTGGCAGTGTGAGGGGTGAGTATTTTTCACTCCATCCTTCACACTAACTCTACCACACTATAAAGGTATAGAAGGCGGCTCTCTGGATGTACTGGCGGTGTTAAGCATGAATGCATCTAACACCATCCTTCGCTCTGTAAGCTCTCGCAGTGTGAGGGGTGAGTATATCTCACTCCATCATTCACACTAACTCTACCACACTCTAAATGTATAGAAGGCGGCTCTCTGGGTTCACTGGCGGTGTTAAGCATGAGTGCATCCAACACCATCCTTCGCTCTGAAAGCACTGGCGGTTTAAGGGGTGAGTATATCTCACTCCATCCTTCACTCTAACTCTACCACACTCTAAATGTATAGAAGGCGGCTCACTGGATGCACTGGCGGTGTTACACATGAGTGCATCTAACACCATCCTTCGCTCTGTAAGCACTGGCAGTGTGAGGGGTGAGCATATCTCACTCCATCCTTCACACTAACTCTACCACACTCTAAATGTATAGACGGCGGCTCTCTGGATGTACTGGCGGTGTTAAGCATGAGTGCATCTAACACCATCCTTCGCTCTGTTAGCACTGGCGGTTTAAGGGGTGAGTATATCTAACTCCATCCTTCACACTAACTCTACCACACTGTAAATGTATAGAAGGTGGCTCTCTGGATGTAATGGCGGTGTTAAGCATGAGTGCATCTAACACCATCCTTCGCTCTGTAAGCACTGGCAGTGTGAGGGGTGAGCATATCTCACTCCATCCCTCACACTAACTCTACCACACTCTAAATGTATAGAAGGCGGCTCTCTGGATGTACTGGCGGTGTTAAGCATGAGTGCATCTAACACCATCCTTCGCTCTGTAAGCACTGGCGGTTTAAGGGGTGAGTATATCTCACTCCATCCTTCACACTAACTCTACCACACTCTAAATGTATAGAAGGCGGCTCTCTGGATGTACTGGCGTGTTAAGCATGAGTGCATCTAACACCATCCTTCACTCTGTAAGCACTGGCAGTGTGAGGGGTGAGTATATCTCACTCCATCCTTCACACTAACTCTACCACACTCTCAATGTATAGAAGGCGGCTCTCTGGATGTACTGGCGGTGTTAAGCATGAGTGCATCTAACACCATCCTTCGCTCTGTAAGAACTGGCAGTGTGAGGGGTGACTATATCTCACTCCATCCTTCACACTAACTCTACCACACTCTAAATGTATAGAAGGCGGCTCTCTGTGTGCACTGGCATGTTAAGCATGAGTGCATCTAACACCATCCTTCGCTCTGTAAGCATTGGCAGTGTGAGGGGTGAGTATATCTCACTCCATCCTTCACACTAACTCTACCACACTCTAAATGTATAGAAGGTGGCTCTCTGGATGCACTGGCGGTGTTAAGCTTGAGTGCATCTAACACCATCCTTCGCTCTGTAAGCACTGGCAGTGTGAAGGGTGAGTATATCTCACTCCATCCTTCACACTAACTCTACCACACTCTAAATGTATAGAAGGCGGCTCTCTGGATGTACTGGCGGTGTTAAGCATGAGTGCATCTAACACCATCCTTTGCTCTGTAAGCACTGGCAGTTTGAGGGGTGAGTATATCTCGCTCCATCCTTCACACTAACTCTACCACACTCTAAATGTATAGAAGGCGGCTTTCTGGATGTACTGGCGTGTTAAGCATGAGTGCATCTAACACCATCCTTCGCTCTGTAAGCACTGGCAGTGTGAGGGGTGAGTATATCTCACTCCATCCTTCACACTAACTCTACCACACTCTAAATGTATAGAAGGCGGCTCTCTGGATGTACTGGCGGTGTTAAGCATGAGTGCATCTAACACCATCCTTCGCTATTTAAGCACTGGCAGTGTGAGGGGTGAGTATATCTCGCTCCATCCTTCACACTACCTCTACCACACTCTAAATGTATAGAGGGCGGCTCTCTGGATGTACTGGCGGTGTTAAGCATGAGTGCATCTAACACCATCCTTCGCTCTGTAAGCACTGGCAGTGTGAGGGGTGAGTATTTCTCACTCCATCCTTCACACTAACTCTACCACACTCTAAATGTATAGAAGGCGGCTCTCTGGATGTACTGGCGGTGTTAAGCATGAGTGCATCTAACACCATCCTTCGCTCTGTTAGCACTGGCGGTTTAAGGGGTGAGTATATCTCGCTCCATCCTTCACACTACCTCTACCACACTCTAAATGTATAGAAGGCGGCTCTCTGGATGTACTGGCGTGTTAAGCATGAGTGCATCTAACACCATCCTTCGCTCTGTAAGCACTGGCAGTTTAAGGGGTGAGTATATCTCACTCCATCCTTCACACTAACTCTACCACACTCTAAATGTATAGAAGGCGGCTCTCTGGATGTACTAGCGGTGTTAAGCATGAGTGCATCTAACACCATCCTTCGCTCTGTAAGCACTGGCGGTTTAAGGGGTGAGTATATCTCACTCCATCCTTCACACTAACTCTACCACACTCTAAATGTATAGAAGGCGGCTCTCTGGATGTACTGGCGAGTTAAGCATGAGTGCATCTAACACCATCCTTCACTCTGTAAGCACTGGCGGTTTAAGGGGTGAATATATCTCACTCCATCCTTCACACTAACTCTACCACACTCTAAATGTATAGAAGACGGCTCTCTGGATGTACTGGCGGTGTTAAGCATGAGTGCATCTAACACCATCCTTCGCTCTGTAAGCACTGGCAGTGTGAGGGGTGAGTATTTTTCACTCCATCCTTCACACTAACTCTACCACACTATAAAGGTATAGAAGGCGGCTCTCTGGATGTACTGGCGGTGTTAAGCATGAATGCATCTAACACCATCCTTCGCTCTGTAAGCTCTCGCAGTGTGAGGGGTGAGTATATCTCACTCCATCATTCACACTAACTCTACCACACTCTAAATGTATAGAAGGCGGCTCTCTGGGTTCACTGGCGGTGTTAAGCATGAGTGCATCCAACACCATCCTTCGCTCTGAAAGCACTGGCGGTTTAAGGGGTGAGTATATCTCACTCCATCCTTCACACTAACTCCACCACACTCTAAATGTATAGAAGGCGGCTCACTGGATGCACTGGCGGTGTTACACATGAGTGCATCTAACACCATCCTTCGCTCTGTAAGCACTGGCAGTGTGAGGGGTGAGCATATCTCACTCCATCCTTCACACTAACTCTACCACACTCTAAATGTATAGAAGGCGGCTCTCTGGATGTACTGGCGGTGTTAAGCATGAGTGCATCTAACACCATCCTTCGCTCTGTTAGCACTGGCGGTTTAAGGGGTGAGTATATCTAACTCCATCCTTCACACTAACCCTACCACACTGTAAATGTATAGAAGGTGGCTCTCTGGATGTAATGGCGGTGTTAAGCATGAGTGCATCTAACACCATCCTTCGCTCTGTAAGCACTGGCAGTGTGAGGGGTGAGTATATCTCACTCCATCCTTCACACTAACTCTACAACACTGTAAATGTATAGAAGGCGGCTCTCTGGATGTACTGGCGGTGTTAAGCATGAGTGCATCTAACACCATCCTTCGCTCTGTAAGCACTGGCGGTTTAAGGGGTGAGTATATCTCACTCCATCCTTCACACTAACTCTACCACACTCTAAATGTAAAAAAAGGCGGCTCTCTGGGTGCACTGGCGTGTTAAGCATGAGTGCATCTAACACCATCCTTCGCTCTGTAAGCACTGGCAGTGTGAGGGGTGAGTATATCTCACTCCATCCTTCATACTAACTCTACCACACTCTAAATGTATAGAAGGCGGCTCTCTGGATGTACTGGCGGTGTTAAGCATGAGTGCATCTAACACCATCCTTCGCTCTGTTAGCACTGACGGCTTAAGGGGTGAGTATATCTCACTCCATCCTTCACACTAACTCTACCACACTCTAAATGTATAGAAGGCGGCTCTCTGGATGTACTGGCGTGTTAAGCATGAGTGCATCTAACACCATCCTTTGCTCTGTAAGCACTGGCAGTTTAAGTGGTGAGTATATCTCACTCCATCCTTCACACTAACTCTACCACACTCTAAATGTATAGAAGGTGGCTCTCTGGATGTACTGGCGAGTTAAGCATGAGTGCATCTAACACCATCCTTCACTCTGTAAGCACTGGCGGTTTAAGCGGTGAATATATCTCACTCTATCCTTCACACTAACTCTACCACACTCTAAATGTATAGAAGACGGCTCTCTGGATGTACTGGCGGTGTTAAGCATGAATGCATCTAACACCATCCTTCGCTCTGTAAGCTCTGGCAGTGTGAGGGGTGAGTATATCTCACTCCATCATTCACACTAACTCTACCACACTATAAAGGTATAGAAGGCGGCTCTCTGGATGTACTGGCGGTGTTAAGCATGAATGCATCTAACACCATCCTTCGCTCTGTAAGCTCTGGCAGTGTGAGGGGTGAGTATATCTCACTCCATCATTCACACTAACTCTACCACACTCTAAATGTATAGAAGGCGGCTCTCTGGGTTCACTGGCGGTGTTAAGCATGAGTGCATCTAACACCATCCTTCGCTCTGTAAGCACTGGCAGTGTGAGGGGTGAGTATATCTCACTCCATCCTTCACACTAACTCTACCACACTCTAAATGTATAGAAGGCGGCGCTCTGGATGTACTGCTGTGTTAAGCATGAGTGCATCTAACACCATCCTTCACTCTGTAAGCACTGGCGGTTTAAGGGGTGAGTATATCTCACTCCATCCTTCACACTAACTCTACCACACTCTAAATGTATAGAAGGCGGCTCTCTGGATGTACTGGCGGTGTTAAGCATGAGTGCATCTAACACCATCCTTCGCTCTGTAAGCACTGGCAGTGTAATGGGTGAGTATATCTCACTCCATCCTTCACACTAACTCTACCACACTCTAAATGTGTAGAAGGCGGCTCTCTGGATGTACTGGCGGTGTTAAGCATGAGTGCATCTAACACCATCCTTCACTCTGTAAGCACTAGCAGTGTGAGGGGTGAGTATATTTCACTCCATCCTTCACACTAACTCTACCACACTATAAAGGTATAGAAGGCGGCTCTCTGGATGTACTGGCGGTGTTAAGCATGAATGCATCTAACACCATCCTTCGCTCTGTAAGCTCTGGCAGTGTGAGGGGTGAATATATCTCACTCCATCATTCACACTAACTCTGCCACACTCTAAATGTATAGAAGGCGGCTCTCTGGGTTCACTGGCGGTGTTAAGCATGACTGCATCTAACACCATCCTTCGCTCTGAAAGCACTGGCGGTTTAAGGGGTGAGTATATCTCACTCCATCCTTCACACTAACTCTACCACACTCTAAATGTATAGAAGGCGGCTCACTGGATGCACTGGCGGTGTTAAGCATGAGTGCATCTAACACCATCCTTCGCTCTGTAAGCACTGGCAGTGTGAGGGGTGAGTATATCTCACTCCATCCTTCATACTAACTCTACCACACTCTAAATGTATAGAAGGCGGCTCTCTGGATGTACTGGCGGTGTTAAGCATGAGTGCATCTAACACCATCCTTCGCTCTGTTAGCACTGGCGGCTTAAGGGGTGAGTATATCTCACTCCATCCTTCACACTAACTCTACCACACTCTAAATGTATAGAAGGCGGCTCTCTGGATGTACTGGCGTGTTAAGCATGAGTGCATCTAACACCATCCTTTGCTCTGTAAGCACTGGCAGTTTAAGTGGTGAGTATATCTCACTCCATCCTTCACACTAACTCTACCACACTCTAAATGTATAGAAGGCGGCTCTCTGGATGTACTGGCGGTGTTAAGCATGAGTGCATCTAACACCATCGTTCGCTCTGTAAGCACTGGCGGTTTAAGGGGTTAGTATATCTCACTCCATCCTTCACACTAACTCTACCACACTCTAAATGTATAGAAGGTGGCTCTCTGGATGTACTGGCGAGTTAAGCATGAGTGCATCTAACACCATCCTTCACTCTGTAAGCACTGGCGGTTTAAGCGGTGAATATATCTCACTCTATCCTTCACACTAACTCTACCACACTCTAAATATATAGAAGACGGCTCTCTGGATGTACTGGCGGTGTTAAGCATGAGTGCATCTAACACCATCCTTCGCTCTATAAGCACTAGCAGTGTGAGGGGTGAGTATACTTCACTCCATCCTTCACACTAACTCTTCCACACTATAAAGGTATAGAAGGCGGCTCTCTGGATGTACTGGCGGTGTTAAGCATGAATGCATCTAACACCATCCTTCGCTCTGTAAGCTCTGGCAGTGTGAGGGGTGAGTATATCTCACTCCATCATTCACACTAACTCTACCACACTCTAAATGTATGGAAGGCGGCTCTCTGGGTTCACTGGCGGTGTTAAGCATGAGTGCATCTAACACCATCCTTCGCTCTGAAAGCACTGGCGGTTTAAGGGGTGAGTATATCTCACTCCATCCTTCACACTAACTCTACCACACTCTAAATGTATAGAAGGCGGCTCACTGGATGCACTGGCGGTGTTAAGCATGAGTGCATCTAACACCATCCTTCGCTCTGTAAGCACTGGCAGAGTGAGGGGTGAGTATATCTCACTCCATCCTTCACACTAACTCTACCACACTCTAAATGTATAGAAGGCGGCGCTCTGGATGTACTGCCGTGTTAAGCATGAGTGCATCTAACACCATCCTTCACTCTGTAAGCACTGGCGGTTTAAGGGGTGAGTATATCTCACTCCATCCTTCACACTAACTCTACCACACTCTAAATGTATAGAAGGCGGCTCTCTGGATGTACTGGCGGTGTTAAGCATGAGTGCATCTAACACCATCCTTCGCTCTGTAAGCACTGGCAGTGTAATGGGTGAGTATATCTCACTCCATCCTTCACACTAACTCTACCACACTCTAAATGTATAGAAGGCGGCTCTCTGGATGTACTGGCGGTGTTAAGCATGAGTGCATCTAACACCATCCTTCACTCTGTTAGCACTGGTGGTTTAAGGGGTGAGTATATCTAACTCCATCCTTCACACTAACTCTACCACACTGTAAATGTATAGAAGGTGGCTCTCTGGATGTAATGGCGGTGTTAAGCATGAGTGCATCTAACACCATCCTTCGCTCTGTAAGCACTGGCAGTGTGAGGGGTGAGTATATCTCACTCCATCCTTCACACTAACTCTACAACACTGTAAATGTATAGAAGGCGGCTCTCTGGATGTACTGGCAGTGTTAAGCATGAGTGCATCTAACACCATCCTTCGCTCTGTAAGCACTGGCGGTTTAAGGGGTGAGTATATCTCACTCCACCCTTCACACTAACTCTACCACACTCTAAATGTATAGAACACGGCTCTCTGGATGTACTGGCGTGTTAAGCATGAGTGCATCTAACACCATCCTTCGCTCTGTAAGCACTGGCAGTGTGAGGGGTGAGTATATCTCACTCCATCCTTCACACTAACTCTACCACACTCTAAATGTATAGAAGGCAGCTCTCTGGGTTCACTGGCGGTGTTAAGCATGAGTGCATCTAACACCATCCTTTGCTCTGAAAGCACTGGCGGTTTAAGGGGTGAGTATATCTCACTCCATCCTTCACACTAACTCTACCACACTCTAAATGTATAGAAGGCGGCTCACTGGATGCACTGGCGGTGTTTAGCATGAGTGCATCTAACACCATCCTTCGCTCTGTAAGCACTGGCAGTGTGAGGGGTGAGTATATCTCACTCCATCCTTCACACTAACTCTACCACACTCTAAATGTATAGAAGGCGGCTCTCTGTGTGCACTGGCATGTTAAGCATGAGTGCATCTAACACCATCCTTCGCTCTGTAAACATTGGCAGCGTGAGGGGTGAGTATATCTCACTCCATCCTTCACACTAACTCTACCACACTCTAAATGTATAGAAGGTGGCTCTCTGGATGCACTGGCGGTGTTAAGCTTGAGTGCATCTAACACCATCCTTCGCTCTGTAAGCACTGGCAGTGTGAAGGGTGAGTATATCTCACTCCATCCTTCACACTAACTCTACCACACTCTAAATGTATAGAAGGCGGCTCTCTGGATGTACTGGCGGTGTTAAGCATGAGTGCATCTAACACCATCCTTTGCTCTGTAAGCACTGGCAGTGTGAGGGGTGAGTATATCTCGCTCCATCCTTCACACTAACTCTACCACACTCTAAATGTATAGAAGGCGGCTTTCTGGATGTACTGGCGTGTTAAGCATGAGTGCATCTAACACCATCCTTCGCTCTGTAAGCACTGGCAGTGTGAGGGGTGAGTATATCTCACTCCATCCTTCACACTAACTCTACCACACTCTAAATGTATAGAAGGCGGCTCTCTGGATGTACTGGCGGTGTTAAGCATGAGTGCATCTAACACCATCCTTCGCTATTTAAGCACTGGCAGTGTGAGGGGTGAGTATATCTCGCTCCATCCTTCACACTACCTCTACCACACTCTAAATGTATAGAAGGCGGCTCTCTGGATGTACTGGCGGTGTTAAGCATGAGTGCATCTAACACCATCCTTCGCTCTGTAAGTACTGGCAGTGTGAGGGGTGAGTATTTCTCACTCCATCCTTCACACTAACTCTACCACACTCTAAATGTATAGAAGGCGGCTCTCTGGATGTACTGGCGGTGTTAAGCATGAGTGCATCTAACACCATCCTTCGCTCTGTTAGCACTGGCGGTTTAAGGGGTGAGTATATCTCGCTCCATCCTTCACACTACCTCTACCACACTCTAAATGTATAGAAGGCGGCTCTCTGGATGTACTGGCGTGTTAAGCATGAGTGCATCTAACACCATCCTTCGCTCTGTAAGCACTGGCAGTTTAAGGGGTGAGTATATCTCACTCCATCCTTCACACTAACTCTACCACACTCTAAATGTATAGAAGGCGGCTCTCTGGATGTACTAGCGGTGTTAAGCATGAGTGCATCTAACACCATCCTTCGCTCTGTAAGCACTGGCGGTTTAAGGGGTGAGTATATCTCACTCCATCCTTCACACTAACTCTACCACACTCTAAATGTATAGAAGGCGGCTCTCTGGATGTACTGGCGAGTTAAGCATGAGTGCATCTAACACCATCCTTCACTCTGTAAGCACTGGCGGTTTAAGGGGTGAATATATCTCACTCCATCCTTCACACTAACTCTACCACACTCTAAATGTATAGAAGACGGCTCTCTGGGTGTACTGGCGGTGTTAAGCATGAGGGCATCTAACACCATCCTTCGCTCTGTAAGCACTGGCAGTGTGAGGGGTGAGTATTTTTCACTCCATCCTTCACACTAACTCTACCACACTATAAAGGTATAGAAGGCGGCTCTCTGGATGTACTGGCGGTGTTAAGCATGAATGCATCTAACACCATCCTTCGCTCTGTAAGCTCTCGCAGTGTGAGGGGTGAGTATATCTCACTCCATCATTCAAACTAACTCTACCACACTCTAAATGTATAGAAGGCGGCTCTCTGAGTTCACTGGCGGTGTTAAGCATGAGTGCATCCAACACCATCCTTCGCTCTGAAAGCACTGGCGGTTTAAGGGGTGAGTATATCTCACTCCATCCTTCACACTAACTCTACCACACTCTAAATGTATAGAAGGCGGCTCACTGGATGCACTGGCGGTGTTACACATGAGTGCATCTAACACCATCCTTCGCTCTGTAAGCACTGGCAGTGTGAGGGGTGAGCATATCTCACTCCATCCTTCACACTAACTCTACCACACTCTAAATGTATAGAAGGCGGCTCTCTGGATGTACTGGCGGTGTTAAGCATGAGTGCATCTAACACCATCCTTCGCTCTGTTAGCACTGGCGGTTTAAGGGGTGAGTATATCTAACTCCATCCTTCACACTAACTCTACCACACTGTAAATGTATAGAAGGTGGCTCTCTGGATGTAATGGCGGTGTTAAGCATGAGTGCATCTAACACCATCCTTCGCTCTGTAAGCACTGGCAGTGTGAGGGGTGAGTATATCTCACTCCATCCTTCACACTAACTCTACAACACTGTAAATGTATAGAAGGCGGCTCTCTGGATGTACTGGCGGTGTTAAGCATGAGTGCATCTAACACCATCCTTCGCTCTGTAAGCACTGGCGGTTTAAGGGGTGAGTATATCTCACTCCATCCTTCACACTAACTCTACCACACTCTAAATGTATAGAAGGCGGCTCTCTGGATGTACTGGCGTGTTAAGCATGAGTGCATCTAACACCATCCTTCGCTCTGTAAGCACTGGCAGTGTGAGGGGTGAGTATATCTCACTCCATCCTTCACACTAACTCTACCACACTCTCAATGTATAGAAGGCGGCTCTCTGGATGTACTGGCGGTGTTAAGCATGAGTGCATCTAACACCATCCTTCGCTCTGTAAGAACTGGCAGTGTGAGGGGTGACTATATCTCACTGCATCCTTCACACTACCTCTACCACACTCTAAATGTATAGAAGGCGGCTCTCTGGATGTACTGGCGGTGTTAAGCATGAGTGCATCTAACACCATCCTTCGCTCTGTAAGCACTGGCAGTGTGAGGGGTGAGTATATCTCACTCCATCCTTCATACTAACTCTACCACACTCTAAATGTATAGAAGGCGGCTCTCTGGATGTACTGGCGGTGTTAGGCATGAGTGCATCTAACACCATCCTTCGCTCTGTTAGCACTGGCGGCTTAAGGGGTGAGTATATCTCACTCCATCCTTCACACTAACTCTACCACACTCTAAATGTATAGAAGGCGGCTCTCTGGATGTACTGGCGTGTTAAGCATGAGTGCATCTAACACCATCCTTTGCTCTGTAAGCACTGGCAGTTTAAGTGGTGAGTATATCTCGCTCCATCCTTCACACTACCTCTACCACACTCTAAATGTATAGAAGGTGGCTCTCTGGATGTACTGGCGAGTTAAGCATGAGTGCATCTAACACCATCCTTCACTCTGTAAGCACTGGCGGTTTAAGCGGTGAATATATCTCACTCTATCCTTCACACTAACTCTACCACACTCTAAATGTATAGAAGACGGCTCTCTGGATGTACTGGCGGTGTTAAGCATGAATGCATCTAACACCATCCTTCGCTCTGTAAGCTCTGGCAGTGTGAGGGGTGAGTATATCTCACTCCATCATTCACACTAACTCTACCACACTATAAAGGTATAGAAGGCGGCTCTCTGGATGTACTGGCGGTGTTAAGCATGAATGCATCTAACACCATCCTTCGCTCTGTAAGCTCTGGCAGTGTGAGGGGTGAGTATATCTCACTCCATCATTCACACTAACTCTACCACACTCTAAATGTATAGAAGGCGGCTCTCTGGGTTCACTGGCGGTGTTAAGCATGAGTGCATCTAACACCATCCTTCGCTCTGTAAGCACTGGCAGTGTGAGGGGTGAGTATATCTCACTCCATCCTTCACACTAACTCTACCACACTCTAAATGTATAGAAGGCGGCGCTCTGGATGTACTGCTGTGTTAAGCATGAGTGCATCTAACACCATCCTTCACTCTGTAAGCACTGGCGGTTTAAGGGGTGAGTATATCTCACTCCATCCTTCACACTAACTCTACCACACTCTAAATGTATAGAAGGCGGCTCTCTGGATGTACTGGCGGTGTTAAGCATGAGTGCATCTAACACCATCCTTCGCTCTGTAAGCACTGGCAGTGTAATGGGTGAGTATATCTCACTCCATCCTTCACACTAACTCTACCACACTCTAAATGTATAGAAGGCGGCTCTCTGGATGTACTGGCGGTGTTAAGCATGAGTGCATCTAACACCATCCTTCACTCTGTAAGCACTAGCAGTGTGAGGGGTGAGTATATTTCACTCCATCCTTCACACTAACTCTACCACACTATAAAGGTATAGAAGGCGGCTCTCTGGATGTACTGGCGGTGTTAAGCATGAATGCATCTAACACCATCCTTCGCTCTGTAAGCTCTGGCAGTGTGAGGGGTGAATATATCTCACTCCATCATTCACACTAACTCTGCCACACTCTAAATGTATAGAAGGCGGCTCTCTGGGTTCACTGGCGGTGTTTAGCATGACTGCATCTAACACCATCCTTCGCTCTGAAAGCACTGGCGGTTTAAGGGGTGAGTATATCTCACTCCATCCTTCACACTAACTCTACCACACTCTAAATGTATAGAAGGCGGCTCACTGGATGCACTGGCGGTGTTAAGCATGAGTGCATCTAACACCATCCTTCGCTCTGTAAGCACTGGCAGTGTGAGGGGTGAGTATATCTCACTCCATCCTTCATACTAACTCTACCACACTCTAAATGTATAGAAGGCGGCTCTCTGGATGTACTGGCGGTGTTAAGCATGAGTGCATCTAACACCATCCTTCGCTCTGTTAGCACTGGCGGCTTAAGGGGTGAGTATATCTCACTCCATCCTTCACACTAACTCTACCACACTCTAAATGTATAGAAGGCGGCTCTCTGGATGTACTGGCGTGTTAAGCATGAGTGCATCTAACACCATCCTTTGCTCTGTAAGCACTGGCAGTTTAAGTGGTGAGTATATCTCACTCCATCCTTCACACTAACTCTACCACACTCTAAATGTATAGAAGGCGGCTCTCTGGATGTACTGGCGGTGTTAAGCATGAGTGCATCTAACACCATCGTTCGCTCTGTAAGCACTGGCGGTTTAAGGGGTTAGTATATCTCACTCCATCCTTCACACTAACTCTACCACACTCTAAATGTATAGAAGGTGGCTCTCTGGATGTACTGGCCAGTTAAGCATGAGTGCATCTAACACCATCCTTCACTCTGTAAGCACTGGCGGTTTAAGCGGTGAATATATCTCACTCTATCCTTCACACTAACTCTACCACACTCTAAATATATAGAAGACGGCTCTCTGGATGTACTGGCGGTGTTAAGCATGAGTGCATCTAACACCATCCTTCGCTCTATAAGCACTAGCAGTGTGAGGGGTGAGTATACTTCACTCCATCCTTCACACTAACTCTTCCACACTATAAAGGTATAGAAGGCGGCTCTCTGGATGTACTGGCGGTGTTAAGCATGAATGCATCTAACACCATCCTTCGCTCTGTAAGCTCTGGCAGTGTGAGGGGTGAGTATATCTCACTCCATCATTCACACTAACTCTACCACACTCTAAATGTATGGAAGGCGGCTCTCTGGGTTCACTGGCGGTGTTAAGCATGAGTGCATCTAACACCATCCTTCGCTCTGAAAGCACTGGCGGTTTAAGGGGTGAGTATATCTCACTCCATCCTTCACACTAACTCTACCACACTCTAAATGTATAGAAGGCGGCTCACTGGATGCACTGGCGGTGTTAAGCATGAGTGCATCTAACACCATCCTTCGCTCTGTAAGCACTGGCAGAGTGAGGGGTGAGTATATCTCACTCCATCCTTCACACTAACTCTACCACACTCTAAATGTATAGAAGGCGGCGCTCTGGATGTACTGCCGTGTTAAGCATGAGTGCATCTAACACCATCCTTCACTCTGTAAGCACTGGCGGTTTAAGGGGTGAGTATATCTCACTCCATCCTTCACACTAACTCTACCACACTCTAAATGTATAGAAGGCGGCTCTCTGGATGTACTGGCGGTGTTAAGCATGAGTGCATCTAACACCATCCTTCGCTCTGTAAGCACTGGCAGTGTAATGGGTGAGTATATCTCACTCCATCCTTCACACTAACTCTACCACACTCTAAATGTATAGAAGGCGGCTCTCTGGATGTACTGGCGGTGTTAAGCATGAGTGCATCTAACACCATCCTTCACTCTGTTAGCACTGGTGGTTTAAGGGGTGAGTATATCTAACTCCATCCTTCACACTAACTCTACCACACTGTAAATGTATAGAAGGTGGCTCTCTGGATGTAATGGCGGTGTTAAGCATGAGTGCATCTAACACCATCCTTCGCTCTGTAAGCACTGGCAGTGTGAGGGGTGAGTATATCTCACTCCATCCTTCACACTAACTCTACAACACTGTAAATGTATAGAAGGCGGCTCTCTGGATGTACTGGCAGTGTTAAGCATGAGTGCATCTAACACCATCCTTCGCTCTGTAAGCACTGGCGGTTTAAGGGGTGAGTATATCTCACTCCACCCTTCACACTAACTCTACCACACTCTAAATGTATAGAACACGGCTCTCTGGATGTACTGGCGTGTTAAGCATGAGTGCATCTAACACCATCCTTCGCTCTGTAAGCACTGGCAGTGTGAGGGGTGAGTATATCTCACTCCATCCTTCACACTAACTCTACCACACTCTAAATGTATAGAAGGCAGCTCTCTGGGTTCACTGGCGGTGTTAAGCATGAGTGCATCTAACACCATCCTTTGCTCTGAAAGCACTGGCGGTTTAAGGGGTGAGTATATCTCACTCCATCCTTCACACTAACTCTACCACACTCTAAATGTATAGAAGGCGGCTCACTGGATGCACTGGCGGTGTTTAGCATGAGTGCATCTAACACCATCCTTCGCTCTGTAAGCACTGGCAGTGTGAGGGGTGAGTATATCTCACTCCATCCTTCACACTAACTCTACCACACTCTAAATGTATAGAAGGCGGCTCTCTGTGTGCACTGGCATGTTAAGCATGAGTGCATCTAACACCATCCTTCGCTCTGTAAGCATTGGCAGCGTGAGGGGTGAGTATATCTCACTCCATCCTTCACACTAACTCTACCACACTCTAAATGTATAGAAGGTGGCTCTCTGGATGCACTGGCGGTGTTAAGCTTGAGTGCATCTAACACCATCCTTCGCTCTGTAAGCACTGGCAGTGTGAAGGGTGAGTATATCTCACTCCATCCTTCACACTAACTCTACCACACTCTAAATGTATAGAAGGCGGCTCTCTGGATGTACTGGCGGTGTTAAGCATGAGTGCATCTAACACCATCCTTTGCTCTGTAAGCACTGGCAGTGTGAGGGGTGAGTATATCTCGCTCCATCCTTCACACTAACTCTACCACACTCTAAATGTATAGAAGGCGGCTTTCTGGATGTACTGGCGTGTTAAGCATGAGTGCATCTAACACCATCCTTCGCTCTGTAAGCACTGGCAGTGTGAGGGGTGAGTATATCTCACTCCATCCTTCACACTAACTCTACCACACTCTAAATGTATAGAAGGCGGCTCTCTGGATGTACTGGCGGTGTTAAGCATGAGTGCATCTAACACCATCCTTCGCTATTTAAGCACTGGCAGTGTGAGGGGTGAGTATATCTCGCTCCATCCTTCACACTACCTCTACCACACTCTAAATGTATAGAAGGCGGCTCTCTGGATGTACTGGCGGTGTTAAGCATGAGTGCATCTAACACCATCCTTCGCTCTGTAAGCACTGGCAGTGTGAGGGGTGAGTATTTCTCACTCCATCCTTCACACTAACTCTACCACACTCTAAATGTATAGAAGGCGGCTCTCTGGATGTACTGGCGGTGTTAAGCATGAGTGCATCTAACACCATCCTTCGCTCTGTTAGCACTGGCGGTTTAAGGGGTGAGTATATCTCGCTCCATCCTTCACACTACCTCTACCACACTCTAAATGTATAGAAGGCGGCTCTCTGGATGTACTGGCGTGTTAAGCATGAGTGCATCTAACACCATCCTTCGCTCTGTAAGCACTGGCAGTTTAAGGGGTGAGTATATCTCACTCCATCCTTCACACTAACTCTACCACACTCTAAATGTATAGAAGGCGGCTCTCTGGATGTACTAGCGGTGTTAAGCATGAGTGCATCTAACACCATCCTTCGCTCTGTAAGCACTGGCGGTTTAAGGGGTGAGTATATCTCACTCCATCCTTCACACTAACTCTACCACACTCTAAATGTATAGAAGGCGGCTCTCTGGATGTACTGGCGAGTTAAGCATGAGTGCATCTAACACCATCCTTCACTCTGTAAGCACTGGCGGTTTAAGGGGTGAATATATCTCACTCCATCCTTCACACTAACTCTACCACACTCTAAATGTATAGAAGACGGCTCTCTGGGTGTACTGGCGGTGTTAAGCATGAGGGCATCTAACACCATCCTTCGCTCTGTAAGCACTGGCAGTGTGAGGGGTGAGTATTTTTCACTCCATCCTTCACACTAACTCTACCACACTATAAAGGTATAGAAGGCGGCTCTCTGGATGTACTGGCGGTGTTAAGCATGAATGCATCTAACACCATCCTTCGCTCTGTAAGCTCTCGCAGTGTGAGGGGTGAGTATATCTCACTCCATCATTCAAACTAACTCTACCACACTCTAAATGTATAGAAGGCGGCTCTCTGAGTTCACTGGCGGTGTTAAGCATGAGTGCATCCAACACCATCCTTCGCTCTGAAAGCACTGGCGGTTTAAGGGGTGAGTATATCTCACTCCATCCTTCACACTAACTCTACCACACTCTAAATGTATAGAAGGCGGCTCACTGGATGCACTGGCGGTGTTACACATGAGTGCATCTAACACCATCCTTCGCTCTGTAAGCACTGGCAGTGTGAGGGGTGAGCATATCTCACTCCATCCTTCACACTAACTCTACCACACTCTAAATGTATAGAAGGCGGCTCTCTGGATGTACTGGCGGTGTTAAGCATGAGTGCATCTAACACCATCCTTCGCTCTGTTAGCACTGGCGGTTTAAGGGGTGAGTATATCTAACTCCATCCTTCACACTAACTCTACCACACTGTAAATGTATAGAAGGTGGCTCTCTGGATGTAATGGCGGTGTTAAGCATGAGTGCATCTAACACCATCCTTCGCTCTGTAAGCACTGGCAGTGTGAGGGGTGAGTATATCTCACTCCATCCTTCACACTAACTCTACAACACTGTAAATGTATAGAAGGCGGCTCTCTGGATGTACTGGCGGTGTTAAGCATGAGTGCATCTAACACCATCCTTCGCTCTGTAAGCACTGGCGGTTTAAGGGGTGAGTATATCTCACTCCATCCTTCACACTAACTCTACCACACTCTAAATGTATAGAAGGCGGCTCTCTGGATGTACTGGCGTGTTAAGCATGAGTGCATCTAACACCATCCTTCGCTCTGTAAGCACTGGCAGTGTGAGGGGTGAGTATATCTCACTCCATCCTTCACACTAACTCTACCACACTCTCAATGTATAGAAGGCGGCTCTCTGGATGTACTGGCGGTGTTAAGCATGAGTGCATCTAACACCATCCTTCGCTCTGTAAGAACTGGCAGTGTGAGGGGTGACTATATCTCACTGCATCCTTCACACTACCTCTACCACACTCTAAATGTATAGAAGGCGGCTCTCTGGATGTACTGGCGGTGTTAAGCATGAGTGCATCTAACACCATCCTTCGCTCTGTAAGCACTGGCAGTGTGAGGGGTGAGTATATCTCACTCCATCCTTCATACTAACTCTACCACACTCTAAATGTATAGAAGGCGGCTCTCTGGATGTACTGGCGGTGTTAGGCATGAGTGCATCTAACACCATCCTTCGCTCTGTTAGCACTGGCGGCTTAAGGGGTGAGTATATCTCACTCCATCCTTCACACTAACTCTACCACACTCTAAATGTATAGAAGGCGGCTCTCTGGATGTACTGGCGTGTTAAGCATGAGTGCATCTAACACCATCCTTTGCTCTGTAAGCACTGGCAGTTTAAGTGGTGAGTATATCTCACTCCATCCTTCACACTAACTCTACCACACTCTAAATGTATAGAAGGCGGCTCTCTGGATGTACTGGCGGTGTTAAGCATGAGTGCATCTAACACCATCCTTCGCTCTGTAAGCACTGGCGGTTTAAGGGGTGAGTATATCTCACTCCATCCTTCACACTAACTCTACCACACTCTAAATGTATAGAAGGTGGCTCTCTGGATGTACTGGCGAGTTAAGCATGAGTGCATCTAACACCATCCTTCACTCTGTAAGCACTGGCGGTTTAAGCGGTGAATATATCTCACTCTATCCTTCACACTAACTCTACCACACTCTAAATGTATAGAAGACGGCTCTCTGGATGTACTGGCGGTGTTAAGCATGAGTGCATCTAACACCATCCTTCGCTCTGTAAGCACTACCAGTGTGAGGGGTGAGTATACTTCACTCCATCCTTCACACTAACTCTACCACACTATAAAGGTATAGAAGGCGGCTCTCTGGATGTACTGGCGGTGTTAAGCATGAATGCATCTAACACCATCCTTCGCTCTGTAAGCTCTGGCAGTGTGAGGGGTGAGTATATCTCACTCCATCATTCACACTAACTCTACCACACTCTAAATGTATAGAAGGCGGCTCTCTGGGTTCACTGGCGGTGTTAAGCATGAGTGCATCTAACACCATCCTTCGCTCTGAAAGCACTGGCGGTTTAAGGGGTGAGTATATCTCACTCCATCCTTCACACTAACTCTACCACACTCTAAATGTATAGAAGGCGGCTCACTGGATGCACTGGCGGTGTTAAGCATGAGTGCATCTAACACCATCCTTCGCTCTGTAAGCACTGGCAGTGTGAGGGGTGAGTATATCTCACTCCATCCTTCACACTAACTCTACCACACTCTAAATGTATAGAAGGCGGCGCTCTGGATGTACTGCCGTGTTAAGCATGAGTGCATCTAACACCATCCTTCACTCTGTAAGCACTGGCGGTTTAAGGGGTGAGTATATCTCACTCCATCCTTCACACTAACTCTACCACACTCTAAATGTATAGAAGGCGGCTCTCTGGATGTACTGGCGGTGTTAAGCATGAGTGCATCTAACACCATCCTTCGCTCTGTAAGCACTGGCAGTGTAATGGGTGAGTATATCTCACTCCATCCTTCACACTAACTCTACCACACTCTAAATGTATAGAAGGCGGCTCTCTGGATGTACTGGCGGTGTTAAGCATGAGTGCATCTAACACCATCCTTCACTCTGTAAGCACTAGCAGTGTGAGGGGTGAGTATATTTCACTCCATCCTTCACACTAACTCTACCACACTATAAAGGTATAGAAGGCGGCTCTCTGGATGTACTGGCGGTGTTAAGCATGAATGCATCTAACACCATCCTTCGCTCTGTAAGCTCTGGCAGTGTGAGGGGTGAATATATCTCACTCCATCATTCACACTAACTCTACCACACTCTAAATGTATAGAAGGCGGCTCTCTGGGTTCACTGGCGGTGTTAAGCATGACTGCATCTAACACCATCCTTCGCTCTGAAAGCACTGGCGGTTTAAGGGGTGAGTATATCTCACTCCATCCTTCACACTAACTCTACCACACTCTAAATGTATAGAAGGCGGCTCACTGGATGCACTGGCGGTGTTAAGCATGAGTGCATCTAACACCATCCTTCGCTCTATAAGCACTGGCAGTGTGAGGGGTGAGTATATCTCACTCCATCCTTCACACTAACTCTACCACACTCTAAATGTATAGAAGGCGGCGCTCTGGATGTACTGGCGTGTTAAGCATGAGTGCATCTAACACCATCCTTCACTCTGTAAGCACTGGCGGTTTAAGGGGTGAGTATATCTCACTCCATCCTTCACACTAACTCTACCACACTCTAAATGTATAGAAGGCGGCTCTCTGGATGTACTGGCGGTGTTAAGCATGAGTGCATCTAACACCATCCTTCGCTCTGTAAGCACTGGCAGTGTAATGGGTGAGTATATCTCACTCCATCCTTCACACTAACTCTACCACACTCTAAATGTATAGAAGGCGGCTCTCTGGATGTACTGGCGGTGTGAAGCATGAGTGCATCTAACACCATCCTTCACTCTGTTAGCACTGGTGGTTTAAGGGGTGAGTATATCTAACTCCATCCTTCACACTAACTCTACCACACTGTAAATGTATAGAAGGTGGCTCTCTGGATGTAATGGCGGTGTTAAGCATGAGTGCATCTAACACCATCCTTCGCTCTGTAAGCACTGGCAGTGTGAGGGGTGAGTATATCTCACTCCATCCTTCACACTAACTCTACAACACTGTAAATGTATAGAAGGCGGCTCTCTGGATGTACTGGCGGTGTTAAGCAAGAGTGCATCTAACACCATCCTTCGCTCTGTAAGCACTGGCGGTTTAAGGGGTGAGTATATCTCACTCCACCCTTCACACTAACTCTACCACACTCTAAATGTATAGAACGCGGCTCTCTGGATGTACTGGCGTGTTAAGCATGAGTGCATCTAACACCATCCTTCACTCTGTAAGCACTGGCAGTGTGAGGGGTGAGTATATCTCACTGCATCCTTCACACTAACTCTACCACACTCTAAATGTATAGAAGGCGGCTCTCTAGATGTACTGGCGTGTTTAGCATGAGTGCATCTAACACCATCCTTCGCTCTGTAAGCACTGGCAGTTTAAGGGGTGTGTATATCTCACTCCATCCTTCACACTAACTCTACCACACTCTAAATGTATAGAAGGCGGCTCTCTGGATGTACTGGCAGTGCTAAGCATGAGTGCATCTAACACCATCCTTTGCTCTGTAGGCACTGGCGGTTTAAGGGGTGAGTATATCTCACTCCACCCTTCACACTAACTCTACCACACTCTAAATGTATAGAAGGCGGCTCTCTGGATGTACTGGCATGTTAAGCATGAGTGCATCTAACACCATCCTTCGCTCTGTAAGCACTGGCAGTGTGAGGGGTGAGTATATCTCACTCCATCCTTCACACTAACTCTACCACACTCTCAATGTATAGAAAGCGGCTCTCTGGATGTACTGGCGGTGTTAAGCATGAGTGCATCTAACACCATCCTTCACTCTGTAAGCACTGGCAGTGTGAGGGGTGAGTATATCTCACTGCATCCTTCACACTACCTCTACCACACTCTAAATGTATAGAAGGCGGCTCTCTGGATGTACTGGCAGTGTTAAGCATGAGTGCATCTAACACCATCCTTCGCTCTGTAAGCACTGGCGGTTTAAGGGGTGAATATATCTCACTCCATCCTTCACACTAACTCTACCACACTATAAAGGTATAGAAGGCGGCTCTCTGGATGTACTGGCGGTGTTAAGCATGAATGCATCTAACACCATCCTTCGCTCTGTAAGCTCTGGCAGTGTGAGGGGTGAGTATATCTCACTCCATCCTTCACACTAACTCTACCACACTCTAAATGTATAGAAGGCGGCTCTCTGGGTTCACTGGCGGTGTTAAGCATGAGTGCATCTAACACCATCCTTCGCTCTGAAAGTACTGGCGGTTTAAGGGGTGAGAATATCTCACTCCATCCTTCACACTAACTCTACCACACTCTAAATGTATAGAAGGCGGCTCACTGGATGCACTGGCGGTATTAAGCATGAGTGCATCTAACACCATCCTTCGCTCTGTAAGCACTGGCAGTGTGAGGGGTGAGTATATCTCACTCCATCCTTCACACTAACTCTACCACACTCTAAATGTATAGAAGGCGGCTCTCTGGGTGCACTGGCATGTTAAGCATGAGTGCATCTAACACCATCCTTCGCTCTGTAAGCACTGGCAGTGTGAGGGGTGAGTATATCTCACTCCATCCTTCACACTAACTCTACCACACTCTAAATGTATAGAAGGTGGCTCTCTGGATGCACTGGCGGTGTTAAGCTTGAGTGCATCTAACACCATCCTTCGCTCTGTAAGCACTGGCAGTGTGAAGGGTGAGTATATCTCACTCCATCCTTCACACTAACTCTACCACACTCTAAATGTATAGAAGGCGGCTCTCTGGATGTACTGGCGGTGTTAAGCATGAGTGCATCTAACACCATCCTTCGCTCTGTAAGCACTGGCAGTGTGAGGGGTGAGTATATCTCGCTCCATCCTTCACACTAACTCTACCACACTCTAAATGTATAGAAGGCGGCTCTCTGGATGTACTGGCGTGTTAAGCATGAGTGCATCTAACACCATCCTTTGGTGTTAAGCTTGAGTGCATCTAACACCATCCTTCGCTCTGTAAGCACTGGCAGTGTGAAGGGTGAGTATATCTCACTCCATCCTTCACACTAACTCTACCACACTCTAAATGTATAGAAGGCGGCTCTCTGGATGTACTGGCGGTGTTAAGCATGAGTGCATCTAACACCATCCTTCGCTCTGTAAGCACTGGCAGTGTGAGGGGTGAGTATATCTCGCTCCATCCTTCACACTAACTCTACCACACTCTAAATGTATAGAAGGCGGCTCTCTGGATGTACTGGCGTGTTAAGCATGAGTGCATCTAACATCATCCTTCGCTCTGTAAGCACTGGCAGTGTGAGGGGTGAGTATATCTCACTCCATCCTTCACACTAACTCTACCACACTCTAAATGTATAGAAGGCGGCTCTCTGGATGTACTGGCGGTGTTAAGCATGAGTGCATCTAACACCATCCTTCGCTCTGTAAGCACTGGCAGTGTGAGGGGTGAGTATATCTCGCTCCATCCTTCACACTACCTCTACCACTCTCTAAATGTATAGAAGGCGGCTCTCTGGATGTACTGGCGGTGTTAAGCATGAGTGCATCTAACACCATCCTTCGCTCTGTAAGCACTGGCAGTGTGAGGGGTGAGTATTTCTCACTCCATCCTTCACACTAACTCTACCACACTCTAAATGTATAGAAGGCGGCTCTCTGGATGTACTGGCGGTGTTAAGCATGAGTGCATCTAACACCATCCTTCGCTCTGTTAGCACTGGCGGTTTAAGGGGTGAGTATATCTCGCTCCATCCTTCACACTACCTCTACCACACTCTAAATGTATAGAAGGCGGCTCTCTGGATGTACTGGCGTGTTAAGCATGAGTGCATCTAACACCATCCTTCGCTCTGTAAGCACTGGCAGTTTAAGGGGTGAGTATATCTCACTCCATCCTTCACACTAACTCTACCACACTCTAAATGTATAGAAGGCGGCTCTCTGGATGTACTGGCGGTGTTAAGCATGAGTGCATCTAACACCATCCTTCGCTCTGTAAGCACTGGCAGTTTAAGGGGTGAGTATATCTCACTCCATCCTTCACACTAACTCTACCACACTCTAAATGAATAGAAGGCGGCTCTCTGGATGTACTGGCGAGTTAAGCATGAGTGCATCTAACACCATCCTTCACTCTGTAAGCACTGGCGGTTTAAGGGGTGAATATATCTCACTCCATCCTTCACACTAACTCTACCATACTCTAAATGTATAGAAGACGGCTCTCTGGATGTACTGGCGGTGTTAAGCATGAGTGTATCTAACACCATCCTTTGCTCTGTAAGCACTGGCAGTGTGAGGGGTGAGTATATTTCACTCCATCCTTCACACTAACTCTACCACACTATAAAGGTATAGAAGGCGGCTCTCTGGATATACTGGCGGTGTTAAGCATGAATGCATCTAACACCATCCTTCGCTCTGTAAGCTCTGGCAGTGTGAGGGGTGAGTATATCTCACTCCATCATTCACACTAACTCTACCACACTCTAAATGTATAGAAGGCGGCTCTCTGGGTTCACTGGTGGTGTTAAGCATGAGTGCATCTAACACCATCCTTCGCTCTGAAAGCACTGGCGGTTTAAGGGGTGAGTATATCTCACTCCATCCTTCACACTAACTCTACCACACTCTAAATGTATAGAAGGCGGCTCACTGGATGCACTGGCGGTGTTAAGCATGAGTGCATCTAACACCATCCTTCGCTCTGTAAGCACTGGCAGTGTGAGGGGTGAGTATATCTCACTCCATCCTTCACACTAACTCTACCACACTCTAAATGTATAGAAGGTGGCTCTCTGGGTGCACTGGCATGTTAAGCATGAGTGCATCTAACACCATCCTTTGATCTGTAAGCACTGGCAGTGTGAGGGGTGAGTATATCTCACTGCATCCTTCACACTAACTCTACCACACTCTAAATGTATAGAAGGTGGCTCTCTGGATGCACTGGCGGTGTTAAGCTTGAGTGCATCTAACACCATCCTTCGCTCTGTAAGCACTGGCAGTGTGAAGGGTGAGTATATCTCACTCCATCCTTCACACTAACTCTACCACACTCTAAATGTATAGAAGGCGGCTCTCTGGGTGCACTGGCGTGTTAAGCATGAGTGCATCTAACACCATCCTTCGCTCTGTAAGCACTGGCAGTGTAAGGGGTGAGTATATCTCGCTCCATCCTTCACACTAACTCTACCACACTGTAAATGTATAGAAGGCGGCTCTCTGGATGCACTGGCAGTGTTAAGCATGGGTGCATCTAACACCATCCTTCGCTCTGTAAGCACTGGCAGTGTGAGGGGTGAGTATATCTCACTCCATCCTTCACACTAACTCTACCATACTCTAAATGTATAGACGGCGGCTCTCTGTATGTACTGGCGGTGTTAAGCATGAGTGCATCTAACACCATACTTCGCTCTGTAAGCACTGGCGGTTTAAGAGGTGAGTATATCTCACTCCATCCTTCACACTAACTCTACCACACTCTAAATGTATAGAAGGCGGCTCTCTGGATGTACTGGCGAGTTAAGCATGAGTGCATCTAACACCATCCTTCGCTCTGTAAGCACTGGCGGTTTAAGGGGTGAGTATATCTCACTCCATCCTTCACACTAACTCTACCACACTCTAAATGTATAGAAGGCGGCGCTCTGGATGTACTGGCGTGTTAAGCATGAGTGCATCTAACACCATCCTTCACTCTGTAAGCACTGGCGGATTAATGGGTGAGTATATCTCACTCCATCCTTCACACTAACTCTACCACACTCTAAATGTATAGAAGGCGGCTCTCTGGATGTACTGGCGGTGTTAAGCAAGAGTGCATCTAACACCATCCATCGCTCTGTAAGCACTGGCAGTGTAATGGGTGAGTATATCTCTCTCCATCCTTCACACTAACTCTACCACACTCTAAATGTATAGAAGGCGGCTCTCTGGATGTACTGGCGGTGTTAAGCATGAGTGCATCTAACACCATCCTTCGCTCTGTTAGCACTGGTGGTTTAATGGGTGAGTATATCTAACTCCATCCTTCACACTAACTCTACCACACTGTAAATGTATAGAAGGTGGCTCTCTGGATGTAATGGCGGTGTTAAGCATGAGTGCATCTAACACCATCCTTCGCTCTGTAAGCACTGGCAGTGTGAGGGGTGAGTATATCTCACTCCATCCTTCACACTAACTCTACAACACTGTAAATGTATAGAAGGCGGCTCTCTGGATGTACTGGCGGTGTTAAGCATGAGTGCATCTAACACCATCCTTCGCTCTGTAAGCACTGGCGGTTTAAGGGGTGAGTATATCTAACTCCATCCTTCACACTAACTCTACCACACTGTAAATGTATAGAAGGTGGCTCTCTGGATGTAATGGCGGTGTTAAGCATGAGTGCATCTAACACCATCCTTCGCTCTGTAAGCACTGCCAGTGTGAGGGGTGAGTATATCTCACTGCATCCTTCACACTAACTCTACCACACTCTAAATGTATAGAAGGCGACTCTCTGGATGTACTGGCGTGTTTAGCATGAGTGCATCTAACACCATCCTTCGCTCTGTAAGCACTGGCGGTTTAAGGGGTGAGTATATCTCACTCCACCCTTCACACTAACTCTACCACACTCTAAATGTATAGAAGGCGACTCTCTGGATGTACTGGCGTGTTAAGCATGAGTGCATCTAACACCATCCTTCGCTCTGTAAGCACTGGCAGTGTGAGGGGTGAGTATATCTCACTCCATCCTTCACACTAACTCTACCACACTCTCAATGTATAGAAGTCGGCTCTCTGGATGTACTGGCGGTGTTAAGCATGAGTGCATCTAACACCATCCTTCGCTCTGTAAGCACTGGCAGTGTGAGGGGTGAGTATTTCTCACTCCATCCTTCACACTAACTCTACCACACTCTAAATGTATAGAAGGCGGCTCTCTGGGTGTACTGGCGGTGTTAAGCATGAGTGCATCTAACACCATCCTTCGCTCTGTTAGCACTGGCGGTTTAAGGGGTGAGTATATCTCGCTCCATCCTTCACACTACCTCTACCACACTCTAAATGTATAGAAGGCGGCTCTCTGGATGTACTGGCGTGTTAAGCATGAGTGCATCTAACACCATCCTTCGCTCTGTAAGCACTGGCAGTTTAAGGGGTGAGTATATCTCACTCCATCCTTCACACTAACTCTACCACACTCTAAATGTATAGAAGGCGGCTCTCTGGATGTACTGGCGGTGTTAAGCATGAGTGCATCTAACACCATCCTTCGCTCTGTAAGCACTGGCGGTTTAAGGGGTGAGTATATCTCACTCCATCCTTCACACTAACTCTACCACACTCTAAATGTATAGAAGGCGGCTCTCTGGATGTACTGGCGAGTTAAGCATGAGTGCATCTAACACCATCCTTCACTCTGTAAGCACTGGCGGTTTAAGGGGTGAATATATCTCACTCCATCCTTCACACTAACTCTACCACACTCTAAATGTATAGAAGACGGCTCTCTGGATGTACTGGCGGTGTTAAGCATGAGTGCATCTAACACCATCCTTCGCTCTGTAAGCACTGGCAGTGTGAGGGGTGAGTATATTTCACTCCATCCTTCACACTAACTCTACCACACTATAAAGGTATAGAAGGCGGCTCTCTGGATGTACTGGCGGTGTTAAGCATGAATGCATCTAACACCATCCTTCGCTCTGTAAGCTCTGGCAGTGTGAGGGGTGAGTATATCTCAACCCATCATTCACACTAACTCTACCACACTCTAAATGTATAGAAGGCGGCTCTCTGGGTTCACTGGCGGTGTTAAGCATGAGTGCATCTAACACCATCCTTCGCTCTGAAAGCACTGGCGGTTTAAGGGGTGAGTATATCTCACTCCATCCTTCACACTAACTCTACCACACTCTAAATGTATAGAAGGCGGCTCACTGGATGCACTGGCGTTGTTAAGCATGAGTGCATCTAACACCATCCTTCGCTCTGTAAGCACTGGCAGTGTGAGGGGTGAGTATATCTCACTCCATCCTTCACACTAACTCTACCACACTCTAAATGTATAGAAGGTGGCTCTCTGGGTGCACTGGCATGTTAAGCATGAGTGCATCTAACACCATCCTTCGATCTGTAAGCACTGGCAGTGTGAGGGGTGAGTATATCTCACTCCATCCTTCACACTAACTCTACCACACTCTAAATGTATAGAAGGTGGCTCTCTGGATGCACTGGCGGTGTTAAGCTTGAGTGCATCTAACACCATCCTTCGCTCTGTAAGCACTGGCAGTGTGAAGGGTGAGTATATCTCACTCCATCCTTCACACTAACTCTACCACACTCTAAATGTATAGAAGGCGGCTCTCTGGGTGCACTGGCGTGTTAAGCATGAGTGCATCTAACACCATCCTTCGCTCTGTAAGCACTGGCAGTGTAAGGGGTGAGTATATCTCGCTCCATCCTTCACACTAACTCTACCACACTGTAAATGTATAGAAGGCGGCTCTCTGGATGCACTGGCAGCGTTAAGCATGGGTGCATCTAACACCATCCTTCGCTCTAAAAGCACTGGCAGTGTGAGGGGTGAGTATATCTCACTCCATCCTTCACACTAACTCTACCATTCTCTAAATGTATAGACGGCGGCTCTCTGTATGTACTGGCGGTGTTAAGCATGAGTGCATCTAACACAACACTTCGCTCTGTAAGCATTGGCGGTTTAAGAGGTGAGTATATCTCACTCCATCCTTCACACTAACTCTACCACACTCTAAATGTATAGAAGGCGGCTCTCTGGATGTACTGGCGAGTTAAGCATGAGTGCATCTAACACCATCCCTCGCTCTGTAAGCACTGGCGGTTTAAGGGGTGAGTATATCTCACTCCATCCTTCACACTAACTCTACCACACTCTAAATGTATAGAAGGCGGCGCTCTGGATGTACTGGCGTGTTAAGCATGAGTACATCTAACACCATCCTTCACTCTGTAAGCACTGGCGGATTAATGGGTGAGTATATCTCACTCCATCCTTCACACTAACTCTACCACACTCTAAATGTATAGAAGGCGGCTCTCTGAATGTACTGGCGGTGTTAAGCATGAGTGCATCTAACACCATCCTTCGCTCTGTAAGCACTGGCAGTGTAATGGGTGAGTATATCTCACTCCATCCTTCACACTAACTCTACCACACTCTAAATGTATAGAAGGCGGCTCTCTGGATGTACTGGCGGTGTTAAGCATGAGTGCATCTAACAACATCCTTTGCTCTGTTAGCACTGGTGGTTTAATGGGTGAGTATATCTAACTCCATCCTTCACACTAACTCTACCACACTGTAAATGTATAGAAGGTGGCTCTCTGGATGTAATGGCGGTGTTAAGCATGAGTGCATCTAACACCATCCTTCGCTCTGTAAGCACTGGCAGTGTGAGGGGTGAGTATATCTCACTCCATCCTTCACACTAACTCTACAACACTGTAAATGTATAGAAGGCGGCTCTCTGGATGTACTGGCGGTGTTAAGCATGAGTGCATCTAACACCATCCTTCGCTCTGTAAGCACTGGCGGTTTAAGGGGTGAGTATATCTCAGTCCACCCTTCACACTAACTCTACCACACTCTAAATGTATAGAACGCGGCTCTCTGGATGTACTGGCGTGTTAAGCAAGAGTGCATCTAACACCATCCTTCGCTCTGTAAGCACTGGCAGTGTGAGGGGTGGGTATATCTCACTCCATCCTTCACACTAACTCTACCACACTCTCAATGTATAGAATGCGGCTCTCTGGATGTACTGGCGGTGTTAAGCATGAGTGCATCTAACACCATCCTTCGCTCTGTTAGCACTGGCGGTTTAAGGGGTGAGTATATCTCACTCCATCCTTCACACTAACTCTACCACACTCTAAATGTATAGAAGGCGGCTCTCTGGATGTACTGGCGGTGTTAAGCATGAGTGCATCTAACACCATCCTTCGCTCTGTTAGCACTGGCGGTTTAAGGGGTGAGTATATCTAACTCCATCCTTCACACTAACTCTACCACACTGTAAATGTATAGAAGGTGGCTCTCTGGATGTAATGGCGGTGTTAAGCATGAGTGCATCTAACACCATCCTTCGCTCTGTAAGCACTGGCAGTGTGAGGGGTGAGTATATCTCACTGCATCCTTCACACTACCTCTACCACACTCTAAATGTATAGAAGGCGGCTCTCTGGATGTACTGGCGTGTTTAGCATGAGTGCATCTAACACCATCCTTCGCTCTGTAAGCACTGGCAGTTTAAGGGGTGAGTATATCTCACTCTATCCTTCACACTAACTCTACCACACTCTAAATGTATAGAAGGCGGCTCTCTGGATGTACTGGCAGTGTTAAGCATGAGTGCATCTAACACCATCCTTTGCTCTGTAAGCACTGGCGGTTTAAGGGGTGAGTATATCTCACTCCACCCTTCACACTAACACTACCACACTCTAAATGTATAGAAGGCGACTCTCTGGATGTACTGGCGTGTTAAGCATGAGTGCATCTAACACCATCCTTCGCTCTGTAAGCACTGGCAGTGTGAGGGGTGAGTATATCTCACTTCATCCTTCACACTAACTCTACCACACTCTCAATGTATAGAAGGCGGCTCTCTGGATGTACTGGCGGTGTTAAGCATGAGTGCATCTAACACCATCCTTCGCTCTGTAAGCACTGGCAGTGTGAGGGGTGAGTATATCTCACTGCATCCTTCACACTACCTCTACCACACTCTAAATGTATAGAAGGTGGCTCTCTGGATGTACTGGCGTGTTTAGCATGAGTGCATCTAACACCATCCTTCGCTCTGTAAGCACTGGCAGTTTAAGGGGTGAGTATATCTCACTCCATCCTTCACACTAACTCTACCACACTCTAAATGTATGGAAGGCGGCTCTCTGGATGTACTGGCAGAGTTAAGCATGAGTGCATCTAACACCATCCTTCGCTCTGTAAGCACTGGCGGTTTAAGGGGTGAATATATCTCACTCCATCCTTCACACTAACTCTACCACACTCTAAATGTATAGAAGGCGGCTCTCTGGATGTACTGGCGGTGTTAAGCATCAGTGCATCTAACACCATCCTTCACTCTGTAAGCACTGGCAGTGTGAGGGGTGAGTATATCTAACTCCATCCTTCACACTAACTCTACCACACTATAAAGGTATAGAAGGCGGCTCTCTGGATGTACTGGCGGTGTCAAGCATGAATGCATCTAACACCAACCTTCGCTCTGTAAGCTCTGGCAGTGTGAGGGGTGAGTATATCTCACTCCATCCTTCACACTAACTCTACCACACTCTAAATGTATAGAAGGCGGCTCTCTGGGTTCACTGGCGGTGTTAAGCATGAGTGCATCTAACACCATCCTTCGCTCTGAAAGCACTGGCGGTTTAAGGGGTGAGTATATCTCACTCCATCCTTCACACTAACTCTACCACACTCTAAATGTATAGAAGGTGGCTCTCTGGGTGCACTGGCATGTTAAGCATGAGTGCATCTAACACCATCCTTCGATCTGTAAGCACTGGCAGTGTGAGGGGTGAGTATATCTCACTCCATCCTTCACACTAACTCTACCACACTCTAAATGTATAGAAGGTGGCTCTCTGGATGCACTGGCGGTGTTAAGCTTGAGTGCATCTAACACCACCCTTCGCTCTGTAAGCACTGGCAGTGTGAAGGGTGAGTATATCTCACTCCATCCTTCACACTAACTCTACCACACTCTAAATGTATAGAAGGCGGCTCTCTGGATGCACTGGCAGTGTTAAGCATGAGTGCATCTAACACCATCCTTCGCTCTGTAAGCACTGGCAGTGTAAGGGGTGAGTATATCTCGCTCCATCCTTCACACTAACTCTACCACACTGTAAATGTATAGAAGGCGGCTCTCTGGATGCACTGGCGTGTTAAGCATGGGTGCATCTAACACCATCCTTCGCTCTGTAAGCACTGGCAGTGTGAGGGGTGAGTATATCTCACTCCATCCTTCACACTAACTCTACCATACTCTAAATGTATAGACGGCGGCTCTCTGTATGTACTGGCGGTGTTAAGCATGAGTGCATCTAACACCATACTTCGCTCTGTAAGCACTGGCGGTTTAAGAGGTGAGTATATCTCACTCCATCCTTCACACTAACTCTACCACACTCTAAATGTATAGAAGGCGGCTCTCTGGATGTACTGGCGAGTTAAGCATGAGTGCATCTAACACCATCCTTCGCTCTGTAAGCACTGGCGGTTTAAGGGGTGAGTATATATCACTCCATCCTTCACACTAACTCTACCACACTCTAAATGTATAGAAGGCGGTGCTCTGGATGTACTGGCGTGTTAAGCATGAGTGCATCTAACACCATCCTTCACTCTGTAAGCACTGGCGGATTAAGGGGTGAGTATATCTCACTCCATCCTTCACACTAACTCTACCACACTCTAAATGTATAGAAGGCGGCTCTCTGGATGTACTGGCGGTGTTAAGCATGAGTGCATCTAACACCATCCTTCACTCTGTAAGCACTGGCAGTGTAATGGGTGAGTATATCTCACTCCATCCTTCACACTAACTCTACCACACTCTAAATGTATAGAAGGCGGCTCTCTGGATGTACTGGCGGTGTTAAGCATGAGTGCATCTAACACCATCCTTCGCTCTGTTAGCACTGGTGGTTTAATGGGTGAGTATATCTAACTCCATCCTTCACACTAACTCTACCACACTGTAAATGTATAGAAGGTGGCTCTCTGGATGTAATGGCGGTGTTAAGCATGAGTGCATCTAACACCATCCTTCGCTCTGTAAGCACTGGCAGTGTAAGGGGTGAGTATATCTCGCTCCATCCTTCACACTAACTCTACCACACTGTAAATGTATAGAAGGCGGCTCTCTGGATGCACTGGCAGTGTTAAGCATGGGTGCATCTAACACCATCCTTCGCTCTGTAAGCACTGGCAGTGTGAGGGGTGAGTATATCTCACTCCATCCTTCACACTAACTCTACCATACTCTAAATGTATAGACGGCGGCTCTCTGTATGTACTGGCGGTGTTAAGCATGACTGCATCTAACACCATACTTTGCTCTGTAAGCACTGGCGGTTTAAGAGGTGAGTATATCTCACTCCATCCTTCACACTAACTCTACCACACTCTAAATGTATAGAAGGCGGCTCTCTGAATGTACTGGCGAGTTAAGCATGAGTGCATCTAACACCATCCTTCGCTCTGTAAGCACTGGCGGTTTAAGGGGTGAGTATATCTCACTCCATCCTTCACACTAACTCTACCACACTCTAAATGTATAGAAGGCCGCACTCTGGATGTACTGGCGTGTTAAGCATGAGTGCATCTAACACCATCCTTCACTCTGTAAGCACTGGCGGATTAAGGGGTGAGTATATCTCACTCCATCCTTCACACTAACTCTACCACACTCTAAATGTATAGAAGGCGGCTCTCTGGATGTACTGGCGGTGTTAAGCATGAGTGCATCTAACACCATCCTTCGCTCTGTAAGCACTGGCAGTGTAATGGGTGAGTATATCTCACTCCATCCTTCACACTAACTCTACCACACTCTAAATGTATAGAAGGCGGCTCTCTGGATGTACTGGCGGTGTTAAGCATGAGTGCATCTAACACCATCCTTCGCTCTGTTAGCACTGGTGGTTTAATGGGTGAGTATATCTAACTCCATCCTTCACACTAACTCTACCACACTGTAAATGTATAGAAGGTGGCTCTCTGGATGTAATGGCGGTGTTAAGCATGAGTGCATCTAACACCATCCTTCGCTCTGTAAGCACTGGCAGTGTGAGGGGTGAGTATATCTCAGTCCACCCTTCACACTAACTCTACAACACTCTAAATGTATAGAACGCGGCTCTCTGGATGTACTGGCGTGTTAAGCAAGAGTGCATCTAACACCATCCTTCGCTCTGTTAGCACTGGTGGTTTAAGGGGTGAGTATATCTCGCTCCATCCTTCACACTACCTCTACCACACTCTAAATGTATAGAAAGCGGCTCTCTGGATGTACTGGCGGTGTTAAGCATGAGTGCATCTAACACCATCCTTCGCTCTGTAAGCACTGGCAGTGTGAGGGGTGAGTATATCTCACTGCATCCTTCACACTACATCTACCACACTCTAAATGTATAGAAGGCGGCTCTCTGGATGTACTGGCGTGTTTAGCATGAGTGCATCTAACACCATCCTTCGCTCTGTAAGCACTGGCAGTTTAAGGGGTGAGTATATCTCACTCCATCCTTCACACTAACTCTACCACACTCTAAATGTATAGAAGGCGGCGCTCTGGATGTACTGGCATGTTAAGCATGAGTGCATCTAACACCATCCTTCACTCTGTAAGCACTGGCGGATTAAGGGGTGAGTATATCTCACTCCATCCTTCACACTAACTCTACCACACTCTAAATGTATAGAAGGCGGCTCTCTGGATGTACTGGCGGTGTTAAGCATGAGTGCATCTAACACCATCCTTCTCTCTGTAAGCACTGGCAGTGTAATGGGTGAGTATATCTCACTCCATCCTTCACACTAACTCTACCACACTCTAAATGTATAGAAGGCGGCTCTCTGGATGTACTGGCGGTGTTAAGCATGAGTGCATCTAACACCATCCTTCGCTCTGTTAGCACTGGTGGTTTAATGGGTGAGTATATCTAACTCCATCCTTCACACTAACTCTACCACACTGTAAATGTATAGAAGGTGGCTCTCTGGATGTAATGGCGGTGTTAAGCATGAGTGCATCTAACACCATCCTTCGCTCTGTAAGCACTGGCAGTGTGAGGGGTGAGTATATCTCACTCCATCCTTCACACTAACTCTACAACACTGTAAATGTATAGAAGGCGGCTCTCTGGATGTACTGGCGGTGTTAAGCATGAGTGCATCTAACACCATCCTTCGCTCTGTAAGCACTGGCGGTTTAAGGGGTGAGTATATCTCAGTCCACCCTTCACACTAACTCTACCACTCTCTAAATGTATAGAACGCGGCTCTCTGGATGTACTGGCGTGTTAAACAAGAGTGCATCTAACACCATCCTTCGCTCTGTAAGCACTGGCAGTGTGAGGGGTGAGTATATCTCACTCCATCATTCACACTAACTCTACCACACTCTCAATGTATAGAATGCGGCTCTCTGGATGTACTGGCAGTGTTATGCATGAGTGCATCTAACACCATCCTTTGCTCTGTAAGCACTGGCAGTGTGAGGGGTGAGTATATCTCACTGCATCCTTCACACTACCTCTACCACACTCTAAATGTATAGAAGGCGGCTCTCTGGATGTACTGGCGTGTTTAGCATGAGTGCATCTAACACCATCCTTCGCTCTGTAAGCACTGGCGGTTTAAGGGGTGAGTATATCTCACTCCACCCTTCACACTAACTCTACCACACTCTAAATGTATAGAAGGCGACTCTCTGGATGTACTCGCGTGTTAAGCATGAGTGCATCTAACACCATCCTTCGCTCTGTAAGCACTGGCAGTGTGAGGGGTGAGTATATATCACTCCATCCTTCACACTAACTCTACCACATTCTTAATATATAGAAGGTGGCTCTCTGGATGTACTGGCGGTGTTAAGCATGAGTGCATCTAACACCATCCTTCGCTCTGTAAGCACTGGCAGTGTGAGTGGTGAGTATATCTCACTGCATCCTTCACACTACCTCTACCACACTCTAAATGTATAGAAGGCGGCTCTTTGGATGTACTGGCGTGTTTGGCATGAGTGCATCTAACACCATCCTTCGCTCTGTAAGCACTGGCAGTTTAAGGGGTGAGTATATCTCACTCCATCCTTCACACTAACTCTACCACACTCTAAATGTATGGAAGGCGGCTCTCTGGATGTACTGGCAGAGTTAAGCATGAGTGCATCTAACACCATCCTTCGCTCTGTAAGCACTGGCGGTTTAAGGGGTGAATATATCTCACTCCATCCTTCACACTAACTCTACCACACTCTAAATGTATAGAAGGCGGCTCTCTGGATGTACTGGCGGTGTTAAGCATGAGTGCATCTAACACCATCCTTCGCTCTGTTAGCTCTGGCAGTGTGAGGGGTGAGTATATCTCACTCCATCCTTCACACTAACTCTACCACACTCTAAATGTATAGAAGGCGGCTCTCTGGGTTCACTGGCGGTGTTAAGCATGAGTGCATCTAACACCATCCTTCGCTCTGAAAGCACTGGCGGTTTAAGGGGTGAGTATATTTCACTCCATCCTTCACACTAACTCTACCACACTCTAAATGTATAGAAGGCGGCTCACTGGATGCACTGGCGGTGTTAAGCATGAGTGCATCTAACACCATCCTTCGCTCTGTAAGCACTGGCAGTGTGAGGGGTGAGTATATCTCACTCCATCCTTCACACTAACTCTACAACACTGTAAATGTATAGAAGGCGGCTCTCTGGATGTACTGGCGGTGTTAAGCATGAGTGCATCTAACACCATCCTTCGCTCTGTGAGCACTGGCGGTTTAAGGGGTGAGTATATCTCACTCCACCCTTCACACTAACTCTACCACACTCTAAATGTATAGAACGCGGCTCTCTGGATGTACTGGCGTGTTAAGCATGAGTGCATCTAACACCATCCTTCGCTCTGTAAGCGCTGGCAGTGTGAGGGGTGAGTATATCTCACTCCATCCTTCACACTAACTCTACCACACTCTCAATGTATAGAATGCGGCTCTCTGGATGTACTGGCGGTGTTAAGCATGAGTGCATCTAACACCATCCTTCGCTCTGTAAGCACTGGCAGTGTGAGGGGTGAGTATATCTCACTGCATCCTTCACACTACCTCTACCACACTCTAAATGTATAGAAGGCGGCTCTCTGGATGTACTGGCGTGTTTAGCATGAGTGCATCTAACACCATCCTTCGCTCTGTAAGCACTGGCAGTTTAAGGGGTGAGTATATCTCACTCCATCCTTCACACTAACTCTACCACACTCTAAATGTATAGAAGGCGGCTCTCTGGATGTACTGGCAGTGTTAAGCATGAGTGCATCTAACACCATCCTTCGCTCTGTAAGCACTGGCGGTTTAAGGGGTGAGTATATCTCACTCCACCCTTCACACTAACTCTACCACACTCTAAATGTATAGAAGGCGGCTCTCTGGATGTACTGGCGTGTTAAGCATGAGTGCATCTAACACCATCCATGGCTCTGTAAGCACTGGCAGTGTGAGGGGTGAGTATATCTCACTCCATCCTTCACACTAACTCTACCACACTCTCAATGTATAGAAGGCGGCTCTCTGGATGTACTGGCGGTGTTAAGCATGAGTGCATCTAACACCATCCTTCGCTCTGTGAGCACTGGCAGTGTGAGGGGTGAGTATATCTCACTGCATCCTTCACACTACCTCTACCAAACTCTAAATGTATAGAAGGCGGCTCTCTGGATGTACTGGCGTGTTTAGCATGAGTGCATCTAACACCATCCTTCGCTCTGTAAGCACTGGCAGTTTAAGGGGTGAGTATATCTCACTCCATCCTTCACACTAACTCTACCACACTCTAAATGTATAGAAGGCGGCTCTCTGGATGTACTGGCGGTGTTAAGCATGAGTGCATCTAACACCATCCTTCGCTCTGTAAGCACTGGCAGTGTGAGGGGTGAGTATATCTAACTCCATCCTTCACACTAACTCTACCACACTATAAAGGTATAGAAGGCGGCTCTCTGGATGTACTGGCGGTGTTAAGCATGAATGCATCTAACACCATCCTTCGCTCTGTAAGCTCTGGCAGTGTGAGGGGTGAGTATATCTCACTCCATCCTTCACACTAACTCTACCACACTCTAAATGTATAGAAGGCGGCTCTCTGGGTTCACTGGCGGTGTTAAGCATGAGTGCATCTAACACCATCCTTCGCTCTGAAAGCACTGGCGGTTTAAGGGGTGAGTATATCTCACTCCATCCTTCACACTAACTCTACCACACTCTAAATGTATAGAAGGCGGCTCACTGGATGCACTGGCGGTGTTAAGCATGAGTGCATCTAACACCATCCTTAGCTCTGTAAGCACTGGCAGTGTGAGGGGTGAGTATATCTCACTCCATCCTTCACACTAACTCTACCACACTCTAAATGTATAGAAGGCGGCTCTCTGGATGTACTGGCGAGTTAAGCATGAGTGCATCTAACACCATCCTTCACTCTGTAAGCACTGGCGGATTAAGGGGTGAGTATATCTCACTCCATCCTTCACACTAACTCTACCACACTCTAAATGTATAGAAGGCGGCTCTCTGGATGTACTGGCGGTGTTAAGCATGAGTGCATCTAACACCATCCTTCGCTCTGTAAGCACTGGCAGTGTAATGGGTGAGTATATCTCACTCCATCCTTCACACTAACTCTACCACACTCTAAATGTATAGAAGGCGGCTCTCTGGATGTACTGGCGGTGTTAAGCATGAGTGCATCTAACACCATCCTTCGCTCTGTTAGCACTGGTGGTTTAATGGGTGAGTATATATAACTCCATCCTTCACACTAACTCTACCACACTGTAAATGTATAGAAGGTGGCTCTCTGGATGTAATGGCGGTGTTAAGCATGAGTGCATCTAACACCATCCTTCGCTCTGTAAGCACTGGCAGTGTAAGGGGTGAGTATATCTCGCTCCATCCTTCACACTAACTCTACCACACTGTAAATGTATAGAAGGCGGCTCTCTGGATGCACTGGCAGTGTTAAGCATGGGTGCATCTAACACCATCCTTCGCTCTGTAAGCACTGGCAGTGTGAGGGGTGAGTATATCTCACTCCATCCTTCACACTAACTCTACCATACTCTAAATGTATAGACGGCGGCTCTCTGTATGTACTGGCGGTGTTAAGCATGAGTGCATCTAACACCATACTTTGCTCTGTAAGCACTGGCGGTTTAAGAGGTGAGTATATCTCACTCCATCCTTCACACTAACTCTACCACATTTTAAATGTATAGAAGGCGGCTCTCTGAATGTACTGGCGAGTTAAGCATGAGTGCATCTAACACCATCCTTCGCTCTGTAAGCACTGGCGGTTTAAGGGGTGAGTATATCTCACTCCATCCTTCACACTAACTCTACCATACTCTAAATGTATAGAAGGCCGCACTCTGGATGTACTGGCGTGTTAAGCATGAGTGCATCTAACACCATCCTTCACTCTGTAAGCACTGGCGGATTAAGGGGTGAGTATATCTCACTCCATCCTTCACACTAACTCTACCACACTCTAAATGTATAGAAGGCGGCTCTCTGGATGTACTGGCGGTGTTAAGCATGAGTGCATCTAACACCATCCTTCGCTCTGTAAGCACTGGCAGTGTAATGGGTGAGTATATCTCACTCCATCCTTCACACTAACTCTACCACACTCTAAATGTATAGAAGGCGGCTCTCTGGATGTACTGGCGGTGTTAAGCATGAGTGCATCTAACACCATCCTTCGCTCTGTTAGCACTGGTGGTTTAATGGGTGAGTATATCTAACTCCATCCTTCACACTAACTCTACCACACTGTAAATGTATAGAAGGTGGCTCTCTGGATGTAATGGCGGTGTTAAGCATGAGTGCATCTAACACCATCCTTCGCTCTGTAAGCACTGGCAGTGTGAGGGGTGAGTATATCTCAGTCCACCCTTCACACTAACTCTACAACACTCTAAATGTATAGAACGCGGCTCTCTGGATGTACTGGCGTGTTAAGCAAGAGTGCATCTAACACCATCCTTCGCTCTGTTAGCACTGGTGGTTTAAGGGGTGAGGATATCTCGCTCCATCCTTCACACTACCTCTAACACACTCTAAATGTATAGAAAGCGGCTCTCTGGATGTACTGGCGGTGTTAAGCATGAGTGCATCTAACACCATCCTTCGCTCTGTAAGCACTGGCAGTGTGAGGGGTGAGTATATCTCACTGCATCCTTCACACTACATCTACCACACTCTAAATGTATAGAAGGCGGCTCTCTGGATGTACTGGCGTGTTTAGCATGAGTGCATCTAACACCATCCTTCGCTCTGTAAGCACTGGCAGTTTAAGGGGTGAGTATATCTCACTCCATCCTTCACACTAACTCTACCACACTCTAAATGTATAGAAGGCGGCGCTCTGGATGTACTGGCGTGTTAAGCATGAGTGCATCTAACACCATCCTTCACTCTGTAAGCACTGGCGGATTAAGGGGTGAGTATATCTCACTCCATCCTTCACACTAACTCTACCACACTCTAAATGTATAGAAGGCGGCTCTCTGGATGTACTGGCGGTGTTAAGCATGAGTGCATCTAACACCATCCTTCGCTCTGTAAGCACTGGCAGTGTAATGGGTGAGTATATCTCACTCCATCCTTCACACTAACTCTACCACACTCTAAATGTATAGAAGGCGGCTCTCTGGATGTACTGGCGGTGTTAAGCATGAGTGCATCTAACACCATCCTTCGCTCTGTTAGCACTGGTAGTTTAATGGGTGAGTATATCTAACTCCATCCTTCACACTAACTCTACCACACTGTAAATGTATAGAAGGTGGCTCTCTGGATGTAATGGCGGTGTTAAGCATGAGTGCATCTAACACCATCCTTCGCTCTGTAAGCACTGGCAGTGTGAGGGGTGAGTATATCTCACTCCATCCTTCACACTAACTCTACAACACTGTAAATGTATAGAAGGCGGCTCTCTGGATGTACTGGCGGTGTTAAGCATGAGTGCATCTAACACCATCCTTCGCTCTGTAAGCACTGGCGGTTTAAGGGGTGAGTATATCTCAGTCCACCCTTCACACTAACTCTACCACTCTCTAAATGTATAGAACGCGGCTCTCTGGATGTACTGGCGTGTTAAACAAGAGTGCATCTAACACCATCCTTCGCTCTGTAAGCACTGGCAGTGTGAGGGGTGAGTATATCTCACTCCATCCTTCACACTAACTCTACCACACTCTCAATGTATAGAATGCGGCTCTCTGGATGTACTGGCGGTGTTATGCATGAGTGCATCTAACACCATCCTTTGCTCTGTAAGCACTGGCAGTGTGAGGGGTGAGTATATCTCACTGCATCCTTCACACTACCTCTACCACACTCTAAATGTATAGAAGGCGGCTCTCTGGATGTACTGGCGTGTTTAGCATGAGTGCATCTAACACCATCCTTCGCTCTGTAAGCACTGGCAGTTTAAGGGGTGAGTATATCTCACTCCATCCTTCACACTAACTCTACCACACTCTAAATGTATAGAAGGCGGCTCTCTGGATGTACTGGCAGTGTTAAGCATGAGTGCATCTAACACCATCCTTCGCTCTGTAAGCACTGGCAGTGTGAGGGGTGAGTATATCTCACTCCATCCTTCACACTAACTCTACCACATTCTTAATATATAGAAGGTGGCTCTCTGGATGTACTGGCGGTGTTAAGCATGAGTGCATCTAACACCATCCTTCGCTCTGTAAGCACTGGCAGTGTGAGTGGTGAGTATATCTCACTGCATCCTTCACACTACCTCTACCACACTCTAAATGTATAGAAGGCGGCTCTCTGGATGTACTGGCGTGTTTGGCATGAGTGCATCTAACACCATCCTTCGCTCTGTAAGCACTGGCAGTTTAAGGGGTGAGTATATCTCACTCCATCCTTCACACTAACTCTACCACACTCTAAATGTATGGAAGGCGGCTCTCTGGATGTACTGGCAGAGTTAAGCATGAGTGCATCTAACACCATCCTTCGCTCTGTAAGCACTGGCGGTTTAAGGGGTGAATATATCTCACTCCATCCTTCACACTAACTCTACCACACTCTAAATGTATAGAAGGCGGCTCTCTGGATGTACTGGCGGTGTTAAGCATGAGTGCATCTAACACCATCCTTCGCTCTGTTAGCTCTGGCAGTGTGAGGGGTGAGTATATCTCACTCCATCCTTCACACTAACTCTACCACACTCTAAATGTATAGAAGGCGGCTCTCTGGGTTCACTGGCGGTGTTAAGCATGAGTGCATCTAACACCATCCTTCGCTCTGAAAGCACTGGCGGTTTAAGGGGTGAGTATATTTCACTCCATCCTTCACACTAACTCTACCACACTCTAAATGTATAGAAGGCGGCTCACTGGATGCACTGGCGGTGTTAAGCATGAGTGCATCTAACACCATCCTTCGCTCTGTAAGCACTGGCAGTGTGAGGGGTGAGTATATCTCACTCCATCCTTCACACTAACTCTACAACACTGTAAATGTATAGAAGGCGGCTCTCTGGATGTACTGGCGGTGTTAAGCATGAGTGCATCTAACACCATCCTTCGCTCTGTGAGCACTGGCGGTTTAAGGGGTGAGTATATCTCACTCCACCCTTCACACTAACTCTACCACACTCTAAATGTATAGAACGCGGCTCTCTGGATGTACTGGCGTGTTAAGCATGAGTGCATCTAACACCATCCTTCGCTCTGTAAGCGCTGGCAGTGTGAGGGGTGAGTATATCTCACTCCATCCTTCACACTAACTCTACCACACTCTCAATGTATAGAATGCGGCTCTCTGGATGTACTGGCGGTGTTAAGCATGAGTGCATCTAACACCATCCTTCGCTCTGTAAGCACTGGCAGTGTGAGGGGTGAGTATATCTCACTGCATCCTTCACACTACCTCTACCACACTCTAAATGTATAGAAGGCGGCTCTCTGGATGTACTGGCGTGTTTAGCATGAGTGCATCTAACACCATCCTTCGCTCTGTAAGCACTGACAGTTTAAGGGGTGAGTATATCTCACTCCATCCTTCACACTATCTCTACCACACTCTAAATGTATAGAAGGCGGCTCTCTGGATGTACTGGCAGTGTTAAGCATGAGTGCATCTAACACCATCCTTCGCTCTGTAAGCACTGGCGGTTTAAGGGGTGAGTATATCTCACTCCACCCTTCACACTAACTCTACCACACTCTAAATGTATAGAAGGCGGCTCTCTGGATGTACTGGCGTGTTAAGCATGAGTACATCTAACACCATCCTTGGCTCTGTAAGCACTGGCAGTGTGAGGGGTGAGTATATCTCACTCCATCCTTCACACTAACTCTACCACACTCTCAATGTATAGAAGGCGGCTCTCTGGATGTACTGGCGGTGTTAAGCATGAGTGCATCTAACACCATCCTTCGCTCTGTAAGCACTGGCAGTGTGAGGGGTGAGTATATCTCACTGCATCCTTCACACTACCTCTACCAAACTCTAAATGTATAGAAGGCGGCTCTCTGGATGTACTGGCGTGTTTAGCATGAGTGCATCTAACACCATCCTTCGCTCTGTAAGCACTGGCAGTTTAAGGGGTGAGTATATCTCACTCCATCCTTCACACTAACTCTACCACACTCTAAATGTATAGAAGGCGGCTCTCTGGATGTACTGGCGGTGTTAAGCATGAGTGCATCTAACACCATCCTTCGCTCTGTAAGCACTGGCAGTGTGAGGGGTGAGTATATCTAACTCCATCCTTCACACTAACTCTACCACACTATAAAGGTATAGAAGGCGGCTCTCTGGATGTACTGGCGGTGTTAAGCATGAATGCATCTAACACCATCCTTCGCTCTGTAAGCTCTGGCAGTGTGAGGGGTGAGTATATCTCACTCCATCCTTCACACTAACTCTACCACACTCTAAATGTATAGAAGGCGGCTCTCTGGGTTCACTGGCGGTGTTAAGCATGAGTGCATCTAACACCATCCTTCGCTCTGAAAGCACTGGCGGTTTAAGGGGTGAGTATATCTCACTCCATCCTTCACACTAACTCTACCACACTCTAAATGTATAGAAGGCGGCTCACTGGATGCACTGGCGGTGTTAAGCATGAGTGCATCTAACACCATCCTTAGCTCTGTAAGCACTGGCAGTGTGAGGGGTGAGTATATCTCACTCCATCCTTCACACTAACTCTACCACACTCTAAATGTATAGAAGGCGGCTCTCTTGGTGCACTGGCATGTTAAGCATGAGTGCATCTAACACCATCCTTCGCTCTGTAAGCACTGGCAGTGTGAGGGGTGGGTATATCTCACTCCATCCTTCACACTAACTCTACCACACTCTAAATGTATAGAAGGCGGCTCTCTGGATGTACTGGCGGTGTTAAGCATGAGTGCATCTAACACCATCCTTCGCTCTGTAAGCACTGGCAGTGTGAGGGGTGAGTATATCTCGCTCCATCCTTCACACTAACTCTACCACACTCTAAATGTATAGAAGGCGGCTCTCTGGATGTACTGGCGTGTTAAGCATGAGTGCATCTAACACCATCCTTCGCTCTGTAAGCACTGGCAGTGTGAGGGGTGAGTATATCTCACTCCATCCTTCACACTAACTCTACCACACTCTAAATGTATAGAAGGCGGCTCTCTGGATGTACTGGCGGTGTTAAGCATGAGTGCATCTAACACCATCCTTCGCTCGGTAAGCACTGGCAGTGTGAGGGGTGAGTATATCTCGCTCCATCCTTCACACTACCTCTACCACACTCTAAATGTATAGAAGGCGGCTCTCTGGATGTACTGGCGGTGTTAAGCATGAGTGCATCTAACACCATCCTTCGCTCTGTAAGCACAGGCAGTGTGAGGTGTGAGTATTTCTCACTCCATCCTTCACACTAACTCTACCACACTCTAAATGTATAGAAGGCGGCTCTCTGGATGTTCTGGCGGTGTTAAGCATGAGTGCATCTAACACCATCCTTCGCTCTGTTAGCACTGGCGGTTTAAGGGGTGAGTATATCTCGCTCCATCCTTCACACTACCTCTACCACACTCTAAATGTATAGAAGGCGGCTCTCTGGATGTACTGGCGTGTTAAGCATGAGTGCATCTAACACCATCCTTCGCTCTGTAAGCACTGGCAGTTTAAGGGGTGAGTATATCTCACTCCATCCTTCACACTAACTCTACCACACTCTAAATGTATAGAAGGCGGCTCACTGGATGTACTGGCGGTGTTAAGCATGAGTGCATCTAACACCATCCTTCGCTCTGTAAGCACTGGCGGTTTAAGGGGTGAGTATATCTCACTCCATCCTTCACACTAACTCTACCACACTCTAAATGTATAGAAGGCGGCTCTCTGGATGTACTGGCGAGTTAAGCATGAGTGCATCTAACACCATCCTTCACTCTGTAAGCACTGGCGGTTTAAGGGGTGAATATATCTCACTCCATCCTTCACACTAACTCTACCACACTCTAAATGTATAGAAGACGGCTCTCTGGATGTACTGGCGGTGTTAAGCATGAGTGCATCTAACACCATCCTTCACTCTGTAAGCACTGGCGGTTTAAGGGGTGAATATATCTCACTCCACCCTTCACACTAACTCTACCACACTCTAAATGTATAGAACGCGGCTCTCTGGATGTACTGGCGTGTTAAACAAGAGTGCATCTAACACCATCCTTCGCTCTGTAAGCACTGGCAGTGTGAGGGGTGAGTATATCTCACTCCATCCTTCACACTAACTCTACCACACTCTCAATGTATAGAATGCGGCTCTCTGGATGTACTGGCGGTGTTATGCATGAGTGCATCTAACACCATCCTTTGCTCTGTAAGCACTGGCAGTGTGAGGGGTGAGTATATCTCACTGCATCCTTCACACTACCTCTACCACACTCTAAATGTATAGAAGGCGGCTCTCTGGATGTACTGGCGTGTTTAGCATGAGTGCATCTAACACCATCCTTCGCTCTGTAAGCACTGGCAGTGTGAGGGGTGAGTATATCTAACTCCATCCTTCACACTAACTCTACCACACGATAAAGGTATAGAAGGCGGCTCTCTGGATGTACTGGCGGTGTTAAGCATGAATGCATCTAACACCATCCTTCGCTCTGTAAGCTCTGGCAGTGTGAGGGGTGAGTATATCTCACTCCATCCTTCACACTAACTCTACCACACTCTAAATGTATAGAAGGCGGCTCTCTGGGTTCACTGGCGGTGTTGAGCATGTGTGCATCTAACACCATCCTTCGCTCTGTAAGCACTGGCAGTGTGAGGGGTGAGTATATCTCACTCCATCCTTCACACTAACTCTACCACACTCTTAATATATAGAAGGCGGCTCTCTGGATGTACTGGCGGTGTTAAGCATGAGTGCATCTAACACCATCCTTCGCTCTGTAAGCACTGGCAGTGTGAGTGGTGAGTATATCTCACTGCATCCTTCACACTACCTCTACCACACTCTAAATGTATAGAAGGCGGCTCTCTGGATGTACTGGCGTGTTTAGCATGAGTGCATCTAACACCATCCTTCGCTCTGTAAGCACTGGCAGTTTAAGGGGTGAGTATATCTCACTCCATCCTTCACAATAACTCTACCACACTCTAAATGTATGGAAGGCGGCTCTCTGGATGTACTGGCAGATTTAAGCATGAGTGCATCTAACACCATCCTTCGCTCTGTAAGCACTGGCTGTTTAAGGGGTGAATATATCTCACTCCATCCTTCACACTAACTATACCACACTCTAAATGTATAGAAGGTGGCTCTCTGGATGTACTGGCGGTGTTAAGCATGAGTGCATCTAACACCATCCTTCACTCTGAAAGCACTGGCGGTTTAAGGGGTGAGTATATCTCACTCCATCCTTCACACTAACTCTACCACACTCTAAATGTATAGAAGGCGGCTCACTGGATGCACTGGCGGTGTTAAGCATGAGTGCATCTAACACCATCCTTCGCTCTGTAAGCACTGGCAGTGTGAGGGGTGAGTATATCTCACTCCATCCTTCACACTAACTCTACAACACTGTAAATGTATAGAAGGCGGCTCTCTGGATGTACTGGCGGTGTTAAGCATGAGTGCATCTAACACCATCCTTCGCTCTGTAAGCACTGGCGGTTTAAGGGGTGAGTATATCTCACTCCACCCTTCACACTAACTCTACCACACTCTAAATGTATAGAATGCGGCTCTCTGGATGTACTGGCATGTTAAGCATGAGTGCATCTAACACCATCCTTCGCTCTGTAAGCGCTGGCAGTGTGAGGGGTGAGTATATCTCACTCCATCCTTCACACTAACTCTACCACACTCTCAATGTATAGAATGCGGCTCTCTGGATGTACTGGCGGTGTTAAGCATGAGTGCATCTAACACCATCCTTCGCTCTGTAAGCCCTGGCAGTGTGAGGGGTGAGTATATCTCACTGCATCCTTCACACTACCTCTACCACACTCTAAATGTATAGAAGGCGGCTCTCTGGATGTACTGGCGTGTTTAGCATGAGTGCATCTAACACCATCCTTCGCTCTGTAAGCACTGGCAGTTTAAGGGGTGAGTATATCTCACTCCATCCTTCACACTAACTCTACCACACTCTAAATGTATAGAAGGCGGCTCTCTGGATGTACTGGCAGTGTTAAGCATGAGTGCATCTAACACCATCCTTCGCTCTGTAAGCACTGGCAGTTTAAGGGGTGAGTATATCTCACTCCACCCTTCACACTAACTCTACCACACTCTAAATGTATAGAAGGCGGCTCTCTGGATGTACTGGCGTGTTAAGCATGAGTGCATCTAACACCATCCTTGGCTCTGTTAGCACTGGCAGTGTGAGGGGTGAGTATATCTCACTCCATCCTTCACACTAACTCTACCACACTCTCAATGTATAGAAGGCGGCTCCCTGGATGTAATGGCGGTGTTAAGCATGAGTGCATCTAACACCATCCTTCGCTCTGTAAGCACTGGCAGTGTGAGGGGTGAGTATATCTCACTGCATCCTTCACACTACCTCTACCACACTCTAAATGTATAGAAGGCGGCTCTCTGGATGTACTGGCGTGTTTAGCATGAGTGCATCTAACACCATCCTTCACTCTGTAAGCACTGGCAGTTTAAGGGGTGAGTATATCTCACTCCATCCTTCACACTAACTCTACCACACTCTAAATGTATAGAAGGCGGCTCTCTGGATGTACTGGCGGTGTTAAGCATGAGTGCATCTAACACCATCCTTCGCTCTGTAAGCACTGGCAGTGTGAGGGGTGAGTATATCTAACTCCATCCTTCACACTAACTCTACCACACTATAAAGGTATAGAAGGCGGCTCTCTGGATGTACTGGCTGTGTTAAGCATGAATGCATCTAACACCATCCTTCGCTCTGTAAGCTCTGGCAGTGTGAGGGGTGAGTATATCTCACTCCATCCTTCACACTAACTCTACCACACTCTAAATGTATAGAAGGCGGCTCTCTGGGTTCACTGGCGGTGTTAAGCATGAGTGCATCTAACACCATCCTTCGCTCTGAAAGCACTGGTGGTTTAAGGGGTGAGTATATCTCACTCCATCCTTCACACTAACTCTACCACACTCTAAATGTATAGAAGGCGGCTCACTGGATGCACTGGCGGTGTTAAGCATGAGTGCATCTAACACCATCCTTCGCTCTGTAAGCACTGGCAGTGTGAGGGGTGAGTATATCTCACTCCATCCTTCACACTAACTCTACCACACTCTAAATGTATAGAAGGCGGCTCTCTGGGTGCACTGGCATGTTAAGCATGAGTGCATCTAACACCATCCTTTGCTCTGTAAGCACTGGCAGTGTGAGGGGTGAGTATATCTCACTCCATCCTTCACACTAACTCTACCACACTCTAAATGTATAGAAGGTGGCTCTCTGGATGCACTGGCGGTGTTAAGCTTGAGTGCATCTAACACCATCCTTCGCTCTGTAAGCACTGGCAGTGTGAAGGGTGAGTATATCTCACTCCATCCTTCACACTAACTCTACCACACTCTAAATGTATAGAATGCGGCTCTCTGGATGTACTGGCGGTGTTAAGCATGAGTGCATCTAACACCATCCTTCGCTCTGTAAGCACTGGCAGTGTGAGGGGTGAGTATATCTCGCTCCATCCTTCACACTAACTCTACCACACTCTAAATGTATAGAAGGTGGCTCTCTGGATGTACTGGCGTGTTAAGCATGAGTGCATCTAACACCATCCTTCGCTCTGTAAGCACTGGCAGTGTGAGGGGTGAGTATATCTCACTCCATCCTTCACACTAACTCTACCACACTCTAAATGTATAGAAGGCGGCTCTCTGGATGTACTGGCGGTGTTAAGCATGAGTTCATCTAACACCATCCTTCGCTCTGTAAGCACTGGCAGTGTGAGGGGTGAGTATATCTCGCTCCATCCTTCACACTACCTCTACCACACTCTAAATGTATAGAAGGCGGCTCTCTGGATGTACTGGCGGTGTTAAGCATGAGTGCATCTAACACCATCCTTCGCTCTGTAAGCACTGGCAGTGTGAGGGGTGAGTATTTCTCACTCCATCCTTCACACTAACTCTACCACACTCTAAATGTATAGAAGGCGGCTCTCTGGATGTTCTGGCGGTGTTAAGCATGAGTGCATCTAACACCATCCTTCGCTCTGTTAGCACTGGCGGTTTAAGGGGTGAGTATATCTCGCTCCATCCTTCACACTACCTCTACCACACTCTAAATGTATAGAAGGTGGCTCTCTGGATGTACTGGCGTGTTAAGCATGAGTGCATCTAACACCATCCTTTGCTCTGTAAGCACTGGCAGTTTAAGGGGTGAGTATATCTCACTCCATCCTTCACACTAACTCTACCACACTCTAAATGTATAGAAGGCGGCTCACTGGATGTACTGGCGGTGTTAAGCATGAGTGCATCTAACACCATCCTTCGCTCTGTAAGCACTGGCGGTTTAAGGGGTGAGTATAGCTCACTCCATCCTTCACACTAACTCTACCACACTCTAAATGTATAGAAGGCGGCTCTCTGGATGTACTGGCGAGTTAAGCATGAGTGCATCTAACACCATCCTTCACTCTGTAAGCACTGGCGGTTTAAGGGGTGAATATATCTCACTCCATCCTTCACACTAACTCTACCACACTCTAAATGTATAGAAGACGGCTCTCTGGATGTACTGGCGGTGTTAAGCATGAGTGCATCTAACACCATCCTTCACTCTGTAAGCACTGGCGGTTTAAGGGGTGAATATATCTCACTCCATCCTTCACACTAACTCTACCACACTCTAAATGTATAGAACGCGGCTCTCTGGATGTACTGGCGTGTTAAACAAGAGTGCATCTAACACCATCCTTCGCTCTGTAAGCACTGGCAGTGTGAGGGGTGAGTATATCTAACTCCATCCTTCACACTAACTCTACCACACTATAAAGGTATAGAAGGCGGCTCTCTGGATGTACTGGCGGTGTTAAGCATGAATGCATCTAACACCATCCTTCGCTCTGTAAGCTCTGGCAGTGTGAGGGGTGAGTATATCTCACTCCATCCTTCACACTAACTCTACCACACTCTAAATGTATAGAAGGCGGCTCTCTGGGTTCACTGGCGGTGTTAAGCATGAGTGCATCTAACACCATCCTTCGCTCTGTAAGCACTGGCAGTGTGAGGGGTGAGTATATCTCACTCCATCCTTCACACTAACTCTACCACACTCTTAATATATAGAAGGCGGCTCTCTGGATGTACTGGCGGTGTTAAGCATGAGTGCATCTAACACCATCCTTCGCTCTGTAAGCACTGGCAGTGTGAGTGGTGAGTATATCTCACTGCATCCTTCACACTACCTCTACCACACTCTAAATGTATAGAAGGCGGCTCTCTGGATGTACTGGCGTGTTTAGCATGAGTGCATCTAACACCATCCTTCGCTCTGTAAGCACTGGCAGTTTAAGGGGTGAGTATATCTCACTCCATCCTTCACACTAACTCTACCACACTCTAAATGTATGGAAGGCGGCTCTCTGGATGTACTGGCAGAGTTAAGCATGAGTGCATCTAACACCATCCTTCGCTCTGTAAGCACTGGCGGTTTAAGGGGTGAATATATCTCACTCCATCCTTCACACTAACTCTACCACACTCTAAATGTATAGAAGGTGGCTCTCTGGATGTACTGGCGGTGTTAAGCATGAGTGCATCTAACACCATCCTTCACTCTGTAAGCACTGGCAGTGTGAGGGGTGAGTATATCTAACTCCATCCTTCACACTAACTCTACCACACTATAAAGGTATAGAAGGCGGCTCTCTGGATGTACTGGCGGTGTTAAGCATGAATGCATCTAACACCATCCTTCGCTCTGTAAGCTCTGGCAGTGTGAGGGGTGAGTATATCTCACTCCATCCTTCACACTAACTCTACAACACTGTAAATGTATAGAAGGCGGCTCTCTGGATGTACTGGCGGTGTTAAGCATGAGTGCATCTAACACCATCCTTCGCTCTGTAAGCACTGGCGGTTTAAGGGGTGAGTATATCTCACTCCACTCTTCACACTAACTCTACCACACTCTAAATGTATAGAATGCGTCTCTCTGGATGTACTGGCGTGTTAAGCATGAGTGCATCTAACACCATCCTTCGCTCTGTAAGAACTGGCAGTTTAAGGGGTGAGTATATCTCACTCCATCCTTCACACTAACTCTACCACACTCTAAATGTATAGAAGGCGGCTCTCTGGATGTACTGGCAGTGTTAAGCATGAGTGCATCTAACACCATCCTTCGCTCTGTAAGCACTGGCGGTTTAAGGGGTGAGTATATCTCACTCCATCCTTCACACTAACTCTACCACACTCTAAATGTATAGAAGGCGGCTCTCTGGATGTACTGGCGTGTTAAGCATGAGTGCATCTAACACCATCCTTGGCTCTGTAAGCACTGGCAGTGTGAGGGGTGAGTATATCTCACTCCATCCTTCACACTAACTCTACCACACTCTCAATGTATAGAAGGCGGCTCTCTGGATGTACTGGCGGTGTTAAGCATGAGTGCATCTAACACCATCCTTCGCTCTGTAAGCACTGGCAGTGTGAGGGGTGAGTATATCTCACTGCATCCTTCACACTACCTCTACCACACTCTAAATGTATAGAAGGCGGCTCTCTGGATGTACTGGCGTGTTTAGCATGAGTGCATCTAACACCATCCTTCACTCTGTAAGCACTGGCAGTTTAAGGGGTGAGTATATCTCACTCCATCCTTCACACTAACTCTACCACACTCTAAATGTATAGAAGGCGGCTCTCTGGATGTACTGGCGGTGTTAAGCATGAGTGCATCTAACACCATCCTTCGCTCTGTAAGCACTGGCAGTGTGAGGGGTGAGTATATCTAACTCCATCCTTCACACGAACTCTACCACACTATAAAGGTATAGAAGGCGGCTCTCTGGATGTACTGGCGGTGTTAAGCATGAATGCATCTAACACCATCCTTCGCTCTGTAAGCTCTGGCAGTATGAGGGGTGAGTATATCTCACTCCATCCTTCACACTAACTCTACCACACTCTAAATGTATAGAAGGCGGCTCTCTGGGTTCACTGGCGGTGTTAAGCATGAGTGCATCTAACACCATCCTTCGCTCTGAAAGCACTGGCGGTTTAAGGGGTGAGTATATCTCACTCCATCCTTCACACTAACTCTACCACACTCTAAATGTATAGAAGGCGGCTCACTGGATGCACTGGCGGTGTTAAGCATGAGTGCATCTAACACCATCCTTCGCTCTGTAAGCACTGGCAGTGTGAGGGGTGAGTATATCTCACTCCATCCTTCACACTAACTCTACCACACTCTAAATGTATAGAAGGCGGCTCTCTGGGTGCACTGGCATGTTAAGCATGAGTGCATCTAACACCATCCTTCGCTCTGTAAGCACTGGCAGTGTGAGGGGTGAGTATATCTCACTCCATCCTTCACACTAACTCTACCACACTCTAAATGTATAGAAGGCGGCTCTCTGGATGTACTGGCGGTGTTAAGCATGAGTGCATCTAACACCATCCTTTGCTCTGTAAGCACTGGCAGTGTGAGGGGTGAGTATATCTCGCTCCATCCTTCACACTAACTCTACCACACTCTAAATGTATAGAAGGCGGCTCTCTGGATGTACTGGCGTGTTAAGCATGAGTGCATCTAACACCATCCTTCGCTCTGTAAGCACTGGCAGTGTGAGGGGTGAGTATATCTCACTCCATCCTTCACACTAACTCTACCACACTCTAAATGTATAGAAGGCGGCTCTCTGGATGTACTGGCGGTGTTAAGCATGAGTGCATCTAACACCATCCTTCGCTCTGTAAGCACTGGCAGTGTGAGGGGTGAGTATATCTCGCTCCATCCTTCACACTACCTCTACCACACTCTAAATGTATAAAAGGCGGCTCTCTGGATGTACTGGCGGTGTTAAGCATGAGTGCATCTAACACCATCCTTCGCTCTGTAAGCACTGGCAGTGTGAGGTGTGAGTATTTCTCACTCCATTCTTCACACTAACTCTACCACACTCTAATTGTATAGAAGGCGGCTCTCTGGATGTTCTGGCGGTGTTAAGCATGAGTGCATCTAACACCATCCTTCGCTCTGTTAGCACAGGCGGTTTAAGGGGTGAGTATATCTCGCTCCATCCTTCACACTACCTCTACCACACTCTAAATGTATAGAAGGCAGCTCTCTGGATGTACTGGCGTGTTAAGCATGAGTGCATCTAACACCATCCTTCACTCTGTAAGCACTGGCAGTTTAAGGGGTGAGTATATCTCACTCCATCCTTCACACTAACTCTACCACACTCTAAATGTATAGAAGGCGGCTCACTGGATGTACTGGCGGTGTTAAGCATGAGTGCATCTAACACCATCCTTCGCTCTGTAAGCACTGGCGGTTTAAGGGGTGAGTATATCTCACTCCATCCTTCACACTAACTCTACCACACTCTAAATGTATAGAAGGCGGCTCTCTGGATGTACTGGCGAGTTAAGCATGAGTGCATCTAACACCATCCTTCACTCTGTAAGCACTGGCGGTTTAAGGGGTGAATATATCTCACTCCATCCTTCACACTAACTCTACCACACTCTAAATGTATAGAAGACGGCTCTCTGGATGTACTGGCGGTGTTAAGCATGAGTGCATCTAACACCATCCTTCACTCTGTAAGCACTGGCGGTTTAAGGGGTGAATATATCTCACTCCACCCTTCACACTAACTCTACCACACTCTAAATGTATAGAACGCGGCTCTCTGGATGTACTGGCGTGTTAAACAAGAGTGCATCTAACACCATCCTTCGCTCTGTAAGCACTGGCAGTGTGAGGGGTGAGTATATCTCACTCCATCCTTCACACTAACTCTACCACACTCTCAATGTATAGAATGCGGCTCTCTGGATGTACTGGCGGTGTTATGCATGAGTGCATCTAACACCATCCTTTGCTCTGTAAGCACTGGCAGTGTGAGGGGTGAGTATATCTCACTGCATCCTTCACACTACCTCTACCACACTCTAAATGTATAGAAGGCGGCTCTCTGGATGTACTGGCGTGTTTAGCATGAGTGCATCTAACACCATCCTTCGCTCTGTAAGCACTGGCAGTGTGAGGAGTGAGTATATCTAACTCCATCCTTCACACTAACTCTACCACACTATAAAGGTATAGAAGGCGGCTCTCTGGATGTACTGGCGGTGTTAAGCATGAATGCATCTAACACCATCCTTCGCTCTGTAAGCTCTGGCAGTGTGAGGGGTGAGTATATCTCACTCCATCCTTCACACTAACTCTACCACACTCTAAATGTATAGAAGGCGGCTCTCTGGGTTCACTGGCGGTGTTGAGCATGAGTGCATCTAACACCATCCTTCGCTCTGTAAGCACTGGCAGTGTGAGGGGTGAGTATATCTCACTCCATCCTTCACACTAACTCTACCACACTCTTAATATATAGAAGGCGGCTCTCTGGATGTACTGGCGGTGTTAAGCATGAGTGCATCTAACACCATCCTTCGCTCTGTAAGCACTGGCAGTGTGAGTGGTGAGTATATCTCACTGCATCCTTCACACTACCTCTACCACACTCTAAATGTATAGAAGGCGGCTCTCTGGATGTACTGGCGTGTTTAGCATGAGTGCATCTAACACCATCCTTCGCTCTGTAAGCACTGGCAGTTTAAGGGGTGAGTATATCTCACTCCATCCTTCACAATAACTCTACCACACTCTAAATGTATGGAAGGCGGCTCTCTGGATGTACTGGCAGATTTAAGCATGAGTGCATCTAACACCATCCTTCGCTCTGTAAGCACTGGCGGTTTAAGGGGTGAATATATCTCACTCCATCCTTCACACTAACTATACCACACTCTAAATGTATAGAAGGTGGCTCTCTGGATGTACTGGCGGTGTTAAGCATGAGTGCATCTAACACCATCCTTCACTCTGTAAGCACTGGAAGTGTGAGGGGTGAGTATATCTAACTCCATCCTTCACACTAACTCTACCACACTATAAAGGTATAGAAGGCGGCTCTCTGGATGTACTGGCGGTGTTAAGCATGAATGCATCTAACACCATCCTTCGCTCTGTAAGCTCTGGCAGTGTGAGGGGTGAGTTTATCTCACTCCATCCTTCACACTAACTCTACCACACTCTAAATGTATAGAAGGCGGCTCTCTGGGTTCACTGGCGGTGTTAAGCATGAGTGCATCTAACACCATCCTTCGCTCTGAAAGCACTGGCGGTTTAAGGGGTGAGTATATCTCACTCCATCCTTCACACTAACTCTACCACACTCTAAATGTATAGAAGGCGGCTCACTGGATGCACTGGCGGTGTTAAGCATGAGTGCATCTAACACCATCCTTCGCTCTGTAAGCACTGGCAGTGTGAGGGGTGAGTATATCTCACTCCATCCTTCACACTAACTCTACAACACTGTAAATGTATAGAAGGTGGCTCTCTGGATGTACTGGCGGTGTTAAGCATGAGTGCATCTAACACCATCCTTCGCTCTGTAAGCACTGGCGGTTTAAGGGGTGAGTATATCTCACTCCACCCTTCACACTAACTCTACCACACTCTAAATGTATAGAATGCGGCTCTCTGGATGTACTGGCATGTTAAGCATGAGTGCATCTAACACCATCCTTCGCTCTGTAAGCGCTGGCAGTGTGAGGGGTGAGTATATCTCACTCCATCCTTCACACTAACTCTACCACACTCTCAATGTATAGAATGCGGCTCTCTGGATGTACTGGCGGTGTTAAGCATGAGTGCATCTAACACCATCCTTCGCTCTGTATCCCTGGCAGTGTGAGGGGTGAGTATATCTCACTGCATCCTTCACACTACCTCTACCACACTCTAAATGTATAGAAGGCGGCTCTCTGGATGTACTGGCGTGTTTAGCATGAGTGCATCTAACACCATCCTTCGCTCTGTAAGCACTGGCAGTTTAAGGGGTGAGTATATCTCACTCCATCCTTCACACTAACTCTACCACACTCTAAATGTATAGAAGGCGGCTCTCTGGATGTACTGGCAGTGTTAAGCATGAGTGCATCTAACACCATCCTTCGCTCTGTAAGCACTGGCAGTTTAAGGGGTGAGTATATCTCACTCCACCCTTCACACTAACTCTACCACACTCTAAATGTATAGAAGGCGGCTCTCTGGATGTACTCGCGTGTTAAGCATGAGTGCATCTAACACCATCCTTGGCTCTGTAAGCACTGGCAGTGTGAGGGGTGAGTATATCTCACTCCATCCTTCACACTAACTCTACCACACTCTCAATGTATAGAAGGCGGCTCTCTGGATGTACTGGCGGTGTTAAGCATGAGTGCATCTAACACCATCCTTCGCTCTGTAAGCACTGGCAGTGTGAGGGGTGAGTATATCTCACTGCATCCTTCACACTACCTCTACCACACTCTAAATGTATAGAAGGCGGCTCTCTGGATGTACTGGCGTGTTTAGCATGAGTGCATCTAACACCATCATTCACTCTGTAAGCACTGGCAGTTTAAGGGGTGAGTATATCTCACTCCATCTTTCACACTAACTCTACCACACTCTAAATGTATAGAAGGCGGCTCTCTGGATGTACTGGCGGTGTTAAGCATGAGTGCATCTAACACCATCCTTCGCTCTGTAAGCACTGGCAGTGTGAGGGGTGAGTATATCTCACTCCATCCTTCACACTAACTCTACCACACTCTAAATGTATAGAAGGCGGCTCTCTGGGTGCACTGGCATGTTAAGCATGAGTGCATCTGTGAGAAGTGGGCCTGGTATATGATGCTCACTAGTTAAAGTGATCACCTTGTACCATGCCAAGCAACCCTTATGGTGTGGTTGTAAGTCAACCTTTTCGGACTAGCTGCCCTAGTGGTAGCGTAGGCTAAGCAGTGTTTGAGGCTAAACTCGTGAAGCGTGTTAAGCCAGCTGTTTTACCAAATGTAACCCCCTTTTATACCAATGAAAGGACACCACACAGATATATATTCAAAATATATATGTATTTATTTCTCAAAGTAACCCCTAGTCTCTTTATGAGCACAGGAGCACAAATTGTCAAACAAGATTATCACAGAATACACAGAAGTTGCACGTTATATGGATAGGCCCTGGTGGCCACTCAAACCATATACTAAAATAGTGGTATAAGTACCACGAACAGAAAAGGGAAAAGGCCTAGGGCCTCTAGAATCGCTGGGCCTACAAGGAGCTAACGTCAGTTAGTGACCAGGAGGTCCACGGGTGGCGTGTGCAGAGCAAATAGTCACACGCGTGCTCCCATAGGTTTCAATGGGTGTGTAAAAAGTACAAAGTTACTGCAAAGAGGATCTTCCGGATGGACTAGGAACTCAAGATTTGGAACACAGGCACTAGAGATGTAATACTACACTTGGGCACAGGTGTGCCAGCTTTACCTCACCCACAGGAAGCGGGTGCATAGGCCTCGAAGTGCGTCGGGTTTCTTCTATCTGTTCCGTGGAGCTTGAAGACAAAGATGCTGCAGGCGGTCGGTCCGGGAGAGATGCAGTGGATCCAAGAGTGGATCGGAGATGTTGAAGACCTGTAAGCAGAGGGGACAGTGTTCACAGTCACTAGCCAGTGACCAGCGTGGCACCAGGTGGGTACCAGGCGATGTCGGGTGCAAACAGGTGATGAGGGGTAGCTTGTCTCCGCAGCCACGTGGTCCCTGAAGGTCGACGACGTCCAGGAGTCGGCTCACGAGCTGTCCCACGGAGGCTCTCGCTGTCGGCGGTGTCGGCGACTTGATCGAAGCAAACAAGCCTTGGCAAAAGCAATTGTAGGAGGATTCGGAAATCAGCTGTTGGTTCTGACCAGCAAGGTCAGAGGGATTGCTCCTTTGGAGGAGAGCAAGGGCCAGTCTGGAGCAACCAGACCAGCAGTGTATTTCGTAGAGTTCGTCGCCAAGATGGCCACTAGCCAGCGGGCCAGCAACCGGTTAGGCGCGTCGAGTGGCAAAATGCAGAAGGGCCCCACGCAGATCGTGGAGATGCTGGAGGGCTCACCTTTGGTGCAGATGCTGCTCGGGGATTGGGCTTCTCAGATCCCAAAGCACAACTTGGAGGGAGCCTCGGTTGTTGCACTTGTCAGCTTGTCGTAGTCGTTCCAAGATGGCTGGCTCCACGTGTCTCGGTGCCTCCACGGGTCTCCTCTTTTCAGGGACTGTGGATCGGGCGGTGAGAGGTCTGGAGGTCCAGGTCTTGTCAGTCTCTGGGCTCGGGCTCCGGCGGGAGGCGGCGGCAAATCAGACGGTGATTCGCTGGATGGTGCTTGCGTTAGCAAGGTGGTCACTCCCTGACCACAGGGGAGATTTTCTTCAGTCTTCTGTGCAGCAGAATGTCGAAGTTCCCGTCTTCTTCTTAGTTTCAAGTTGATTCCAGGATGTCTGAAGTCTTAGGACACAGCTCCTACCTTTAAGCGGATTCTAGGGGCCGGACTACCTGCTAGGTCCCTCCCTAAGGGTGGGACCAGGAAGGGGGGTGGTTACACCCCCAATCCTTTGTCCAGCTCGCCCCAGGCCCGGGACTGGTGTGCCCCAGGACCGGTTTGAACTGGCATATGCACCGAGGCTCCTTGTGAGCCACAGGCATGTCTGGTTTCTTTCAAGCCCTACCTGACCAATACACAAAATCCTGTCTGGGGCGGTGCACGCACCTCCCCTGGCAGGAAACCCTTTGTCCACACCTCCCAAGCTGGAAGGACTCCCAGCAGCAGGAGGGCAGACTTGTGTCTGTGGTGGCAGCATCCATTTTGTGGAGCTGAGGCTATGTCTGATTTTACCCGGGTTTCAGGTACTGTACATGTCGTGTCCCTCTAGAAGGGTGGAATGCTAACCCCGTCGCCAGAATTGGCGAGGGGTTAGTATTCCAATTCGTATGACACCTTACTCGACATGTTTTGATAAAGCCAAACCAAAGATAGCATTTAACCGCGAGGTTCATAATGCACTTAAGAGTATATGGTATGACGATATCTGGAAACAGTAGAAGGAAGTTGTTCCGACCACTGCAGACAGGCTCAGCTCATGCCAGAGCACCATCTCACATGGAACCAAGCACTCTGCCTTCAGGATTGTTAAGGCCTGCCATAGGAGTGACTTATAGGTTTCCAGGTGTCCCATTTAAGGTTAGGTATAGGTATACTACACCTAAGTAAGAGGTGATTACACCAACTTACCCCAGCTGAGTGATCAGCCAGTTGTGTCAGATTGTTAGGCCAAGCCTGGGGTGGCATAATACATGCTGCAGCCCTTGGCAGGCCTTGGGTACACCAATGCCCTGGGTACCTAGTGTACACTGGTACAGGGGCTGACAGGGTGATCCACTTCCAATTGGTTATGCACCTAGGGTGCATAGTTTTAATTTAGTAGAGAGAACAGCAGGCTGGGGGTCTGATTGGCAGGCCCACAGCCTCAATATGTCAAAAACCAGTGAAGCAAAAAGCAAAAATTTGGGGTGACCATAGGATAGCAGACCCTACTCTCCTACACAACCCCCCCCCAAACGCTGGGACATTAAACTAGCCTTGACCAGTCTCGTCTTCATGTCCGAAGTGGAAGTACCTGGAGAGACCATCTGCATTCCCATGGTCAGTACCTGGCCGGTGCTCCACTGTAAAGTCCATCCCCTGTAGGGAAATGGACCACCTAAGCAGTTTGGGGTTTTCACCCTTCATCTGATTTAGCCACAAGAGGGGCTTATGGTCGGTCTGAATCTTGAAGTGAGTGCCAAACAAGTATGGCCTCAGCTTCTTCAGGGCCCACACCACAGCAAAGGCCTCCCTCTCAATAGCTGACCAATTCTTCTCTCTGGGGGTCAACCTTCTGCTAATAAAAGCAATGGGTTGGTCTTGACCATCTACATTAAGTTGTGACAGCACAGCTCCCACACCCAACTCAGAAGCATCTGTTTGGACAATAAACTCTTTGGAGTAGTCAGGACTTTTCAGGATAGGTGCAGAGCACATGGCCTCCTTCAGGTCATCAAATGCCTTTTGACAGCTTACTGTCCACTGAACCTTTTTGGGCATCTTCTTGGATGTCAGATCATTAAGAGGAGTCACAATGGACCCATAGTTCTTAACAAACTTCCTGTAGCACCCAGTCAAGCCCAAGAAAGCTCGAACTTGAGTCTGGGTGGTTGGAGGGGACCAGTCCTTGATGGATTGTATCTTACTCTCCAGTGGTTGAACTTGGCCTCCACCTACAAGGTGGCCCAAATATACAACCTTACTCTGCCCTATCTGGCACTTAGTAGCCTTGATAGTGAGGCCTGCCCTCTGCAGGGCCTCAAGAGCCTTCTTCAGGTGGATCAGGTGATCCTCCCAGGTGGAGCTAAAGACAGCAATGTCATCAAGATATGCTGCACAAAAGTCATCCAACCCAGTAAGGACTTGGTTCACCAGCCTTTGGAAGGTGGCAGGTGCATTCTTCAGACCAAAGGGCATCACCACAAACTGATAATGCCCACCTGGGGTTGAGAATGCTGTTTTGGCCTTAGACTCCTCAGCTAATCTGATTTGCCAATAGCCAGCTGTTAAGTCAAATGTGCTCAAAAACTTTGCAGAAGCTAGTTTGTCTTTGAGCTCATCTGCCCTTGGAATAGGGTGTGCATCTGTCCTGGTGACAGCATTGAGTCCTCTGTAATCCACACAGAACCTCATCTCTCTCTTGCCATCTTTGGTGTGAGGTTTGGGGACCAGAACCACTGGGCTAGCCCAGGGGCTCTCTGAGGGTTCAATGACACCTAATTCCAGCATTTTATGTACCTCAGCCTTTATACAGTCCCTGACGTGGTCAGGTTGTCTATAAAGTTTGTTCTTTACAGGCAGACTGTCACCAGTGTCCACAACATGGGTACACCAGTCAGTTTGACTAGGTATCAAGGAAAACATATGTGAAAATGATTGTAGAACCTGTCTACATTCAGTCTGCTGATGGGCAGTGAGGTTGCCTCCAAGGGTCACTCCTTCAACTGAGCCATCTTCAGGGTTCTGAGACAACAGGTCTGGGAGAGGGTCACTCTCTTCCTCCTGTCCCTCATCTGTAGCCATGAGCAAGCCCATGTCTGCCCTGTCAACATATGCTTTAAGCCTGTTAACATGGAGCACCCGGTGGGGACTCCTGGGAGTTCCTAGGTCCACCAAGTAGGTGACCTCTCCCTTCTTTTCCAGGATTGTATGGGGTCCAGACCATTTGTCTTGGAGTGCTGCTGGGGCCACTGGCTCCAACACCCATACCTTATGTCCTGGCTGATACTCAACCAAGACAGCCTTTTGGTCATGCCAAGCTTTCTGTAAGGCCTGGCTTGCCTCAAGGTTTTTGGATGCCTTCTCCATATACTCAGCCATCCGGGAGCGGAGACCAAGTACATAGTCCACTATGTCTAGCTTAGGCTTTTTGAGAGGTAACTCCCATCCTTCCTTCACCAAACACAGTGGGCCTCTCACAGGGTGCCCAAACAACAATTCAAAGGGGCTGTAGCCAACTCCTTTTTGTGGGACCTCTCTGTAAGCAAACAGAAGGCAGGGTAGAAGGATGTCCCATCTTCGCCTGAGCTTTTCAGGTAATCCTTTGATCATACCCTTTAGGGTCTTGTTGAATCTCTCAACAAGCCCATTGCATTGTGGGTGATAAGGGGTGGTGAACTTGTAGTTGACACCACATTCCTTCCACATAGCTGTCAAGTATCCTGACATAAAGTTGGTACCTCTGTCAGATACTACCTCCTTAGGAAACCCCACTCTGGAGAATACTCCCAGCAGGGCCCTGGCCACAACAGGAGCTGTAGTGGTCCTGAGGGGAATTGCCTCTGGATACCTGGTGGCATGATCCACTACCACCAGTATAAATCTGTGCCCAGATGCAGTGGGAGGATCCATGGGACCCACTATGTCTATTCCCACTCTTTCAAAGGGGACCCCCACCACAGGTAGTGGTATTAGGGGGGCCTTTGTTGTGCCACCTGATTTGCCACTGGCTTGGCAGGTAACACAGGAGCGACAAAACTCCTTTGTATCTTCATTCATATGAGGCCAGTGAAAGTGAGGGACAAGCCTGTCCCAAGTCTTGTTCTGGCCTAAGTGTCCTGCTAAAGGAATGTCATGGGCCAAGGTAAGAAGGAAGCCCCTAAATTGCAGAGGTATGACCAACCTCCTGGTAGCACCAGGCTTGGGGTCTCTAGCCTCTGAATAAAGGAGCCCTTCATCCCAATACACTTTATGGGTACCTTGAGCATTCCCAGCAGCCTCAGCAGCAGCCAGCTGTCTGAGGGGTTCAAGAGAGGGACAGGATAACTGAGCCTGCCTCAAGTCAGCCCTTGAAGGTCCCCCTGTCCCCAGAAACTCAACCTGATCAGGTTCAAGCTCTTCAGGGACAGTTCCTTCAGGGTCCTCTAGATCAGCTTCCTGGGAAGGCTGATCATCACTCTGAGGCAGGGGGGAAGGCACAGCCTTGACCCTCCTGTTCTTCTTCTTGGTAGGTGCTTGGTCCATTGTTCCAGGATCCAAGACCTGAGGTTCAGTGAGGCACTTTTTGGCCTGTGACCTGGTCACAGCAAGGACATGTGATGATATACCTAACATCTCTGCATGAGTCCTGTACTCCACTTCTGACCATAGAGAACTCTCTAGGTCATTGCCCAACAAACATTCTACTGGGAGGTCTGCACTAACCACAACCCTTTTGAGGCCAGTTACCCCTCCCCATGAGAAGTTAACAACTGCCACACTATGTGAAGTAGTGGCATTGCTGGCATTGGTCGCCAGGTAGTTCTCACCTGGTATGTACTGTCCAGGGTCCACAAAGCCTGGTGTCACCATAGTGACACTGGCACATGTGTCCCTGTAGGCTTGAGCGACTTTGTCATTAATTAAAGGAGTCTGTCTGTACTTGCCCAGGTTACTGGGGCTCACAGTCAGGGACAAATCAATGTCCCCATCACAGATCAAGACTGCCTGTGTAAGGGTTCTGTCTAAGTCAGAATCTCCTTCAGTTCCCATAGTGATTCCCACTACACCCTTTGTCTGGGGACCAACACTGCTAACAGTAGTACTGGGAGCAGGTGCCTTAGGGGCAACAGTGTTGGGGGCTCCACCCTTTTTGCAATCACTAGTCCAGTGAGTTGTATTTTTACAATGATTGCACCAGGGTTTCTTCTGACCTTCTTTCTTCTTCTTGGACTGTTGGGACCCACCCTCCTTAGCAGTAGTTTGGGGCCCTGTTGAAGACTTCTGGTCTTTAGGTTTCTGATCTCCACCCTTTTGGTCTGTTTTCTTCTGATCACCCCCTTGGCCCTGGTTCTGGTTCTTTTGCTTAACCCTGGTTCTGACCCATTTGTCTGCCTTCTTTCCCAATTCTTGGGGAGAGGTCAGATCAGAGTCAACCAAGTGTTGATGCAGTTGCTGGTTTTGACAGTTATTTAAAATCTGTTCTCTCATCATCAAATTATACAATCCTGTAAAATCAGATACCTTACTTCCCAGCAACCAACCCTCCAAAGCCTTAGTGGCACATTCAACATATTCAGACCAGTCCTGAGTCTGTGTCTTTTGGGTGTCTCTGAACATTAACCTGTACTGTTCAGTGGTTAAGCCTAACCCATCTACCAGAACACTCTTCAGGACTCTGTAGTTTCTGACATCCTCTTCTCTAACAGTGAGGAGTCTGTCTCTGCCTCTTCCTTCAAAGGAGAGCCAGAGGATTGCTGCCCACTGGTCTTCAGGAACCTGCTGTACTTTGCAGGCTCTCTCAAGAGCAGTTATCCATTTGTGGATGTCATCCCCACTTTTGTAGGGGGGCACAACCTTAGACAGGTTCCTATTGTCAAAGACCCTATCTTTGTCCTTAGGGACAATGCTGCCACCAGTGGGTATAGACCCACTCTCTCTAGGTTGCCTAGCCTTGTTCAGTTTTTCTTCCATCAGGGCTACTTCTAGCTCCTGCTTCCTGATCCTCAGCTGGGCTTCCTGCATTCTGGCCTCATGTTCCCTCCTCTGAGGGGTGGTCATCCTTTTCCTGGAGTGACCTTGAGAGCCTCTAGAGCCATGAGAAGCATTGGAGTCACCTGAGCGATTCCTTTGCCTCCCAAGCCCTGTGTTAAGTCCACTGGGGAGATCCAATGGGGTGAACCCATTGTCAGTCCCCAATAGCCTTAGTTTAGCTGGGCCAAGTATAATACTTGGCACTGGGCTAGTTCTCCCTTCATCATCACTACTTTCTGTATCCTCACCACTTTCCTCCCCTGTAGTATGGTTCTCATCTGAGGGATGGCTATTGGAACTGGGTACCTCTGTAGTATCTTCAGAAGGGGGGCCTCCTGTTCCTGACCCTAAGGGGGCTAACTGGGAAGCTTTCTTGAGTGCTCTCTGATTCTCATCATTCTGTAAGAGCTCTCTGAGCTCAGCAGAGTTTGGGTTCTTGGGCTGTTTAAGGCCTCTAAGAGTTGCCAAATGCCTGAGCTCATTCTGATTAAGGGTAGCAAAGCTGGATGTTGCCCTCTGGGGGTCACTCTCAACAGAGATGGGTACAGTGGACCCCTCTGCCCCGGCCATTGCTCTTAAGTGTGGGTGGATGTGTTGCAATCTACCTACACTTGTGTTTACCTACTAAACCTATCTAGTAGTTGTAGTCAGGGTGTGCTACTCCCTTTGCTCTACAACACTAAGTTCAGTAGAACTTATGTATATCTAATCTTGTTTTATATGTACCTACAGGTACCTATGTGATCTTTCAATTGGTAACCAAGAGATTACAATGGTAAAACACAGCAAGCTCAAATCCAACCGCTGCTCACCAATGTGAGAAGTTGGCCTGGTATATGATGCTCACTAGTTAAAGTGATCACCTTGTACCATGCCAAGCAACCCTTATGGTGTGGTTGTAAGTCAACCTTTTCGGACTAGCTGCCCTAGTGGTAGCGTAGGCTAAGCAGTCTTTGAGGCTAAACTCGTGAAGCGTGTTAAGCCAGCTGTTTTACCAAATGTAACCCCCTTTTATACCAATGAAAGGACACCACACAGATATATATTCAAAATATATATGTATTTATTTCTCAAAGTAACCCCTAGTCTCTTTATGAGCACAGGAGCACAAATCGTCAAACAAGATTATCACAGAATACACAGAAGTTGCACGTTATATGGATAGGCCCTGGTGGCCACTCAAACCATATACTAAAATAGTGGTATAAGTACCACGAACAGAAAAGGGAAAAGGCCTAGGGCCTCTAGAATCGCTGGGCCTACAAGGAGCTAACGTCAGTTAGTGACCAGGAGGTCCACGGGTGGCGTGTGCAGAGCAAATAGTCACACGCGTGCTCCCATAGGTTTCAATGGGTGCGTAAAAAGTACAAAGTTACTGCAAAGAGGATCTTCCGGATGGACTAGGAACTCAAGATTTGGAACACAGGCACTAGAGATGTAATACTACACTTGGGCACAGGTGTGCCAGCTTTACCTCACCCACAGGAAGCGGGTGCATAGGCCTCGAAGTGCGTCGGGTTTCTTCTATCTGTTCCGTGGAGCTTGAAGACAAAGATGCTGCAGGCGGTCGGTCCGGGAGAGATGCAGTGGATCCAAGAGTGGATCGGAGATGTTGAAGACCTGTAAGCAGAGGGGACAGTGTTCACAGTCACTAGCCAGTGACCAGCGTGGCACCAGGTGGGTACCAGGCGATGTCGGGTGCAAACAGGTGATGAGGGGTAGCTTGTCTCCGCAGCCACGTGGTCCCTGAAGGTCGACGACATCCAGGAGTCGGCTCACGAGCTGTCGCATGCAGGCTCTCGCTGTCGGCTGTGTCGGCGACTTGATCGAAGCAAACAAGCCTTGGCAAAAGCAATTGTAGGAGGATTCGGAAATCAGCTGTTGGTTCAGACCAGCAAGGTCAGAGGGATTGCTCCTTTGGAGGGGAGCAAGGGCCAGTCTGAAGCAACCAGACCAGCAGTGTATTTTGTAGAGTTCGTCGCCAAGATGGCCACTAGCCAGCGGGCCAGCAACCGGTTAGGCGCGTCGAGTGGCAAAATGCAGAAGGGCCCCACGCAGATCGTAGAGATGCTGGAGGGCTCACCTTTGGTGCAGATGCTGCTCGGGGGTTGGGCTTCTCAGATCCCAAAGCACAACTTGGAGGGAGCCTCGGTTGTTGCACTTGTCAGCTTGTCGTAGTCGTTCCAAGATGGCTGGCTCCACGTGTCTCGGTGCCTCCACGGGTCTCCTCTTTTCAGGGACTGTGGATCGGGCGGTGAGAGGTCTGGAGGTCCAGGTCTTGTCAGTCTCTGGGCTCGGGCTCCGGCGGGAGGCGGCGGCAAAGCAGACGGTGATTCGCTGGATGGTGCTTGCGTTAGCAAGGTGGTCACTCCCTGACCACAGGGGAGATTTTCTTCAGTCTTCTGTGCAGCAGAATGTCGAAGTTCCCGTCTTCTTCTTAGTTTCAAGTTGATTCCAGGATGTCTGAAGTCTTAGGACACAGCTCCTACCTTTAAGCGGATTCTAGGGGCCGGACTACCTGCTAGGTCCCTCCCTAAGGGTGGGACCAGGAAGGGGGGTGGTTACACCCCCAATCCTTTGTCCAGCTCGCCCCAGGCCTGGGACTGGTGTGCCCCAGGACCGGTTTGAACTGGCATATGCACCGAGGCTCCTTGTGAGCCACAGGCATGTCTGGTTTCTTTCAAGCCCTACCTGACCAATACACAAAATCCTGTCTGGGGCGGTGCACGCACCTCCCCTGGCAGGAAACCCTTTGTCCACACCTCCCAAGCTGGAAGGACTCCCAGCAGCAGGAGGGCAGACTTGTGTCTGTGGTGGCAGCATCCATTTTGTGGAGCTGAGGCTATGTCTGATTTTACCCGGGTTTCAGGTACTGTACATGTCGTGTCCCTCTAGAAGGGTGGAATGCTAACCCCGTCGCCAGAATTGGCGAGGGGTTAGTATTCCAATTCGTATGACACCTTACTCGACATGTTTTGATAAAGCCAAACCAAAGATAGCATTTAACCGCGAGGTTCATAATGCACTTAAGAGTATATGGTATGACGATATCTGGAAACAGTAGAAGGAAGTTGTTCCGACCACTGCAGACAGGCTCAGCTCATGCCAGAGCACCATCTCACATGGAACCAAGCACTCTGCCTTCAGGATTGTTAAGGCCTGCCATAGGAGTGACTTATAGGTTTCCAGGTGTCCCATTTAAGGTTAGGTATAGGTATACTACACCTAAGTAAGAGGTGATTACACCAACTTACCCCAGCTGAGTGATCAGCCAGTTGTGTCAGATTGTTAGGCCAAGCCTGGGGTGGCATAATACATGCTGCAGCCCTTGGCAGGCCTTGGGTACACCAATGCCCTGGGTACCTAGTGTACACTGGTACAGGGGCTGACAGGGTGATCCACTTCCAATTGGTTATGCACCTAGGGTGCATAGTTTTAATTTAGTAGAGAGAACAGCAGGCTGGGGGTCTGATTGGCAGGCCCACAGCCTCAATATGTCAAAAACCAGTGAAGCAAAAAGCAAAAATTTGGGGTGACCATAGGATAGCAGACCCTACTCTCCTACAGCATCTAACACCATCCTTTGCTCTGTAAGCACTGGCAGTGTGAGGGGTGAGTATATCTCACTCCATCCTTCACACTAACTCTACCACACTCTAAATGTATAGAAGGTGGCTCTCTGGATGCACTGGCGGTGTTAAGCTTGAGTGCATCTAACACCATCCTTCGCTCTGTAAGCACTGGCAGTGTGAAGGGTGAGTATATCTCACTCCATCCTTCACACTAACTCTACCACACTCTAAATGTATAGAATGCGGCTCTCTGGATGTACTGGCGGTGTTAAGCATGAGTGCATCTAACACCATCCTTCGCTCTGTAAGCACTGGCAGTGTGAGGGGTGAGTATATCTCGCTCCATCCTTCACACTAACTCTACCACACTCTAAATGTATAGAAGGCGGCTCTCTGGATGTACTGGCGTGTTAAGCATGAGTGCATCTAACACCATCCTTCGCTCTGTAAGCACTGGCAGTGTGAGGGGTGAGTATATCTCACTCCATCCTTCACACTAACTCTACCACACTCTAAATGTATAGACTCTCTGGATGTACTGGCGGTGTTAAGCATGAGTGCATCTAACACCATCCTTCGCTCTGTAAGCACTGGCAGTGTGAGGGGTGAGTATATCTCGCTCCATCCTTCACACTACCTCTACCACACTCTAAATGTATAGAAGGCGGCTCTCTGGATGTACTGGCGGTGTTAAGCATGAGTGCATCTAACACCATCCTTCGCTCTGTAAGCACTGGCAGTGTGAGGGGTGAGTATTTCTCACTCCATCCTTCACACTAACTCTACCACACTCTAAATGTATAGAAGGCGGCTCTCTGGATGTTCTGGCGGTGTTAAGCATGAGTGCATCTAACACCATCCTTCGCTCTGTTAGCACTGGCGGTTTAAGGGGTGAGTATATCTCGCTCCATCATTCACACTACCTCTACCACACTCTAAATGTATAGAAGGCGGCTCTCTGGATGTACTGGCGTGTTAAGCATGAGTGCATCTAACACCATCCTTTGCTCTGTAAGCACTGGCAGTTTAAGGGGTGAGTATATCTCACTCCATCCTTCACACTAACTCTACCACACTCTAAATGTATAGAAGGCGGCTCACTGGATGTACTGGCGGTGTTAAGCATGAGTGCATCTAACACCATCCTTCGCTCTGTAAGCACTGGCGGTTTAAGGGGTGAGTATAGCTCACTCCATCCTTCACACTAACTCTACCACACTCTAAATGTATAGAAGGCGGCTCTCTGGATGTACTGGCGAGTTAAGCATGAGTGCATCTAACACCATCCTTCACTCTGTAAGCACTGGCGGTTTAAGGGGTGAATATATCTCACTCCATCCTTCACACTAACTCTACCACACTCTAAATGTATAGAAGACGGCTCTCTGGATGTACTGGCGGTGTTAAGCATGAGTGCATCTAACACCATCCTTCACTCTGTAAGCACTGGCGGTTTAAGGGGTGAATATATCTCACTCCATCCTTCACACTAACTCTACCACACTCTAAATGTATAGAACGCGGCTCTCTGGATGTACTGGCGTGTTAAACAAGAGTGCATCTAACACCATCCTTCGCTCTGTAAGCACTGGCAGTGTGAGGGGTGAGTATATCTCACCCCATCCTTCACACTAACTCTACCACACTCTCAATGTATAGAATGCGGCTCTCTGGATGTACTGGCGGTGTTATGCATGAGTGCATCTAACACCATCCTTTGCTCTGTAAGCACTGGCAGTGTGAGGGGTGAGTATATCTCACTGCATCCTTCACACTACCTCTACCACACTCTAAATGTATAGAAGGCGGCTCTCTGGATGTACTGGCGTGTTTAGCATGAGTGCATCTAACACCATCCTTCGCTCTGTAAGCACTGGCAGTGTGAGGGGTGAGTATATCTAACTCCATCCTTCACACTAACTCTACCACACTATAAAGGTATAGAAGGCGGCTCTCTGGATGTACTGGCGGTGTTAAGCATGAATGCATCTAACACCATCCTTCGCTCTGTAAGCTCTGGCAGTGTGAGGGGTGAGTATATCTCACTCCATCCTTCACACTAACTCTACCACACTCTAAATGTATAGAAGGCGGCTCTCTGGGTTCACTGGCGGTGTTAAGCATGAGTGCATCTAACACCATCCTTCGCTCTGTAAGCACTGGCAGTGTGAGGGGTGAGTATATCTCACTCCATCCTTCACACTAACTCTACCACACTCTTAATATATAGAAGGCGGCTCTCTGGATGTACTGGCGGTGTTAAGCATGAGTGCATCTAACACCATCCTTCGCTCTGTAAGCACTGGCAGTGTGAGTGGTGAGTATATCTCACTGCATCCTTCACACTACCTCTACCACACTCTAAATGTATAGAAGGCGGCTCTCTGGATGTACTGGCGTGTTTAGCATGAGTGCATCTAACACCATCCTTCGCTCTGTAAGCACTGGCAGTTTAAGGGGTGAGTATATCTCACTCCATCCTTCACACTAACTCTACCACACTCTAAATGTATGGAAGGCGGCTCTCTGGATGTACTGGCAGAGTTAAGCATGAGTGCATCTAACACCATCCTTCGCTCTGTAAGCACTGGCGGTTTAAGGGGTGAATATATCTCACTCCATCCTTCACACTAACTCTACCACACTCTAAATGTATAGAAGGTGGCTCTCTGGATGTACTGGCGGTGTTAAGCATGAGTGCATCTAACACCATCCTTCACTCTGTAAGCACTGGCAGTGTGAGGGGTGAGTATATCTAACTCCATCCTTCACACTAACTCTACCACACTATAAAGGTATAGAAGGCGGCTCTCTGGATGTACTGGCGGTGTTAAGCATGAATGCATCTAACACCATCCTTCGCTCTGTAAGCTCTGGCAGTGTGAGGGGTGAGTATATCTCACTCCATCCTTCACACTAACTCTACAACACTGTAAATGTATAGAAGGCGGCTCTCTGGATGTACTGGCGGTGTTAAGCATGAGTGCATCTAACACCATCCTTCGCTCTGTAAGCACTGGCGGTTTAAGGGGTGAGTATATCTCACTCCACTCTTCACACTAACTCTACCACACTCTAAATGTATAGAATGCGTCTCTCTGGATGTACTGGCGTGTTAAGCATGAGTGCATCTAACACCATCCTTCGCTCTGTAAGAACTGGCAGTTTAAGGGGTGAGTATATCTCACTCCATCCTTCACACTAACTCTACCACACTCTAAATGTATAGAAGGCGGCTCTCTGGATGTACTGGCAGTGTTAAGCATGAGTGCATCTAACACCATCCTTCGCTCTGTAAGCACTGGCGGTTTAAGGGGTGAGTATATCTCACTCCACCCTTCACACTAACTCTACCACACTCTAAATGTATAGAAGGCGGCTCTCTGGATGTACTGGCGTGTTAAGCATGAGTGCATCTAACACCATCCTTGGCTCTGTAAGCACTGGCAGTGTGAGGGGTGAGTATATCTCACTCCATCCTTCACACTAACTCTACCACACTCTCAATGTATAGAAGGCGGCTCTCTGGATGTACTGGCGGTGTTAAGCATGAGTGCATCTAACACCATCCTTCGCTCTGTAAGCACTGGCAGTGTGAGGGGTGAGTATATCTCACTGCATCCTTCACACTACCTCTACCACACTCTAAATGTATAGAAGGCGGCTCTCTGGATGTACTGGCGTGTTTAGCATGAGTGCATCTAACACCATCCTTCACTCTGTAAGCACTGGCAGTTTAAGGGGTGAGTATATCTCACTCCATCCTTCACACTAACTCTACCACACTCTAAATGTATAGAAGGCGGCTCTCTGGATGTACTGGCGGTGTTAAGCATGAGTGCATCTAACACCATCCTTCGCTCTGTAAGCACTGGCAGTGTGAGGGGTGAGTATATCTAACTCCATCCTTCACACTAACTCTACCACACTATAAAGGTATAGAAGGCGGCTCTCTGGATGTACTGGCGGTGTTAAGCATGAATGCATCTAACACCATCCTTCGCTCTGTAAGCTCTGGCAGTGTGAGGGGTGAGTATATCTCACTCCATCCTTCACACTAACTCTACCACACTCTAAATGTATAGAAGGCGGCTCTCTGGGTTCACTGGCGGTGTTAAGCATGAGTGCATCTAACACCATCCTTCGCTCTGAAAGCACTGGCGGTTTAAGGGGTGAGTATATCTCACTCCATCCTTCACACTAACTCTACCACACTCTAAATGTATAGAAGGCGGCTCACTGGATGCACTGGCGGTGTTAAGCATGAGTGCATCTAACACCATCCTTCGCTCTGTAAGCACTGGCAGTGTGAGGGGTGAGTATATCTCACTCCATCCTTCACACTAACTCTACCACACTCTAAATGTATAGAAGGCGGCTCTCTGGGTGCACTGGCATGTTAAGCATGAGTGCATCTAACACCATCCTTTGCTCTGTAAGCACTGGCAGTGTGAGGGGTGAGTATATCTCACTCCATCCTTCACACTAACTCTACCACACTCTAAATGTATAGAAGGTGGCTCTCTGGATGCACTGGCGGTGTTAAGCTTGAGTGCATCTAACACCATCCTTCGCTCTGTAAGCACTGGCAGTGTGAAGGGTGAGTATATCTCACTCCATCCTTCACACTAACTCTACCACACTCTAAATGTATAGAAGGCGGCTCTCTGGATGTACTGGCGGTGTTAAGCATGAGTGCATCTAACACCATCCTTCGCTCTGTAAGCACTGGCAGTGTGAGGGGTGAGTATATCTCGCTCCATCCTTCACACTAACTCTACCACACTCTAAATGTATAGAAGGCGGCTCTCTGGATGTACTGGCGTGTTAAGCATGAGTGCATCTAACACCATCCTTCGCTCTGTAAGCACTGGCAGTGTGAGGGGTGAGTATATCTCACTCCATCCTTCACACTAACTCTACCACACTCTAAATGTATAGAAGGCGGCTCTCTGGATGTACTGGCGGTGTTAAGCATGAGTGCATCTAACACCATCCTTCGCTCTGTAAGCACTGGCAGTGTGAGGGGTGAGTATATCTCGCTCCATCCTTCACACTACCTCTACCACACTCTAAATGTATAGAAGGCGGCTCTCTGGATGTACTGGCGGTGTTAAGCATGAGTGCATCTAACACCATCCTTCGCTCTGTAAGCACTGGCAGTGTGAGGGGTGAGTATTTCTCACTCCATCCTCACAGTAACTCTACCACACTCTAAATGTATAGAAGGCGGCTCTCTGGATGTTCTGGCGGTGTTAAGCATGAGTGCATCTAACACCATCCTTCCCTCTGTTAGCACTGGCGGTTTAAGGGGTGAGAATATCTCGCTCCATCCTTCACACTACCTCTACCACACTCTAAATGTATAGAAGGCGGCTCTCTGGATGTACTGGCGTGTTAAGCATGAGTGCATCTAACACCATCCTTCGCTCTGTAAGCACTGGCAGTTTAAGGGGTGAGTATATCTCACTCCATCCTTCACACTAACTCTACCACACTCTAAATGTATAGAAGGCGGCTCACTGGATGTACTGGCGGTGTTAAGCATGAGTGCATCTAACACCATCCTTCGCTCTGTAAGCACTGGTGGTTTAAGGGGTGAGTATATCTCACTCCATCCTTCACACTAACTCTACCACACTCTAAATGTATAGAAGGCGGCTCTCTGGATGTACTGGCGAGTTAAGCATGAGTGCATCTAACACCATCCTTCACTCTGTAAGCACTGGCGGTTTAAGGGGTGAATATATCTCACTCCATCCTTCACACTAACTCTACCACACTCTAAATGTATAGAAGACGGCTCTCTGGATGTACTGGCGGTGTTAAGCATGAGTGCATCTAATACCATCCTTCGCTCTGTAAGCACTGGCAGTGTGAGGGGTGAGTATATTTCACTCCATCCTTCACACTAACTCTTCCACACTATAAAGGTATAGAAGGAGGCTCTCTGGATGTACTGGCGGTGTTAAGCATGAATGCATCTAACACCATCCTTCGCTCTGTAAGCTCTGGCAGTGTGATTGGTGAGTATATCTCACTCCATCATTCACACTAACTCTACCACACTCTAAATGTATAGAAGGCGGCTCTCTGGGTTCACTGGCGGTGTTAAGCATGAGTGCATCTAACACCATCCTTCGCTCTGTAAGCACTGGCAGTGTGAGGGGTGAGTATATCTCGCTCCATCATTCACACTAACTCTACCACACTCTAAATGTATAGAAGTCGGCTCTCTGGATGTACTGGCGTGTTAAGCATGAGTGCATCTAACACCATCCTTCGCTCTGTAAGCACTGGCAGTGTGAGGGGTGAGTATATCTCACTGCATCCTTCATACTACCTCTACCACACTCTAAATGTTTAGAAGGCGGCTCTCTGGATGTACTGGCGTGTTTAGCATGAGTGCATCTAACACCATCCTTCACTCTGTAAGCACTGGCAGTTTAAGGGGTGAGTATATCTCACTCCATCCTTCACACTAACTCTACCACACTCTAAATGTATAGAAGGCGGCTCTCTGGATGCACTGGCGGTGTTAAGCTTGAGTGCATCTAACACCATCCTTCGCTCTGTAAGCACTGGCAGTGTGAGGGGTGAGTATTTCTCACTCCATCCTTCACACTAACTCTTCCACACTCTAAATGTATAGAAGGCGGCTCTCTGGATGTTCTGGCGGTGTTAAGCATGAGTGCATCTAACACCATCCTTCGCTCTGTTAGCACTGGCGGTTTAAGGGGTGAGTATATCTCGCTCCATCCTTCACACTACCTCTACCACACTCTAAATGTATAGAAGGCGGCTCTCTGGATGTACTGGTGTGTTAAGCATGAGTGCATCTAACACCATCCTTCGCTCTGTAAGCACTGGCAGTTTAAGGGGTGAATATATCTCACTCCATCCTTCACACTAACTCTACCACACTCTAAATGTATAGAAGGCGGCTCACTGGATGTACTGGCGGTGTTAAGCATGAGTGCATCTAACACCATCCTTCGCTCTGTAAGCACTGGTGGTTTAAGGGGTGAGTATATCTCACTCCATCCTTCACACTAACTCTACCACACTCTAAATGTATAGAAGGCGGCTCTCTGGATGTACTGGCGAGTTAAGCATGAGTGCATCTAACACCATCCTTCACTCTGTAAGCACTGGCTGTTTAAGGGGTGAATATATCTCACTCCATCCTTCACACTAACTCTACCACACTCTAAATGTATAGAAGACGGCTCTCTGGATGTACTGGCGGTGTTAAGCATGAGTGCATCTAATACCATCCTTCGCTCTGTAAGCACTGGCAGTGTGAGGGGTGAGTATATTTCACTCCATCCTTCACACTAACTCTACCACACTATAAAGGTATAGAAGGCGGCTCTCTGGATGTACTGGCAGTGTTAAGCATGAATGCATCTAACACCATCCTTCGCTCTGTAAGCTCTGGCAGTGTGATTGGTGAGTATATCTCACTCCATCATTCACACTAACTCTACCACACTCTAAATGTATAGAAGGCGGCTCTCTGGGTTCACTGGCGGTGTTAAGCATGAGTGCATCTAACACCATCCTTCGCTCTGAAAGCACTGGCGGTTTAAGGGGTGAGTATATGTCACTCCATCCTTCACACTAACTCTACCACACTCTAAATGTATAGAAGGCGGCTCACTGGATGCACTGGCGGTGTTAAGCATGAGTGCATCTAACACCATCCTTCGCTCTGTAAGCACTGGCAGTGTGAGGGGTGAGTATATCTCACTCCATCCTTCACACTAACTCCACCACACTCTAAATGTATAGAAGGCGGCTCTCTGGATGTACTGGCGGTGTTAAGCATGAGTGCATCTAACACCATCCTTCGCTCTGTTAGCACTGGCGGTTTAAGGGGTGAGTACATCTAACTCCATCCTTCACACTAACTCTACCACACTGTAAATGTATAGAAGGTGGCTCTCTGGATGTAATGGCGGTGTTAAGCATGAGTGCATCTAACACCATCCTTCGCTCTGTAAGCACTGGCAGTGTGAGGGGTGAGTATATCTCACTCCATCCTTCACACTAACTCTACAACACTGTAAATGTATAGAAGGCGGCTCTCTGGATGTACTGGCGGTGTTAAGCATGAGTGCATCTAACACCATCCTTCGCTCTGTAAGCACTGGCGGTTTAAGGGGCGAGTATATCTCACTCCATCCTTCACACTAAATCTATCACACTCTAAATGTATAGAAGGCGGCTCTCTGGATGTACTGGCGTGTTAAGCATGAGTGCATCTAACACCATCCTTCGCTCTGTAAGCACTGGCAGTGTGAGGAGTGAGTAAATCTCACTCCATCCTTCACACTAACTCTACCACACTCTCAATGTATAGAAGGCGGCTCTCTGGATGTACTGGCGGTGTTAAGCATGAGTGTATCTAACTAACACCATCCTTCGCTCTGTAAGAACTGGCAGTGTGAGGGGTGAGTATATCTCACTGCATCCTTCACACTACCTCTACCACACTCTAAATGTATAGAAGGCGGCTCTCTGGATGTACTGGCGGTGTTAAGCATGAGTGCATCTAACACCATCCTTCGCTCTGTAAGCACTGGCAGTGTGAGGGGTGAGTATATCTCACTCCATCCTTCACACTAACTCTACCACACTCTAAATGTATAGAAGGCGGCTCTCTGGATGTACTGGCGGTGTTAAGCATGAGTGCATCTAACACCATCCTTCGCTCTGTTAGCACTGGCGGTTTAAGGGGTGAGTATATCTCACTCCATCCTTCACACTAACTCTACCACACTCAAAATGTATAGAAGGCGGCTCTCTGGATGTACTGGCGTGTTAAGCATGAGTGCATCTAACACCATCCTTTGCTCTGTAAGCACTGGCAGTTTAAGGGGTGAGTATATCTCACTCCATCCTTCACACTAACTCTACCACACTCTAAATGTATAGAAGGCGGCTCTCTGGATGTACTGGCGGTGTTAAGCATGAGTGCATCTAACACCATCCTTCGCTCTGTAAGCCCTGGCAGTGTGAGGGGTGAGTATATCTCACTGCATCCTTCACACTACCTCTACCACATTCTAAATGTATAGAAGGCGGCTCTCTGGATGTACTGGCGTGTTTAGCATGAGTGCATCTAACACCATCCTTCGCTCTGTAAGCACTGGCAGTTTAAGGGGTGAGTATATCTCACTCCATCCTTCACACTAACTCTACCACACTCTAAATGTATAGAAGGCGGCTCTCTGGATGTACTGGCAGTGTTAAGCATGAGTGCATCTAACACCATCCTTCGCTCTGTAAGCACTGGCGGTTTAAGGGGTGAGTATATCTCACTCCACCCTTCACACTAACTCTACCACACTTTAAATGTATAGAAGGTGGCTCTCTGGATGTACTGGCGTGTTAAGCATGAGTGCATCTAACACCATCCTTGGCTCTGTAAGCACTGGCAGTGTGAGGGGTGAATATATCTCACTCCATCCTTCACACTAACTCTACCACACTCTCAATGTATAGAAGGTGGCTCTCTGGATGTACTGGCGGTGTTAAGCATGAGTGCATCTAACACCATCCTTCGCTCTGTAAGCACTGTCAGTGTGAGGGGTGAGTATATCTCACTGCATCCTTCACACTACCTCTACCACACTCTAAATGTATAGAAGGCGGCTCTCTGGATGTACTGGCGTGTTTAGCATGAGTGCATCTAACACCATCCTTCACTCTGTAAGCACTGGCAGTTTAAGGGGTGAGTATATCTCACTCCATCCTTCACACTAACTCTACCACACTCTAAATGTATAGAAGGCGGCTCTCTGGATGTACTGGTGGTGTTAAGCATGAGTGCATCTAACACCATCCTTCGCTCTGTAAGCACTGGCAGTGTGAGGGGTGAGCATATCTAACTCCATCCTTCACACTAACTCTACCACACTATAAAGGTATAGAAGGCGGCTCTCTGGATGTACTGGCGGTGTTAAGCATGAATGCATCTAACACCATCCTTCGCTCTGTAAGCTCTGGCAGTGTGAGGGGTGAGTATGTCTCACTCCATCCTTCACACTAACTCTACCACACTCTAAATGTATAGAAGGCGGCTCTCTGGGTTCACTGGCGGTGTTAAGCATGAGTGCATCTAACACCATCCTTCGCTCTGAAAGCACTGGCGGTTTAAGGGGTGAGTATATCTCACTCCATCCTTCACACTAACTCTACCACACTCTAAATGTATAGAAGGCGGCTCACTGGATGCACTGGCGGTGTTAAGCATGAGTGCATCTAACACCATCCTTCGCTCTGTAAGCACTGGCAGTGTGAGGGGTGAGTATATCTCACTCCATCCTTCACACTAACTCTACCACACTCTAAATGTATAGAAGGCGGCTCTCTGGGTGCACTGGCATGTTAAGCATGAGTGCATCTAACACCATCCTTTGCTCTGTAAGCACTGGCAGTGTGAGGGGTGAGTATATCTCACTCCATCCTTCACACTAACTCTACCACACTCTAAATGTATAGAAGGTGGCTCTCTGGATGCACTGGCGGTGTTAAGCTTGAGTGCATCTAACACCATCCTTCGCTCTGTAAGCACTGGCAGTGTGAGGGGTGAGTATATCTCACTCCATCCTTCACACTACCTCTACCACACTCTAAATGTATAGAAGGCGGCTCTCTGGATGTACTGGCGGTGTTAAGCATGAGTGCATCTAACACCATCCTTCGCTTTGTAAGCACTGGCAGTGTGAGGGGTGAGTATTTCTCACTCCATCCTTCACACTAACTCTACCACACCCTAAATGTATAGAAGGCGGCTCTCTGGATGTTCTGGCGGTGTTAAGCATGAGTGCATCTAACACCATCCTTCGCTCTGTTAGCACTGGCGGTTTAAGGGGTGAGTATATCTCGCTCCATCCTTCACACTACCTCTACCACACTCTAAATGTATAGAAGGCGGCTCTCTGGATGTACTGGCGTGTTAAGCATGAGTGCATCTAACACCATCCTTCGCTCTGTAAGCACTGGCAGTTTAAGGGGTGAGTATATCTCACTCCATCCTTCACACTAACTCTACCACACTCTAAATGTATAGAAGGCGGCTCACTGGATGTACTGGCGGTGTTAAGCATGAGTGCATCTAACACCATCCTTCGCTCTGTAAGCACTGGCGGTTTAAGGGGTGAGTATATCTCACTCCATCCTTCACACTAACTCTACCACACTCTAAATGTATAGAAGGCGGCTCTCTGGATGTACTGGCGAGTTAAGCATGAGTGCATCTAACACCATCCTTCACTCTGTAAGCACTGGCGGTTTAAGGGGTGAATATATCTCACTCCATCCTTCACACTAACTCTACCACACTCTAAATGTATAGAAGACGGCTCTCTGGATGTACTGGCGGTGTTAAGCATGAGTGCATCTAATACCATCCTTCGCTCTGTAAGCACTGGCAGTGTGAGGGGTGAGTATATTACACTCCATCCTTCACACTAACTCTACCACACTATAAAGGTATAGAAGGCGGCTCTCTGGATGTACTGGCGGTGTTAAGCATGAATGCATCTAACACCATCCTTCGCTCTGTAAGCTCTGGCAGTGTGATTGGTGAGTATATCTCACTCCATCGTTCACACTAACTCTACCACACTCTAAATGTATAGAAGGCGGCTCTCTGGGTTCACTGGCGGTGTTAAGCATGAGTGCATCTAACACCATCCTTCGCTCTGAAAGCACTGGCGGTTTAAGGGGTGAGTATATCTCACTCCATCCTTCACACTAACTCTACCACACTCTAAATGTATAGAAGGCGGCTCACTGGATGCACTGGCGGTGTTAAGCATGAGTGCATCTAACACCATCCTTCGCTCTGTAAGCACTGGCAGTGTGAGGGGTGAGTATATCTCACTCCATCCTTCACACTAACTCTACCACACTCTAAATGTATAGAAGGCGGCTCTCTGGATGTACTGGCGGTGTTAAGCATGAGTGCATCTAACACCATCCTTCGCTCTGTTAGCACTGGCGGTTTAAGGGGTGAGTATATCTAACTCCATCCTTCACACTAACTCTACCACACTGTAAATGTATAGAAGGTGGCTCTCTGGATGTAATGGCGGTGTTAAGCATGAGTGCATCTAACACCATCCTTCGCTCTGTAAGCACTGGCAGTGTGAGGGGTGAGTATATCTCACTCCATCCTTCACACTAACTCTACAACACTGTAAATGTATAGAAGGCGGCTCTCTGGATGTACTGGCGGTGTTAAGCATGAGTGCATCTAACACCATCCTTCGCTCTGTAAGCACTGGCGGTTTAAGGGGCGAGTATATCTCACTCCATCCTTCACACTAACTCTACCACACTCTAAATGTATAGAAGGCGGCTCTCTGGATGTACTGGCGTGTTAAGCATGAGTGCATCTAACACCATCCTTCGCTCTGTAAGCACTGGCAGTGTGAGGAGTGAGTATATCTCACTCCATCCTTCACACTAACTCTACCACACTCTCAATGTATAGAAGGTGGCTCTCTGGATGTACTGGCAGTGTTAAGCATGAGTGCATCTAACACCATCCTTCGCTCTGTAAGAACTGGCAGTGTGAGGGGTGAGTATATCTCACTGCATCCTTCACACTACCTCTACCACACTCTAAATGTATAGAAGGCGGCTCTCTGGATGTACTGGCGGTGTTAAGCATGAGTGCATCTAACACCATCCTTCGCTCTGTAAGCACTGGCAGTGTGAGGGGTGAGTATATCTCACTCCATCCTTCACACTAACTCTACCACACTCTAAATGTATAGAAGGCGGCTCTCTGGATGTACTGGCGGTGTTAAGCATGAGTGCATCTAACACCATCCTTCGCTCTGTTAGCACTGGCGGTTTAAGGGGTGAGTATATCTCACTCCATCCTTCACACTAACTCTACCACACTCAAAATGTATAGAAGGCGGCTCTCTGGATGTACTGGCGTGTTAAGCATGAGTGCATCTAACACCATCCTTTGCTCTGTAAGCACTGGCAGTTTAAGGGGTGAGTATATCTCACTCCATCCTTCACACTAACTCTACCACACTCTAAATGTATAGAAGGCGGCTCTCTGGATGTACTGGCGGTGTTAAGCATGAGTGCATCTAACACCATCCTTCGCTCTGTAAGCACTGGCGGTTTAAGGGGTGAGTATATCTCACTCCATCCTTCACACTAACTCTACCAAACTCTAAATGTATAGAAGGTGGCTCTCTGGATGTACTGGCGAGTTAAGCATGAGTGCATCTCACACCATCCTTCGCTCTGTAAGCACTGGCAGTGTGAGGGGTGAGTATATTTCACTCCATCCTTCACACTAACTCTACCACACTATAAAGGTATAGAAGGCGGCTCTCTGGATGTACTGGCGGTGTTAAGCATGAATGCATCTAACACCATCCTTCGCTCTGTAAGCTCTGGCAGTGTGATTGGTGAGTATATCTCACTCCATCATTCACACTAACTCTACCACACTCTAAATGTATAGAAGGCGGCTCTCTGGGTTCACTGGCGGTGTTAAGCATGAGTGCATCTAACACCATCCTTCGCTCTGAAAGCACTGGCGGTTTAAGGGGTGAGTATATCTCACTCCATCCTTCACACTAACTCTACCACACTCTAAATGTATAGAAGGCGGCTCACTGGATGCACTGGCGGTGTTAAGCATGAGTGCATCTAACACCATCCTTCGCTCTGTAAGCACTGGCAGTGTGAGGGGTGAGTATATCTCACTCCATCCTTCACACTAACTCTACCACACTCTAAATGTATAGAAGGCGGCTCTCCGGATGTACTGTCGGTGTTAAGCATGAGTGCATCTAACACCATCCTTCGCTCTGTTAGCACTGGCGGTTTAAGGGGTGAGTATATCTAACTCCATCCTTCACACTAACTCTACCACACTGTAAATGTATAGAAGGTGGCTCTCTGGATGTAATGGCGGTGTTAAGCATGAGTGCATCTAACACCATCCTTCGCTCTGTAAGCACTGGCAGTGTGAGGGGTGAGTATATCTCACTCCATCCTTCACACTAACTCTACAACACTGCAAATGTATAGAAGGCGGCTCTCTGGATGTACTGGCGGTGTTAAGCATGAGTGCATCTAACACCATCCTTCGCTCTGTAAGCACTGGCGGTTTAAGGGGCGAGTATATCTCACTCCATCCTTCACACTAACTCTACCACACTCTAAATGTATAGAAGGCGGCTCTCTGGATGTACTGGCGTGTTAAGCATGAGTGCATCTAACACCATCCTTCGCTCTGTAAGCACTGGCAGTGTGAGGTGTGAGTATATCTCACTCCATCCTTCACACTACCTCTACCACACTCTAAATGTATAGAAGGCGGCTCTCTGGATGTACTGGCGGTGTTAAGCATGAGTGCATCTAACACCATCCTTCGCTCTGTAAGAACTGGCAGTGTGAGGGGTGAGTATATCTCACTGCATCCTTCACACTACCTCTACCACACTCTAAATGTATAGAAGGCGGCTCTCTGGATGTACTGGCGGTGTTAAGCATGAGTGCATCTAACACCATCCTTCGCTCTGTAAGAACTGGCAGTGTGAGGGGTGAGTATATCTCACTGCATCCTTCACACTACCTCTACCACACTCTAAATGTATAGAAGGCGGCTCTCTGGATGTACTGGCGGTGTTAAGCATGAGTGCATCTAACACCATCCTTCGCTCTGTAAGCACTGGCAGTGTGAGGGTTGAGTATATCTCACTCCATCCTTCACACTAACTCTACCACACTCTAAATGTATAGAAGGCGGCTCACTGGATGTACTGGCGGTGTTAAGCATGAGTGCATCTAACACCATCCTTCGCTCTGTAAGCACTGGCGGTTTAAGGGGTGAGTATATCTCACTCCATCCTTCACACTAACTCTACCACACTCTAAATGTATAGAAGGCGGCTCTCTGGATGTACTGGCGAGTTAAGCATGAGTGCATCTAACACCATCCTTCACTCTGTAAGCACTGGCGGTTTAAGGGGTGAATATATCTCACTCCATCCTTCACACTAACTCTACCACACTCTAAATGTATAGAAGACGGCTCTCTGGATGTACTGGCGGTGTTAAGCATGAGTGCATCTAACACCATCCTTCGCTCTGTAAGCACTGGCAGTGTGAGGGGTGAGTATATTTCACTCCATCCTTCACACTAACTCTACCACACTATAAAGGTATAGAAGGCGGCTCTCTGGATGTACTGGCGGTGTTAAGCATGAATGCATCTAACACCATCCTTCGCTCTGTAAGCTCTGGCAGTGTGATTGGTGAGTATATCTCACTCCATCATTCACACTAACACTACCACACTCTAAATGTATAGAAGGCGGCTCTCTGGGTTCACTGGCGGTGTTAAGCATGAGTGCATCTAACACCATCCTTCGCTCTGAAAGCACTGGTGGTTTAAGGGGTGAGTATATCTCACTCCATCCTTCACACTAACTCTACCACACTCTAAATGTATAGAAGGCGGCTCACTGGATGCACTGGCGGTGTTAAGCATGAGTGCATCTAACACCATCCTTCGCTCTGTAAGCACTGGCAGTGTGAGGGGTGAGTATATCTCACTCCATCCTTCACACTAACTCTACCACACTCTAAATGTATAGAAGGCGGCTCTCTGGATGTACTGGCGGTGTTAAGCATGAGTGCATCTAACACCATCCTTCGCTCTGTTAGCACTGGCGGTTTAAGGGGTGAGTATATCTAACTCCATCCTTCACACTAACTCTACCACACTCGAAATGTATAGAAGACGGCTCTCTGGATGTACTGGCGGTGTTAAGCATGAGTGCATCTAACACCATCCTTCGCTCTGTAAGCACTAGCAGTGTGAGGGGTGTGTATATTTCACTCCATCCTTCACACTAACTCTACCACACTATAAAGGTATAGAAGGCGGCTCTCTGGATGTACTGGCGGTGTTAAGCATGAATGCATCTAACACCATCCTTCGCTCTGTTAGCACTGGCAGTGTGAGGGGTGAGTATATCTCACTCCATCCTTCACACTAACTCTACAACACTGTAAATGTATAGAAGGCGGCTCTCTGGATGTACTGGCGGTGTTAAGCATGAGTGCATCTAACACCATCCTTCGCTCTGTAAGCACTGGCGGTTTAAGGGGCGAGTATATCTCACTCCATCCTTCACACTAACTCTACCACACTCTAAATGTATAGAAGGCGGCTCTCTGGATGTACTGGCGTGTTAAGCATGAGTGCATCTAACACCATCCTTCGCTCTGTATGCACTGGCGGTTTAAGGGGTGAGTATATCTCACTCCATCCTTCACACTAACTCTACCACACTGTAAATGTATAGAAGGCAGCTCTCTGGATGTACTGGTGTGTTAAGCATGAGTGCATCTAACACCATCCTTCGCTCTGTAAGCACTGGCGGTTTAAGGGGCGAGTATATCTCACTCCATCCTTCACACTAACTCTACCACACTCTAAGTGTATAGAAGGCGGCTCTCCGGATGCACTGGTGTGTTAAGCATGAGTGCATCTAACACCATCCTTCGCTCTGTAAGCACTGGCAGTGTGAGGGGTGAGTATATCTCACTCCATCCTTCACACTAACTCTACAACACTCTAAATGTATAGATGGCGGCGCTCTGGATGTACTGGTGTGTTAAGCATGAGTGCATCTAACACCATCCTTCGCTCTGAAAGCACTGGCGGTTTAAGGGGTGAGTATATCTCACTCCATCCTTCACACTAACTCTACCACACTCTAAATGTATAGAAGGCGGCTCTCTGGATGTACTGGCGGTGTTAAGCATGAATGCATCTAACACCATCCTTCGCTCTGTAAGCTCTGGCAGTGTGAGGGGTGAGTATATCTCACTCCATCATTCACACTAACTCTACCACACTCTAAATGCATAGAAGGCGGCTCTCTGGGTTCACTGGCGGTGTTATGCATGAGTGCATCTTACACCATCCTTCGCTCTGAAAGCACTGGTGGTTTAAGGGGTGAGTAGATCTCACTCCATCCTTCACACTAACTCTACCACACTCTAAATGTATAGAAGGCGGCTCACTGGATGCACTGGCGGTGTTAAGCATGAGTGCATCTAACACCATCCTTTGCTCTGTAAGCACTGGCAGTGTGATTGGTGAGTATATCTCACTCCATCATTCACACTAACTCTACCACACTCTAAATGTATAGAAGGCGGCTCTCTGGGTTCACTGGCGGTGTTAAGCATGAGTGCATCTAACACCATCCTTCGCTCTGAAAGCACTGGCGGTTTAAGGGGTGAGTATATCTCACTCCATCCTTCACACTAACTCTACCACACTCTAAATGTATAGAAGGCGGCTCACTGGATGCACTGGCGGTGTTAAGCATGAGTGCATCTAACACCATCCTTCGCTCTGTAAGCACTGGCAGTGTGAGGGGTGAGTATATCTCACTCCATCCTTCACACTAACTCTACCACACTCTAAATGTATAGAAGGCGGCTCTCCGGATGTACTGTCGGTGTTAAGCATGAGTGCATCTAACACCATCCTTCGCTCTGTTAGCACTGGCGGTTTAAGGGGTGAGTATATCTAACTCCATCCTTCACACTAACTCTACCACACTGTAAATGTATAGAAGGTGGCTATCTGGATGTAATGGCGGTGTTAAGCATGAGTGCATCTAACACCATCCTTCGCTCTGTAAGCACTGGCAGTGTGAGGGGTGAGTATATCTCACTCCATCCTTCACACTAACTCTACAACACTGCAAATGTATAGAAGGCGGCTCTCTGGATGTACTGGCGGTGTTAAGCATGAGTGCATCTAACACCATCCTTCGCTCTGTAAGCACTGGCGGTTTAAGGGGCGAGTATATCTCACTCCATCCTTCACACTAACTCTACCACACTCTAAATGTAGAGAAGGCGGCTCTCTGGATGTACTGGCGTGTTAAGCATGAGTGCATCTAACACCATCCTTCGCTCTGTAAGCACTGGCAGTGTGAGGTGTGAGTATATCTCACTCCATCCTTCACACTACCTCTACCACACTCTAAATGTATAGAAGGCGGCTCTCTGGATGTACTGGCGGTGTTAAGCATGAGTGCATCTAACACCATCCTTCGCTCTGTAAGAACTGGCAGTGTGAGGGGTGAGTATATCTCACTGCATCCTTCACACTACCTCTACCACACTCTAAATGTATAGAAGGCGGCTCTCTGGATGTACTGGCGGTGTTAAGCATGAGTGCATCTAACACCATCCTTCGCTCTGTAAGAACTGGCAGTGTGAGGGGTGAGTATATCTCACTGCATCCTTCACACTACCTCTACCACACTCTAAATGTATAGAAGGCGGCTCTCTGGATGTACTGGCGGTGTTAAGCATGAGTGCATCTAACACCATCCTTCGCTCTGTAAGCACTGGCAGTGTGAGGGTTGAGTATATCTCACTCCATCCTTCACACTAACTCTACCACACTCTAAATGTATAGAAGGCGGCTCACTGGATGTACTGGCGGTGTTAAGCATGAGTGCATCTAACACCATCGTTCGCTCTGTAAGCACTGGCGGTTTAAGGGGTGAGTATATCTCACTCCATCCTTCACACTAACTCTACCACACTCTAAATGTATAGAAGGCGGCTCTCTGGATGTACTGGCGAGTTAAGCATGAGTGCATCTAACACCATCCTTCACTCTGTAAGCACTGGCGGTTTAAGGGGTGAATATATCTCACTCCATCCTTCACACTAACTCTACCACACTCTAAATGTATAGAAGACGGCTCTCTGGATGTACTGGCGGTGTTAAGCATGAGTGCATCTAACACCATCCTTCGCTCTGTAAGCACTGGCAGTGTGAGGGGTGAGTATATTTCACTCCATCCTTCACACTAACTCTACCACACTATAAAGGTATAGAAGGCGGCTCTCTGGATGTACTGGCGGTGTTAAGCATGAATGCATCTAACACCATCCTTCGCTCTGTAAGCTCTGGCAGTGTGATTGGTGAGTATATCTCACTCCATCATTCACACTAACACTACCACACTCTAAATGTATAGAAGGCGGCTCTCTGGGTTCACTGGCGGTGTTAAGCATGAGTGCATCTAACACCATCCTTCGCTCTGAAAGCACTGGTGGTTTAAGGGGTGAGTATATCTCACTCCATCCTTCACACTAACTCTACCACACTCTAAATGTATAGAAGGCGGCTCACTGGATGCACTGGCGGTGTTAAGCATGAGTGCATCTAACACCATCCTTCGCTCTGTAAGCACTGGCAGTGTGAGGGGTGAGTATATCTCACTCCATCCTTCACACTAACTCTACCACACTCTAAATGTATAGAAGGCGGCTCTCTGGATGTACTGGCGGTGTTAAGCATGAGTGCATCTAACACCATCCTTCGCTCTGTTAGCACTGGCGGTTTAAGGGGTGAGTATATCTAACTCCATCCTTCACACTAACTCTACCACACTCGAAATGTATAGAAGACGGCTCTCTGGATGTACTGGCGGTGTTAAGCATGAGTGCATCTAACACCATCCTTTGCTCTGTAAGCACTAGCAGTGTGAGGGGTGTGTATATTTCACTCCATCCTTCACACTAACTCTACCACACTATAAAGGTATAGAAGGCGGCTCTCTGGATGTACTGGCGGTGTTAAGCATGAATGCATCTAACACCATCCTTCGCTCTGTTAGCACTGGCAGTGTGAGGGGTGAGTATATCTCACTCCATCCTTCACACTAACTCTACAACACTGTAAATGTATAGAAGGCGGCTCTCTGGATGTACTGGCGGTGTTAAGCATGAGTGCATCTAACACCATCCTTCGCTCTGTAAGCACTGGCGGTTTAAGGGGCGAGTATATCTCACTCCATCCTTCACACTAACTCTACCACACTCTAAATGTATAGAAGGCGGCTCTCTGGATGTACTGGCGTGTTAAGCATGAGTGCATCTAACACCATCCTTCGCTCTGTATGCACTGGCGGTTTAAGGGGTGAGTATATCTCACTCCATCCTTCACACTAACTCTACCACACTGTAAATGTATAGAAGGCAGCTCTCTGGATGTACTGGTGTGTTAAGCATGAGTGCATCTAACACCATCCTTCGCTCTGTAAGCACTGGCGGTTTAAGGGGCGAGTATATCTCACTCCATCCTTCACACTAACTCTACCACACTCTAAGTGTATAGAAGGCGGCTCTCCGGATGCACTGGTGTGTTAAGCATGAGTGCATCTAACACCATCCTTCGCTCTGTAAGCACTGGCAGTGTGAGGGGTGAGTATATCTCACTCCATCCTTCACACTAACTCTACCACACTCTAAATGTATAGATGGCGGCGCTCTGGATGTACTGGTGTGTTAAGCATGAGTGCATCTAACACCATCCTTCGCTCTGAAAGCACTGGCGGTTTAAGGGGTGAGTATATCTCACTCCATCCTTCACACTAACTCTACCACACTCTAAATGTATAGAAGGCGGCTCTCTGGATGTACTGGCGGTGTTAAGCATGAATGCATCTAACACCATCCTTCGCTCTGTAAGCTCTGGCAGTGTGAGGGGTGAGTATATCTCACTCCATCATTCACACTAACTCTACCACACTCTAAATGCATAGAAGGCGGCTCTCTGGGTTCACTGGCGGTGTTATGCATGAGTGCATCTTACACCATCCTTCGCTCTGAAAGCACTGGTGGTTTAAGGGGTGAGTAGATCTCACTCCATCCTTCACACTAACTCTACCACACTCTAAATGTATAGAAGGCGGCTCACTGGATGCACTGGCGGTGTTAAGCATGAGTGCATCTAACACCATCCTTTGCTCTGTAAGCACTGGCAGTGTGAGGGGTGAGTATATCTCACTCCATCCTTCACACTAACTCTACCACACTCTAAATGTATAGACGGCGGCTCTCTGGATGTACTGGCAGTGTTAAGCATGAGTGCATCTAACACCATCCTTCGCTCTGTAAGCACTGGCAGTGTGAGGGGTGAGTATATCTCGCTCCATCCTTCAAACTACCTCTACCACACTCTAAATGTATAGAAGGCGGCTCTCTGGATGTACTGGCGGTGTTAAGCATGAGTGCATCTAACATCATCCTTCGCTCTGTAAGCACTGGCAGTGTGAGGGGTGAGTATTTCTCACTCCATCCTTCACACTAACTCTACCACACTCTAAATGTATAGAAGGCGGCTCTCTGGATGTTCTGGCGGTGTTAAGCATGAGTGCATCTAACACCATCCTTCGCTCTGTTAGCACTGGCGGTTTAAGGGGTGAGTATATCTCGCTCCATCCTTCACACTACCTCTACCACACTCTAAATGTATAGAAGGCGGCTCTCTGGATGTACTGGCGTGTTAAGCATGAGTGCATCTTACACCATCCTTCGCTCTGTAAGCACTGGCAGTTTAAGGGGAGAGTATATCTCACTCCATCCTTCACACTAACTCTACCACACTCTAAATGTATAGAAGGCGGCTCACTGGATGTACTGGCGGTGTTAAGCATGAGTGCATCTAACACCATCCTTCGCTCTGTAAGCACTGGCGGTTTAAGGGGTGAGTATATCTCACTCCATCCTTCACACTAACTCTACCACACTCTAAATGTATAGAAGGCGGCTCTCTGGATGTACTGGCGAGTTAAGCATGAGTGCATCTAACACCATCCTTCACTCTGTAAGCACTGGCGGTTTAAGGGGTGAATATATCTCACTCCATCCTTCACACTAACTCTACCACACTCTAAATGTATAGAAGACGGCTCTCTGGATGTACTGGCGGTGTTAAGCATGAGTGCATCTAACACCATCCTTCGCTCTGTAAGCACTGGCAGTGTGAGGGGTGAGTATATTTCACTCCATCCTTCACACTAACTCTACCACACTATAAAGGTATAGAAGGCGGCTCTCTGGATGTACTGGCGGTGTTAAGCATGAATGCATCTAACACCATCCTTCGCTCTGTAAGCTCTGGCAGTGTGATTGGTGAGTATATCTCACTCCATCATTCACACTAACTCTACCACACTCTAAATGTATAGAAGGCGGCTCACTGGATGCACTGGCGGTGTTAAGCATGAGTGCATCTAACACCATCCTTCGCTCTGTAAGCACTGGCAGTGTGAGGAGTGAGTATATCTCACTCCATCCTTCACACTAACTCTACCACACTCTCAATGTATAGAAGGCGGCTCTCTGGATGTACTGGCGGTGTTAAGCATGAGTGCATCTAACACCATCCTTCGCTCTGTAAGAACTGGCAGTGTGAGGGGTGAGTATATCTCACTGCATCCTTCACACTACCTCTACCACACTCTAAATGTATAGAAGGCGGCTCTCTGGATGTACTGGCGGTGTTAAGCATGAGTGCATTTAACACCATCCTTCGCTCTGTAAGCACTGGCAGTGTGAGGGGTGAGTATATCTCACTCCATCCTTCACACTAACTCTACCACACTCTAAATGTATAGAAGGCGGCTCTCTGGATGTACTGGCGGTGTTAAGCATGAGTGCATCTAACACCATCCTTCGCTCTGTTAGCACTGGCGGTTTAAGGGGTGAGTATATCTCACTCCATCCTTCACACTAACTCTACCACACTCTAAATGTTTAGAAGGCGGCTCTCTGGATGTACTGGCGTGTTAAGCATGAGTGCATCTAACACCATCCTTTGCTCTGTAAGCACTGGCAGTTTAAGGGGTGAGTATATCTCACTCCATCCTTCACACTAACTCTACCACACTCTAAATGTATAGAAGGCGGCTCTCTGGATGTACTGGCGGTGTTAAGCATGAGTGCATCTAACACCATCCTTCGCTCTGTAAGCACTGGCGGTTTAAGGGGTGAGTATATCTCACTCCATCCTTCACACTAACTCTACCAAACTCTAAATGTATAGAAGGTGGCTCTCTGGATGTACTGGCGAGTTAAGCATGAGTGCATCTAACACCATCCTTCACTCTGTAAGCACTGGCGGTTTAAGGGGTGAATATATCTCACTCCATCCTTCACACTAACTCTACCACACTCTAAATGTATAGAAGACGGCTCTCTGGATGTACTGGCGGTGTTAAGCATGAGTGCATCTAACACCATCCTTCGCTCTGTAAGCACTAGCAGTGTGAGGGGTGTGTATATCTCACTCCATCCTTCACACTAACTCTACCACACTCTCAATGTATAGAAGGCGGCTCTCTGGATGTACTGGCGGTGTTAAGCATGAGTGCATCTAACACCATCCTTCGCTCTGTAAGAACTGGCAGTGTGAGGGGTGAGTATATCTCACTGCATCCTTCACACTACCTCTACCACACTCTAAATGTATAGAAGGCGGCTCTCTGGATGTACTGGCGGTGTTAAGCATGAGTGCATTTAACACCATCCTTCGCTCTGTAAGCACTGGCAGTGTGAGGGGTGAGTATATCTCACTCCATCCTTCACACTAACTCTACCACACTCTAAATGTATAGAAGGCGGCTCTCTGGATGTACTGGCGGTGTTAAGCATGAGTGCATCTAACACCATCCTTCGCTCTGTTAGCACTGGCGGTTTAAGGGGTGAGTATATCTCACTCCATCCTTCACACTAACTCTACCACACTCTAAATGTATAGAAGGCGGCTCTCTGGATGTACTGGCGTGTTAAGCATGAGTGCATCTAACACCATCCTTTGCTCTGTAAGCACTGGCAGTTTAAGGGGTGAGTATATCTCACTCCATCCTTCACACTAACTCTACCACACTCTAAATGTATAGAAGGCGGCTCTCTGGATGTACTGGCGGTGTTAAGCATGAGTGCATCTAACACCATCCTTCGCTCTGTAAGCACTGGCGGTTTAAGGGGTGAGTATATCTCACTCCATCCTTCACACTAACTCTACCAAACTCTAAATGTATAGAAGGTGGCTCTCTGGATGTACTGGCGAGTTAAGCATGAGTGCATCTAACACCATCCTTCACTCTGTAAGCACTGGCGGTTTAAGGGGTGAATATATCTCACTCCATCCTTCACGCTAACTCTACCACACTCGAAATGTATAGAAGACGGCTCTCTGGATGTACTGGCGGTGTTAAGCATGAGTGCATCTAACACCATCCTTCGCTCTGTAAGCACTAGCAGTGTGAGGGGTGTGTATATTTCACTCCATCCTTCACACTAACTCTACCACACTATAAAGGTATAGAAGGCGGCTCTCTGGATGTACTGGCGGTGTTAAGCATGAATGCATCTAACACCATCCTTCGCTCTGTAAGCTCTGGCAGTGTGAGGGGTGAGTATATCTCACTCCATCATTCACACTAACTCTACCACACTCTAAATGTATAGAAGGCGGCTCTCTGGGTTCACTGGCGGTGTTAAGCATGAGTGCATCTAACACCATCCTTCGCTCTGAAAGCACTGGCGGTTTAAGGGGTGAGTATATCTCACTCCATCCTTCACACTAACTCTACCACACTCTAAATGCATAGAAGGTGGCTCACTGGATGCACTGGCGGTGTTAAGCATGAGTGCATCTAACACCATCCTTCGCTCTGTAAGCACTGGCAGTGTGAGGGGTGAGTATATCTCACTCCATCCTTCACACTAACTCTACCACACTCTAAATGTATAGATGGCGGCGCTCTGGATGTACTGGTGTGTTAAGCATGAGTGCATCTAACACCATCCTTCACTCTGTAAGCACTGGCGGTTTAAGGGGTGAGTAGATCTCACTCCATCCTTCACACTAACTCTACCACACTCTAAATGTATAGAAGGCGGCTCTCTGGATGTACTGGCGGTGTTAAGCATGAGTGCATCTAACACCATCCTTCGCTCTGTAAGCACTGGCAGTGTAATGGGTGAGTATATCTCACTCCATCCTTCGCACTAACTCTACCACACTGTAAATGTATAGAAGGTGGCTCTCTGGATGTAATGGCGGTGTTAAGCATGAGTGCATCTAACACCATCCTTCGCTCTGTAAGTACTGGCAGTGTGAGGGGTGAGTATATCACACTCCACCCTTCACACCAACTCTACCACACTCTAAATGTATAGAACGCGGCTCTCTGGATGTACTGGCGTGTTAAGCATGAGTGCATCTAACACCATCCTTCGCTCTGTAAGAACTGGCAGTGTGAGGGGTGAGTATATCTCACTGCATCCTTCACACTACCTCTACCACACTCTAAATGTATAGAAGGCGGCTCTCTGGATGTACTGGCGGTGTTAAGCATGAGTGCATCTAACACCATCCTTCGCTCTGTAAGCACTGGCAGTGTGAGGGTTGAGTATATCTCACTCCATCCTTCACACTAACTCTACCACACTCTAAATGTTTAGAAGGCGGCTCACTGGATGTACTGGCGGTGTTAAGCATGAGTGCATCTAACACCATCCTTCGCTCTGTAAGCACTGGCGGTTTAAGGGGTGAGTATATCTCACTCCATCCTTCACACTAACTCTACCACACTCTAAATGTATAGAAGGCGGCTCTCTGGATGTACTGGCGAGTTAAGCATGAGTGCATCTAACACCATCCTTCACTCTGTAAGCACTGGCGGTTTAAGGGGTGAATATATCTCACTCCATCCTTCACACTAACTCTACCACACTCTAAATGTATAGAAGACGGCTCTCTGGATGTACTGGCGGTGTTAAGCATGAGTGCATCTAACACCATCCTTCGCTCTGTAAGCACTGGCAGTGTGAGGGGTGAGTATATTTCACTCCATCCTTCACACTAACTCTACCACACTATAAAGGTATAGAAGGCGGCTCTCTGGATGTACTGGCGGTGTTAAGCATGAATGCATCTAACACCATCCTTCGCTCTGTAAGCTCTGGCAGTGTGATTGGTGAGTATATCTCACTCCATCATTCACACTAACACTACCACACTCTAAATGTATAGAAGGCGGCTCTCTGGGTTCACTGGCGGTGTTAAGCATGAGTGCATCTAACACCATCCTTCGCTCTGAAAGCACTGGTGGTTTAAGGGGTGAGTATATCTCACTCCATCCTTCACACTAACTCTACCACACTCTAAATGTATAGAAGGCGGCTCACTGGATGCACTGGCGGTGTTAAGCATGAGTGCATCTAACACCATCCTTCGCTCTGTAAGCACTGGCAGTGTGAGGGGTGAGTATATCTCACTCCATCCTTCACACTAACTCTACCACACTCTAAATGTATAGAAGGCGGCTCTCTGGATGTACTGGCGGTGTTAAGCATGAGTGCATCTAACACCATCCTTCGCTCTGTTAGCACTGGCGGTTTAAGGGGTGAGTATATCTAACTCCATCCTTCACACTAACTCTACCACACTCGAAATGTATAGAAGACGGCTCTCTGGATGTACTGGCGGTGTTAAGCATGAGTGCATCTAACACCATCCTTCGCTCTGTAAGCACTAGCAGTGTGACGGGTGTGTATATTTCACTCCATCCTTCACACTAACTCTACCACACTATAAAGGTATAGAAGGCGGCTCTCTGGATGTACTGGCGGTGTTAAGCATGAATGCATCTAACACCATCCTTCGCTCTGTTAGCACTGGCAGTGTGAGGGGTGAGTATATCTCACTCCATCCTTCACACTAACTCTACAACACTGTAAATGTATAGAAGGCGGCTCTCTGGATGTACTGGCGGTGTTAAGCATGAGTGCATCTAACACCATCCTTCACTCTGTAAGCACTGGCGGTTTAAGGGGCGAGTATATCTCACTCCATCCTTCACACTAACTCTACCACACTCTAAATGTATAGAAGGCGGCTCTCTGGATGTACTGGCGTGTTAAGCATGAGTGCATCTAACACCATCCTTCGCTCTGTATGCACTGGCGGTTTAAGGGGTGAGTATATCTCACTCCATCCTTCACACTAACTCTACCACACTGTAAATGTATAGAAGGCAGCTCTCTGGATGTACTGGTGTGTTAAGCATGAGTGCATCTAACACCATCCTTCGCTCTGTAAGCACTGGCGGTTTAAGGGGCGAGTATATCTCACTCCATCCTTCACACTAACTCTACCACACTCTAAGTGTATAGAAGGCGGCTCTCCGGATGCACTGGTGTGTTAAGCATGAGTGCATCTAACACCATCCTTCGCTCTGTAAGCACTGGCAGTGTGAGGGGTGAGTATATCTCACTCCATCCTTCACACTAACTCTACCACACTCTAAATGTATAGATGGCGGCGCTCTGGATGTACTGGTGTGTTAAGCATGAGTGCATCTAACACCATCCTTCGCTCTGAAAGCACTGGCGGTTTAAGGGGTGAGTATATCTCACTCCATCCTTCACACTAACTCTACCACACTCTAAATGTATAGAAGGCGGCTCTCTGGATGTACTGGCGGTGTTAAGCATGAATGCATCTAACACCATCCTTCGCTCTGTAAGCTCTGGCAGTGTGAGGGGTGAGTATATCTCACTCCATCATTCACACTAACTCTACCACACTCTAAATGCATAGAAGGCGGCTCTCTGGGTTCACTGGCGGTGTTATGCATGAGTGCATCTTACACCATCCTTCGCTCTGAAAGCACTGGTGGTTTAAGGGGTGAGTAGATCTCACTCCATCCTTCACACTAACTCTACCACACTCTAAATGTATAGAAGGCGGCTCACTGGATGCACTGGCGGTGTTAAGCATGAGTGCATCTAACACCATCCTTCGCTCTGTAAGCACTGGCAGTGTGAGGGGTGAGTATATCTCACTCCATCCTTCACACTAACTCTACCACAATCTAAATGTATAGACGGCGGCTCTCTGGATGTACTGGCAGTGTTAAGCATGAGTGCATCTAACACCATCCTTCGCTCTGTAAGCACTGGCAGTGTGAGGGGTGAGTATATCTCGCTCCATCCTTCAAACTACCTCTACCACACTCTAAATGTATAGAAGGCGGCTCTCTGGATGTACTGGCGGTGTTAAGCATGAGTGCATCTAACACCATCCTTCGCTCTGTAAGCACTGGCAGTGTGAGGGGTGAGTATTTCTCACTCCATCCTTCACACTAACTCTACCACACTCTAAATGTATAGAAGGCGGCTCTCTGGATGTTCTGGCGGTGTTAAGCATGAGTGCATCTAACACCATCCTTCGCTCTGTATGCACTGGCGGTTTAAGGGGTGAGTATATCTCGCTCCATCCTTCACACTACCTCTACCACACTCTAAATGTATAGAAGGCGGCTCTCTGGATGTACTGGCGTGTTAAGCATGAGTGCATCTTACACCATCCTTCGCTCTGTAAGCACTGGCAGTTTAAGGGGTGAGTATATCTCACTCCATCCTTCACACTAACTCTACCACACTCTAAATGTATAGAAGGCGGCTCACTGGATGTACTGGCGGTGTTAAGCATGAGTGCATCTAACACCATCCTTCGCTCTGTAAGCACTGGCGGTTTAAGGGGTGAGTATATCTCACTCCATCCTTCACACTAACTCTACCACACTCTAAATGTATAGAAGGCGGCTCTCTGGATGTACTGGCGAGTTAAGCATGAGTGCATCTAACACCATCCTTCACTCTGTAAGCACTGGCGGTTTAAGGGGTGAATATATCTCACTCCATCCTTCACACTAACTCTACCACACTCTAAATGTATAGAAGACGGCTCTCTGGATGTACTGGCGGTGTTAAGCATGAGTGCATCTAACACCATCCTTCGCTCTGTAAGCACTGGCAGTGTGAGGGGTGAGTATATTTCACTCCATCCTTCACACTAACTCTACCACACTATAAAGGTATAGAAGGCGGCTCTCTGGATGTACTGGCGGTGTTAAGCATGAATGCATCTAACACCATCCTTCGCTCTGTAAGCTCTGGCAGTGTGATTGGTGAGTATATCTCACTCCATCATTCACACTAACTCTACCACACTCTAAATGTATAGAAGGCGGCTCACTGGATGCACTGGCGGTGTTAAGCATGAGTGCATCTAACACCATCCTTCGCTTTGTAAGCACTGGCAGTGTGAGGAGTGAGTATATCTCACTCCATCCTTCACACTAACTCTACCACACTCTCAATGTATAGAAGGCGGCTCTCTGGATGTACTGGCGGTGTTAAGCATGAGTGCATCTAACACCATCCTTCGCTCTGTAAGAACTGGCAGTGTGAGGGGTGAGTATATCTCACTGCATCCTTCACACTACCTCTACCACACTCTAAATGTATAGAAGGCGGCTCTCTGGATGTACTGGCGGTGTTAAGCATGAGTGCATTTAACACCATCCTTCGCTCTGTAAGCACTGGCAGTGTGAGGGGTGAGTATATCTCACTCCATCCTTCACACTAACTCTACCACACTCTAAATGTATAGAAGGCGGCTCTCTGGATGTACTGGCGGTGTTAAGCATGAGTGCATCTAACACCATCCTTCGCTCTGTTAGCACTGGCGGTTTAAGGGGTGAGTATATCTCACTCCATCCTTCACACTAACTCTACCACACTCTAAATGTATAGAAGGCGGCTCTCTGGATGTACTGGCGTGTTAAGCATGAGTGCATCTAACACCATCCTTTGCTCTGTAAGCACTGGCAGTTTAAGGGGTGAGTATATCTCACTCCATCCTTCACACTAACTCTACCACACTCTAAATGTATAGAAGGCGGCTCTCTGGATGTACTGGCGGTGATAAGCATGAGTGCATCTAACACCATCCTTCGCTCTGTAAGCACTGGCGGTTTAAGGGGTGAGTATATCTCACTCCATCCTTCACACTAACTCTACCAAACTCTAAATGTATAGAAGGTGGCTCTCTGGATGTACTGGCGAGTTAAGCATGAGTGCATCTAACACCATCCTTCACTCTGTAAGCACTGGCGGTTTAAGGGGTGAATATATCTCACTCCATCCTTCACACTAACTCTACCACACTCTAAATGTATAGAAGACGGCTCTCTGGATGTACTGGCGGTGTTAAGCATGAGTGCATCTAACACCATCCTTCGCTCTGTAAGCACTAGCAGTGTGAGGGGTGTGTATATCTCACTCCATCCTTCACACTAACTCTACCACACTCTCAATGTATAGAAGGCGGCTCTCTGGATGTACTGGCGGTGTTAAGCATGAGTGCATCTAACACCATCCTTCGCTCTGTAAGAACTGGCAGTGTGAGGGGTGAGTATATCTCACTGCATCCTTCACACTACCTCTACCACACTCTAAATGTATAGAAGGCGGCTCTCTGGATGTACTGGCGGTGTTAAGCATGAGTGCATTTAACACCATCCTTCGCTCTGTAAGCACTGGCAGTGTGAGGGGTGAGTATATCTCACTCCATCCTTCACACTAACTCTACCACACTCTAAATGTATAGAAGGCGGCTCTCTGGATGTACTGGCGGTGTTAAGCATGAGTGCATCTAACACCATCCTTCGCTCTGTTAGCACTGGCGGTTTAAGGGGTGAGTATATCTCACTCCATCCTTCACACTAACTCTACCACACTCTAAATGTATAGAAGGCGGCTCTCTGGATGTACTGGCGTGTTAAGCATGAGTGCATCTAACACCATCCTTTGCTCTGTAAGCACTGGCAGTTTAAGGGGTGAGTATATCTCACTCCATCCTTCACACTAACTCTACCACACTCTAAATGTATAGAAGGCGGCTCTCTGGATGTACTGGCGGTGTTAAGCATGAGTGCATCTAACACCATCCTTCGCTCTGTAAGCACTGGCGGTTTAAGGGGTGAGTATATCTCACTCCATCCTTCACACTAACTCTACCAAACTCTAAATGTATAGAAGGTGGCTCTCTGGATGTACTGGCGAGTTAAGCATGAGTGCATCTAACACCATCCTTCACTCTGTAAGCACTGGCGGTTTAAGGGGTGAATATATCTCACTCCATCCTTCACACTAACTCTACCACACTCGAAATGTATAGAAGACGGCTCTCTGGATGTACTGGCGGTGTTAAGCATGAGTGCATCTAACACCATCCTTCGCTCTGTAAGCACTAGCAGTGTGAGGGGTGTGTATATTTCACTCCATCCTTCACACTAACTCTACCACACTATAAAGGTATAGAAGGTGGCTCTCTGGATGTACTGGCGGTGTTAAGCATGAATGCATCTAACACCATCCTTCGCTCTGTAAGCTCTGGCAGTGTGAGGGGTGAGTATATCTCACTCCATCATTCACACTAACTCTACCACACTCTAAATGTATAGAAGGCGGCTCTCTGGGTTCACTGGCGGTGTTAAGCATGAGTGCATCTAACACCATCCTTCGCTCTGAAAGCACTGGCGGTTTAAGGGGTGAGTATATCTCACTCCATCCTTCACACTAACTCTACCACACTCTAAATGCATAGAAGGTGGCTCACTGGATGCACTGGCGGTGTTAAGCATGAGTGCATCTAACACCATCCTTCGCTCTGTAAGCACTGGCAGTGTGAGGGGTGAGTATATCTCACTCCATCCTTCACACTAACTCTACCACACTCTAAATGTATAGATGGCGGCGCTCTGGATGTACTGGTGTGTTAAGCATGAGTGCATCTAACACCATCCTTCACTCTGTAAGCACTGGCGGTTTAAGGGGTGAGTAGATCTCACTCCATCCTTCACACTAACTCTACCACACTCTAAATGTATAGAAGGCGGCTCTCTGGATGTACTGGCGGTGTTAAGCATGAGTGCATCTAACACCATCCTTCGCTCTGTAAGCACTGGCAGTGTAATGGGTGAGTATATCTCACTCCATCCTTCGCACTAACTCTACCACACTGTAAATGTATAGAAGGTGGCTCTCTGGATGTAATGGCGGTGTTAAGCATGAGTGCATCTAACACCATCCTTCGCTCTGTAAGTACTGGCAGTGTGAGGGGTGAGTATATCACACTCCACCCTTCACACCAACTCTACCACACTCTAAATGTATAGAACGCGGCTCTCTGGATGTACTGGCGTGTTAAGCATGAGTGCATCTAACACCATCCTTCGCTCTGTAAGCACTGGCAGTGTAATGGGTGAGTATATCTCACTCCATCCTTCACACTAACTCTACCACACTCTAAATGTATAGAAGGCGGCTCTCTGGATGTACTGGCGGTGTGAAGCATGAGTGCATCTAACACCATCCTTCACTCTGTAAGCACTGGCAGTGTGAGGAGTGAGTATATCTCACTCCATCCTTCACACTAACTCTACCACACTCTCAATGTATAGAAGGCGGCTCTCTGGATGTACTGGCGGTGTTAAGCATGAGTGCATCTAACACCATCCTTCGCTCTGTAAGAACTGGCAGTGTGAGGGGTGAGTATATCTCACTGCATCCTTCACACTACCTCTACCACACTCTAAATGTATAGAAGGCGGCTCTCTGGATGTACTGGCGGTGTTAAGCATGAGTGCATTTAACACCATCCTTCGCTCTGTAAGCACTGGCAGTGTGAGGGGTGAGTATATCTCACTCCATCCTTCACACTAACTCTACCACACTCTAAATGTATAGAAGGCGGCTCTCTGGATGTACTGCCGGTGTTAAGCATGAGTGCATCTAACACCATCCTTCGCTCTGTTAGCACTGGCGGTTTAAGGGGTGAGTATATCTCACTCCATCCTTCACACTAACTCTACCACACTCTAAATGTATAGAAGGCGGCTCTCTGGATGTACTGGCGTGTTAAGCATGAGTGCATCTAACACCATCCTTTGCTCTGTAAGCACTGGCAGTTTAAGGGGTGAGTATATCTCACTCCATCCTTCACACTAACTCTACCACACTCTAAATGTATAGAAGGCGGCTCTCTGGATGTACTGGCGGTGTTAAGCATGAGTGCATCTAACACCATCCTTCGCTCTGTAAGCACTGGCGGTTTAAGGGGTGAGTATATCTCACTCCATCCTTCACTCTAACTCTACCAAACTCTAAATGTATAGAAGGTGGCTCTCTGGATGTACTGGCGAGTTAAGCATGAGTGCATCTAACACCATCCTTCACTCTGTAAGCACTGGCGGTTTAAGGGGTGAATATATCTCACTCCATCCTTCACACTAACTCTACCACACTCTAAATGTATAGAAGACGGCTCTCTGGATGTACTGGCGGTGTTAAGCATGAGTGCATCTAACACCATCCTTCGCTCTGTAAGCACTAGCAGTGTGAGGGGTGTGTATATTTCACTCCATCCTTCACACTAACTCTACCACACTCTAAATGTATAGAAGGCGGCTCACTGGATGCACTGGCGGTGTTAAGCATGAGTGCATCTAACACCATCCTTCGCTCTGTAAGCACTGGCAGTGTGAGGAGTGAGTATATCTCACTCCATCCTTCACACTAACTCTACCACACTCTCAATGTATAGAAGGCGGCTCTCTGGATGTACTGGCGGTGTTAAGCATGAGTGCATCTAACACCATCCTTCGCTCTGTAAGAACTGGCAGTGTGAGGGGTGAGTATATCTCACTGCATCCTTCACACTTCCTCTACCACACTCTAAATGTATAGAAGGCGGCTCTCTGGATGTACTGGCGGTGTTAAGCATGAGTGCATTTAACACCATCCTTCGCTCTGTAAGCACTGGCAGTGTGAGGGGTGAGTATATCTCACTCCATCCTTCACACTAACTCTACCACACTCTAAATGTATAGAAGGCGGCTCTCTGGATGTACTGGCGGTGTTAAGCATGAGTGCATCTAACACCATCCTTCGCTCTGTTAGCACTGGCGGTTTAAGGGGTGAGTATATCTCACTCCATCCTTCACACTAACTCTACCACACTCTAAATGTATAGAAGGCGGCTCTCTGGATGTACTGGCGTGTTAAGCATGAGTGCATCTAACACCATCCTTTGCTCTGTAAGCACTGGCAGTTTAAGGGGTGAGTATATCTCACTCCATCCTTCACACTAACTCTACCACACTCTAAATGTATAGAAGGCGGCTCTCTGGATGTACTGGCGGTGTTAAGCATGAGTGCATCTAACACCATCCTTCGCTCTGTAAGCACTGTCGGTTTAAGGGGTGAGTATATCTCACTCCATCCTTCACACTAACTCTACCAAACTCTAAATGTATAGAAGGTGGCTCTCTGGATGCACTGGCGAGTTAAGCATGAGTGCATCTAACACCATCCTTCACTCTGTAAGCACTGGCGGTTTAAGGGGTGAATATATCTCACTCCATCCTTCACACTAACTCTACCACACTCTAAATGTATAGAAGACGGCTCTCTGGATGTACTGGCGGTGTTAAGCATGAGTGCATCTAACACCATCCTTCGCTCTGTAAGCACTAGCAGTGTGAGGGGTGTGTATATTTCACTCCATCCTTCACACTAACTCTACCACACTATAAAGGTATAGAAGGCGGCTCTCTGGATGTACTGGCGGTGTTAAGCATGAATGCATCTAACACCATCCTTCGCTCTGTAAGCTCTGGCAGTGTGAGGGGTGAGTATATCTCACTCCATCATTCACACTAACTCTACCACACTCTAAATGTATAGAAGGCGGCTCTCTGGGTTCACTGGCGGTGTTAAGCATGAGTGCATCTAACACCATCCTTCGCTCTGAAAGCACTGGCGGTTTAAGGGGTGAGTATATCTCACTCCATCCTTCACACTAACTCTACCACACTCTAAATGCATAGAAGGTGGCTCACTGGATGCACTGGCGGTGTTAAGCATGAGTGCATCTAACACCATCCTTCGCTCTGTAAGCACTGGCAGTGTGAGGGGTGAGTATATCTCACTCCATCCTTCACACTAACTCTACCACAATCTAAATGTATAGATGGCGGCGCTCTGGATGTACTGGTGTGTTAAGCATGAGTGCATCTAACACCATCCTTCGCTCTGAAAGCACTGGCGGTTTAAGCGGTGAGTATATCTCACTCCATCCTTCACACTAACTCTACCACACTCTAAATGTATAGAAGGCGGCTCACTGGATGCACTGGCGGTGTTAAGCATGAGTGCATCTAACACCTTCCTTCGCTCTGTAAGCACTGGCAGTGTGAGGGGTGAGTATATCTCACTCCATCCTTCACACTAACTCTACCACACTCTAAATGTATAGAAGGCGGCTCTCTGGGTGCACTGGCATGTTAAGCATGAGTGCATCTAACACCATCCTTCGCTCTGTAAGCACTGGCAGTGTGAGGGGTGAGTATATCTCACTCCATCCTTCACACTAACTCTACCACACTCTAAATGGATAGAAGGTGGCTCTCTGGATGCACTGGCGGTGTTAAGCATGAGTGCATCTAACACCATCCTTCGCTCTGTAAGCACTGGCAGTGTGAGGGGTGAGTATATCTCGCTGCATCCTTCACACTAACTCTACCACACTCTAAATGTATAGAAGGCGGCTCTCTGGATGTACTGGCGTGTTAAGCATGAGTGCATCTAACACCATCCTTCGCTCTGTAAGCACTGGCAGTGTGAGGGGTGAGTATATCTTACTCCATCCTTCACACTAACTCTACCACACTCTAAATGTATAGAAGGCGGCTCTCTGAATGAACTGGCGGTGTTAAGCATGAGTGCATCTAACACCATCCTTCGCTCTGTAAGCACTGGCAGTGTGAGGGGTGAGTATATCTCGCTCCATCCTTCACACTACCTCTACCACACTCTAAATGTATAGAAGGCGGCTCTCTGGATGTACTGGCGGTGTTAAGCATGAGTGCATCTAACACCATCCTTCGCTCTGTAAGCACTGGCAGTGTGAGGGGTGAGTATTTCTCACTCCATCCTTCACACTAACTCTACCACACTCTAAATGTATAGAAGGCGGCTCTCTGGATGTACTGGCGGTGTTAAGCATGAGTGCATCTAACACCATCCTTCGCTCTGTTAGCACTGGCGGTTTAAGGGGTGAGTATAACTCGCTCCATCCTTCACACTACCTCTACCACACTCTAAATGTATAGAAGGCGGCTCTCTGGATGTACTGGCGTGTTAAGCATGAGTGCATCTAACACCATTGTAGGAGAGTAGGGTCTGCTATCCTATGGTCACCCCAAATTTTTGCTTTTTGCTTCACTGGTTTTTGACATATTGAGGCTGTGGGCCTGCCAATCAGACCCCCAGCCTGCTGTTCTCTCTACTAAATTAAAACTATGCACCCTAGGTGCATAACCAATTGGAAGTGGATCACCCTGTCAGCCCCTGTACCAGTGTACACTAGGTACCCAGGGCATTGGTGTACCCAAGGCCTGCCAAGGGCTGCAGCATGTATTATGCCACCCCAGGCTTGGCCTAACAATCTGACACAACTGGCTGATCACTCAGCTGGGGTAAGTTGGTGTAATCACCTCTTACTTGGGTGTAGTATACCTATACCTAACCTTAAATGGGACACCTGGAAACCTATAAGTCACTCCTATGGCAGGCCTTAACAATCCTGAAGGCAGAGTGCTTGGTTCCATGTGAGATGGTGCTCTGGCGTGAGCTGAGCCTGTCTGCAGTGGTCGGAACAACTTCCTTCTACTGTTTCCAGATATCGTCATACCATATACTCTTAAGTGCATTATGAACCTCGCGGTTAAATGCTATCTTTGGTTTGGCTTTATCAAAACATGTCGAGTAAGGTGTCATACGAATTGGAATACTAACCCCTCGCCAATTCTGGCGACGGGGTTAGCATTCCACCCTTCTAGAGGGACACGACATGTACAGTACCTGAAACCCGGGTAAAATCAGACATAGCCTCAGCTCCACAAAATGGATGCTGCCACCACAGACACAAGTCTGCCCTCCTGCTGCTGGGAGTCCTTCCAGCTTGGGAGGTGTGGACAAAGGGTTTCCTGCCAGGGGAGGTGCGTGCACCACCCCAGACAGGATTTTGTGTATTGGTCAGGTAGGGCTTGAAAGAAACCAGACATGCCTGTGGCTCACAAGGAGCCTCGGTGCATATGCCAGTTCAAACCGGTCCTGGGGCACACCAGTCCCGGGCCTGGGGCGAGCTGGACAAAGGATTGGGGGTGTAACCACCCCCCTTCCTGGTCCCACCCTTAGGGAGGGACCTAGCAGGTAGTCCGGCCCCTAGAATCCGCTTAAAGGTAGGAGCTGTGTCCTAAGACTTCAGACATCCTGGAATCAACTTGAAACTAAGAAGAAGACGGGAACTTCGACATTCTGCTGCACAGAAGACTGAAGAAAATCTCCCCTGTGGTCAGGGAGTGACCACCTAGCTAACGCAAGCACCATCCAGCGAATCACCGTCTGCTTTGCCGCCGCCTCCCGCCGGAGCCCGAGCCCAGAGACTGACAAGACCTGGACCTCCAGACCTCTCACCGCTCGATCCACAGTCCCTGAAAAGAGGAGACCCGTGGAGGCACCGAGACACGTGGAGCCAGCCATCTTGGAACGACTACGACAAGCTGACAAGTGCAACAACCGAGGCTCCCTCCAAGTTGTGCTTTGGGATCTGAGAAGCCCAACCCCCGAGCAGCATCTGCACCAAAGGTGAGCCCTCCAGCATCTCCACGATCTGCGTGGGGCCCTTCTGCATTTTGCCACTTGACGCGCCTAACCGGTTGCTGGCCCGCTGGCTAGTGGCCATCTTGGCGACGAACTCTACAAAATACACTGCTGGTCTGGTTGCTCCAGACTGGCCCTTGCTCCCCTCCAAAGGAGCAATCCCTCTGACCTTGCTGGTCAGAACCAACAGCTGATTTCCGAATCCTCCTACAATTGCTTTTGCCAAGGCTTGTTTGCTTCGATCAAGTCGCCGACACCGCCGACAGCGAGAGCCTGCGTGGGACAGCTCGTGAGCCGACTCCTGGACGTCGTCGACCTTCAGGGACCACGTGGCTGCGGAGACAAGCTACCCCTCATCACCTGTTTGCACCCGACATCGCCTGGTACCCACCTGGTGCCACGCTGGTCACTGGCTAGTGACTGTGAACACTGTCCCCTCTGCTTACAGGTCTTCAACATCTCCGATCCACTCTTGGATCCACTGCATCTCTCCCGGACCGACCGCCTGCAGCATCTTTGTCTTCAAGCTCAACGGAACAGATAGAAGAAACCCGACGCACTTTGAGGCCTATGCACCCGCTTCCTGTGGGTGAGGTAAAGCTGGTACTCCGGTGCCCCTGTGTAGTAATACATCTCTAGTGCCTGTGTTCCAAATCTTAAGTTCCTAGTCAACCCGGAAGATCCTCTTTGCAGTAACTTTGTACTTTTTACGCACCCATTGAAACCTATGGGAGCACGCGTGTGACTATTTGCACTGCACACGCCACCCGTGGACCTCCTGGTCACTAACTGACGTTAGCTCCTTGTAGGCCCAGCGGTTCTAGAGGCCCTAGGCCTTTTCCCTTTTCTGTTCGTGGTACTTATACCACTATTTTAGTATATGGTTTGAGTGGCCACCAGGGCCTATCCATATAACGTGCAACTTCTGTGTATTCTGTGATAATCTTGTTTGACGATTTGTGCTCCTGTGCTCATAAAGAGACTAGGGGTTACTTTGAGAAATAAATACATATATATTTTGAATATATATCTGTGTGGTGTCCTTTCATTGGTATAAAAGGGGGTTACATTTGGTAAAACAGCTGGCTTAACACGCTTCACGAGTTTAGCCTCAAAGACTGCTTAGCCTACGCTACCACTAGGGCAGCTAGTCCGAAAAGGTTGACTTACAACCACACCATAAGGGTTGCTTGGCATGGTACAAGGTGATCACTTTAACTAGTGAGCATCATATACCCGGCCAACTTCTCACATTGGTGAGCAGCGGTTGGATTTGAGCTTGCTGTGTTTTACCATTGTAATCTCTTGGTTACCAATTGAAAGATCACATAGGTACCTGTAGGTACATATAAAACAAGATTAGATATACATAAGTTCTACTGAACTTAGTTGTTGTAGAGCAAAGGGAGTAGCACACCCTGACTACAACTACTAGATAGGTTTAGTAGGTAAACACAAGTGTAGGTAGATTGCAACACATCCACCCACACTTAAGAGCAATGGCCGGGGCAGAGGGGTCCACTGTACCCATCTCTGTTGAGAGTGACCCCCAGAGGGCAACATCCAGCTTTGCTACCCTTAATCAGAATGAGCTCAGGCATTTGGCAACTCTTAGAGGCCTTAAACAGCCCAAGAACCCAAACTCTGCTGAGCTCAGAGAGCTCTTACAGAATGATGAGAATCAGAGAGCACTCAAGAAAGCTTCCCAGTTAGCCCCCTTAGGGTCAGGAACAGGAGGCCCCCCTTCTGAAGATACTACAGAGGTACCCAGTTCCAATAGCCATCCCTTAGATGAGAACCATACTACAGGGGAGGAAAGTGGTGAGGATACAGAAAGTAGTGATGATGAAGGGAGAACTAGCCCAGTGCCAAGTATTATACTTGGCCCAGCTAAACTAAGGCTATTGGGGACTGACAATGGGTTCACCCCATTGGATCTCCCCAGTGGACTTAACACAGGGCTTGGGAGGCAAAGGAATCGCTCAGGTGACTCCAATGCTTCTCATGGCTCTAGAGGCTCTCAAGGTCACTCCAGGAAAAGGATGACCACCCCTCAGAGGAGGGAACATGAGGCCAGAATGCAGGAAGCCCAGCTGAGGATCAGGAAGCAGGAGCTAGAAGTGGCCCTGATGGAAGAAAAACTGAACAAGGCTAGGCAACCTAGAGAGAGTGGGTCTATACCCACTGGTGGCAGCATTGTCCCTAAGGACAAAGATAGGGTCTTTGACAATAGGAACCTGTCTAAGGTTGTGCCCCCCTACAAAAGTGGGGATGACATCCACAAATGGATAACTGCTCTTGAGAGAGCCTGCAAAGTACAGCAGGTTCCTGAAGACCAGTGGGCAGCAATCCTCTGGCTCTCCTTTGAAGGAAGAGGCAGAGACAGACTCCTCACTGTTAGAGAAGAGGATGTCAGAAACTACAGAGTCCTGAAGAGTGTTCTGGTAGATGGGTTAGGCTTAACCACTGAACAGTACAGGTTAATGTTCAGAGACACCCAAAAGACACAGACTCAGGACTGGTCTGAATATGTTGAATGTGCCACTAAGGCTTTGGAGGGTTGGTTGCTGGGAAGTAAGGTATCTGATTTTACAGGATTGTATAATTTGATGATGAGAGAACAGATTTTAAATAACTGTCAAAACCAGCAACTGCATCAACACTTGGTTGACTCTGATCTGACCTCTCCCCAAGAATTGGGAAAGAAGGCAGACAAATGGGTCAGAACCAGGGTTAAGCAAAAGAACCAGAACCAGGGCCAAGGGGGTGATCAGAAGAAAACAGACCAAAAGGGTGGAGATCAGAAACCTAAAGACCAGAAGTCTTCAACAGGGCCCCAAACTACTGCTAAGGAGGGTGGGTCCCAACAGTCCAAGAAGAAGAAAGAAGGTCAGAAGAAACCCTGGTGCAATCATTGTAAAAATACAACTCACTGGACTAGTGATTGCAAAAAGGGTGGAGCCCCCAACACTGTTGCCCCTAAGGCACCTGCTCCCAGTACTACTGTTAGCAGTGTTGGTCCCCAGACAAAGGGTGTAGTGGGAATCACTATGGGAACTGAAGGAGATTCTGACTTAGACAGAACCCTTACACAGGCAGTCTTGATCTGTGATGGGGACATTGATTTGTCCCTGACTGTGAGCCCCAGTAACCTGGGCAAGTACAGACAGACTCCTTTAATTAATGACAAAGTGGCTCAAGCCTACAGGGACACATGTGCCAGTGTCACTATGGTGACACCAGGCTTTGTGGACCCTGGACAGTACATACCAGGTGAGAACTACCTGGTGACCAATGCCAGCAATGCCACTACTTCACATAGTGTGGCAGTTGTTAACTTCTCATGGGGAGGGGTAACTGGCCTCAAAAGGGTTGTGGTTAGTGCAGACCTCCCAGTAGAATGTTTGTTGGGCAATGACCTAGAGAGTTCTCTATGGTCAGAAGTGGAGTACAGGACTCATGCAGAGATGTTAGGTATATCATCACATGTCCTTGCTGTGACCAGGTCACAGGCCAAAAAGTGCCTCACTGAACCTCAGGTCTTGGATCCTGGAACAATGGACCAAGCACCTACCAAGAAGAAGAACAGGAGGGTCAAGGCTGTGCCTTCCCCCCTGCCTCAGAGTGATGATCAGCCTTCCCAGGAAGCTGATCTAGAGGACCCTGAAGGAACTGTCCCTGAAGAGCTTGAACCTGATCAGGTTGAGTTTCTGGGGACAGGGGGACCTTCAAGGGCTGACTTGAGGCAGGCTCAGTTATCCTGTCCCTCTCTTGAACCCCTCAGACAGCTGGCTGCTGCTGAGGCTGCTGGGAATGCTCAAGGTACCCATAAAGTGTATTGGGATGAAGGGCTCCTTTATTCAGAGGCTAGAGACCCCAAGCCTGGTGCTACCAGGAGGTTGGTCATACCTCTGCAATTTAGGGGCTTCCTTCTTACCTTGGCCCATGACATTCCTTTAGCAGGACACTTAGGCCAGAACAAGACTTGGGACAGGCTTGTCCCTCACTTTCACTGGCCTCATATGAATGAAGATACAAAGGAGTTTTGTCGCTCCTGTGTCACCTGCCAAGCCAGTGGCAAATCAGGTGGCACAACAAAGGCCCCCCTAATACCACTACCTGTGGTGGGGGTCCCCTTTGAAAGAGTGGGAATAGACATAGTGGGTCCCATGGATCCTCCCACTGCATCTGGGCACAGATTTATACTGGTGGTAGTGGATCATGCCACCAGGTATCCAGAGGCAATTCCCCTTAGGACCACTACAGCACCTGTTGTGGCCAGGGCCCTGCTGGGAGTATTCTCCAGAGTGGGGTTTCCTAAGGAGGTAGTATCTGACAGAGGTACCAACTTTATGTCAGGATATTTGACAGCTATGTGGAAGGAATGTGGTGTCAACTACAAGTTCACCACCCCTTATCACCCACAATGCAATGGGCTTGTTGAGAGATTCAACAAGACCCTAAAGGGTATGATCAAAGGATTACCTGAAAAGCTCAGGCGAAGATGGGACATCCTTCTACCCTGCCTTCTGTTTGCTTACAGAGAGGTCCCACAAAAAGGAGTTGGCTACAGCCCCTTTGAATTGTTGTTTGGGCACCCTGTGAGAGGCCCACTGTGTTTGGTGAAGGAAGGATGGGAGTTACCTCTCAAAAAGCCTAAGCTAGACATAGTGGACTATGTACTTGGTCTCCGCTCCAGGATGGCTGAGTATATGGAGAAGGCATCCAAAAACCTTGAGGCAAGCCAGGCCCTACAGAAAGCTTGGCATGACCAAAAGGCTGTCTTGGTTGAGTATCAGCCAGGACAGAAGGTATGGGTGTTGGAGCCAGTGGCCCCAGCAGCACTCCAAGACAAATGGTCTGGACCCCATACAATCCTGGAAAAGAAGGGAGAGGTCACCTACTTGGTGGACCTAGGAACTCCCAGGAGTCCCCACAGGGTACTCCATGTTGACAGGCTTAAAGCATATGTTGACAGGGCAGACATGGGCTTGCTCATGGCTACAGATGAGGGACAGGAGGAAGAGAGTGACCCTCTCCCAGACCTGTTGTCTCAGAACCCTGAAGATGGCTCAGTTGAAGGAGTGACCCTTGGAGGCAACCTCACTGCCCATCAGCAGACTGAATGTAGACAGGTTCTACAATCATTTTCACATATGTTTTCCTTGATACCTAGTCAAACTGACTGGTGTACCCATGTTGTGGACACTGGTGACAGTCTGCCTGTAAAGAACAAACTTTACAGACAACCTGACCATGTCAGGGACTGTATAAAGGCTGAGGTACATAAAATGCTGGAATTAGGTGTCATTGAACCCTCAGAGAGCCCCTGGGCTAGCCCAGTGGTTCTGGTCCCCAAACCTCACACCAAAGATGGCAAGAGAGAGATGATGTTCTGTGTGGATTACAGAGGACTCAATGCTGTCACCAGGACAGATGCACACCCTATTCCAAGGGCAGATGAGCTCATAGACAAACTAGCTTCTGCAAAGTTTTTGAGCACATATGACTTGACAGCTGGCTATTGGCAAATCAGATTAGCTGAGGAGTCTAAGGCCAAAACAGCATTCTCAACCCCAGGTGGGCATTATCAGTTTGTGGTGATGCCCTTTGGTCTGAAGAATGCACCTGCCACCTTCCAAAGGCTGGTGAACCAAGTCCTTACTGGGTTGGATGACTTTTGCGCAGCATATCTTGATGACATTGCTGTCTTTAGTTCCACCTGGGAGGATCACCTGATCCACCTGAAGAAGGCTCTTGAGGCTCTGCAAAGGGCAGGCCTCACTATCAAGGCTACTAAGTGCCAGATAGGGCAGAGTAAGGTTGTGTATTTGGGCCACCTTGTAGGTGGGGGCCAAGTTCAACCACTGGAGAGTAAGATACAGTCCATCAAGGATTGGTCCCCTCCAACCACCCAGACTCAAGTTCGAGCTTTCTTGGGCTTGACTGGGTATTACAGGAAGTTTGTTAAGAACTATGGGTCCATTGTGACTCCTCTTAATGATCTGACATCCAAGAAGATGCCCAAAAAGGTTCAGTGGACAGTAAGCTGTCAAAAGGCATTTGATGACCTGAAGAAGGCCATGTGCTCTGCACCTATCCTGAAAAGTCCTGACTACTCCAAAGAGTTTATTGTCCAAACAGATGCTTCTGAGTTGGGTGTGGGAGCTGTGCTGTCACAACTTAATGTAGATGGTCAAGACCAACCCATTGCTTTTATTAGCAGAAGGTTGACCCCCAGAGAGAAGAATTGGTCAGCTATTGAGAGGGAGGCCTTTGCTGTGGTGTGGGCCCTGAAGAAGCTGAGGCCATACTTGTTTGGCACTCACTTCACTTCACTGGTTTTTGACATATTGAGGCTGTGGGCCTGCCAATCAGACCCCCAGCCTGCTGTTCTCTCTACTAAATTAAAACTATGCACCCTAGGTGCATAACCAATTGGAAGTGGATCACCCTGTCAGCCCCTGTACCAGTGTACACTAGGTACCCAGGGCATTGGTGTACCCAAGGCCTGCCAAGGGCTGCAGCATGTATTATGCCACCCCAGGCTTGGCCTAACAATCTGACACAACTGGCTGATCACTCAGCTGGGGTAAGTTGGTGTAATCACCTCTTACTTGGGTGTAGTATACCTATACCTAACCTTAAATGGGACACCTGGAAACCTATAAGTCACTCCTATGGCAGGCCTTAACAATCCTGAAGGCAGAGTGCTTGGTTCCATGTGAGATGGTGCTCTTGCATGAGCTGAGCCTGTCTGCAGTGGTCGGAACAACTTCCTTCTACTGTTTCCAGATATCGTCATACCATATACTCTTAAGTGCATTATGAACCTCGCGGTTAAATGCTATCTTTGGTTTGGGTTTATCAAAACATGTCGAGTAAGGTGTCATACGAATTGGAATACTAACCCCTCGCCAATTCTGGCGACGGGGTTAGCATTCCACCCTTCTAGAGGGACACGACATGTACAGTACCTGAAACCCGGGTAAAATCAGACATAGCCTCAGCTCCACAAAATGGATGCTGCCACCACAGACACAAGTCTGCCCTCCTGCTGCTGGGAGTCCTTCCAGCTTGGGAGGTGTGGACAAAGGGTTTCCTGCCAGGGGAGGTGCGTGCACCACCCCAGACAGGATTTTGTGTATTGGTCAGGTAGGGCTTGAAAGAAACCAGACATGCCTGTGGCTCACAAGGAGCCTCGGTGCATATGCCAGTTCAAACCGGTCCTGGGGCACACCAGTCCCGGGCCTGGGGCGAGCTGGACAAAGGATTGGGGGTGTAACCACCCCCCTTCCTGGTCCCACCCTTAGGGAGGGACCTAGCAGGTAGTCCGGCCCCTAGAATCCGCTTAAAGGTAGGAGCTGTGTCCTAAGACTTCAGACATCCTGGAATCAACTTGAAACTAAGAAGAAGACGGGAACTTCGACATTCTGCTGCACAGAAGACTGAAGAAAATCTCCCCTGTGGTCAGGGAGTGACCACCTTGCTAACGCAAGCACCATCCAGCGAATCACCGTCTGCTTTGCCGCCGCCTCCCGCCGGAGCCCGAGCCCAGAGACTGACAAGACCTGGACCTCCAGACCTCTCACCGCCCGATCCACAGTCCCTGAAAAGAGGAGACCTGTGGAGGCACCGAGACACGTGGAGCCAGCCATCTTGGAACGACTACGACAAGCTGACAAGTGCAACAACTGAGGCTCCCTCCAAGTTGTGCTTTGGGATCTGAGAAGCCCAACCCCCGAGCAGCATCTGCACCAAAGGTGAGCCCTCCAGCATCTCCACGATCTGCGTGGGGCCCTTCTGCATTTTGCCACTCGACGCGCCTAACCGGTTGCTGGCCCGCTGGCTAGTGGCCATCTTGGCGACGAACTCTACGAAATACACTGCTGGTCTGGTTGCTCCAGACTGGCCCTTGCTCCCCTCCAAAGGAGCAATCCCTCTGACCTTGCTGGTCAGAACCAACAGCTGATTTCCGAATCCTCCTACAATTGCTTTTGCCAAGGCTTGTTTGCTTCGATCAAGTTGCCGACACCGCCAACAGCGAGAGCCTGCGTGGGACAGCTCGTGAGCCGACTCCTGGACGTCGTCGACCTTCAGGGACCACGTGGCTGCGGAGACAAGCTACCCCTCATCACCTGTTTGCACCCGACATCGCCTGGTACCCACCTGGTGCCACGCTGGTCACTGGCTAGTGACTGTGAACACTGTCCCCTCTGCTTACAGGTCTTCAACATCTCCGATCCACTCTTGGATCCACTGCATCTCTCCCGGACCGACCGCCTGCAGCATCTTTGTCTTCAAGCTCAACGGAACAGATAGAAGAAACCCGACGCACTTTGAGGCCTATGCACCCGCTTCCTGTGGGTGAGGTAAAGCTGGTACTCCGGTGCCCCTGTGTAGTAATACATCTCTAGTGCCTGTGTTCCAAATCTTAAGTTCCTAGTCAACCCGGAAGATCCTCTTTGCAGTAACTTTGTACTTTTTACGCACCCATTGAAACCTATGGGAGCACGCGTGTGACTATTTGCACTGCACACGCCACCCGTGGACCTCCTGGTCACTAACTGACGTTAGCTCCTTGTAGGCCCAGCGGTTCTAGAGGCCCTAGGCCTTTTCCCTTTTCTGTTCGTGGTACTTATACCACTATTTTAGTATATGGTTTGAGTGGCCACCAGGGCCTATCCATATAACGTGCAACTTCTGTGTATTCTGTGATAATCTTGTTTGACGATTTGTGCTCCTGTGCTCATAAAGAGACTAGGGGTTACTTTGAGAAATAAATACATATATATTTTGAATATATATCTGTGTGGTGTCCTTTCATTGGTATAAAAGGGGGTTACATTTGGTAAAACAGCTGGCTTAACACGCTTCACGAGTTTAGCCTCAAAGACTGCTTAGCCTACGCTACCACTAGGGCAGCTAGTCCGAAAAGGTTGACTTACAACCACACCATAAGGGTTGCTTGGCATGGTACAAGGTGATCACTTTAACTAGTGAGCATCATATACCCGGCCAACTTCTCACAACCATCCTTCGCTCTGTAAGCACTGGCAGTATAAGGGGTGAGTATATCTCACTCCATCCTTCACACTAACTCTACCACACTCTAAATGTATAGAAGGCGGCTCTCTGGATGTACTGGCGGTGTTAAGCATGAGTGCATCTAACACCATCCTTCGCTCTGTAAGCACTGGCGGTTTAAGGGGTGAGTATATCTCACTCCATCCTTCACACTAACTCTACCACACTCTAAATGTATAGAAGGCGGCTCACTGGATGCACTGGCGGTGTTAAGCATGAGTGCATCTAACACCATCCTTCGCTCTGTAAGCACTGGCAGAGTGAGGGGTGAGTATATCTCACTCCATCCTTCACACTAACTCTACCACACTCTAAATGTATAGAAGGCGGCGCTCTGGATGTACTGGCGTGTTAAGCATGAGTGCATCTAACACCATCCTTCACTCTGTAAGCACTGGCGGTTTAAGGGGTGAGTATATCTCACTCCATCCTTCACACTAAATCTACCACACTCTAAATGTATAGAAGGCGGCTCTCTGGATGTACTGGCGGTGTTAAGCATGAGTGCATCTAACACCATCCTTCGCTCTGTAAGCACTGGCAGTGTAATGGGTGAGTATATCTCACTCCATCCTTCACACTAACTCTACCACACTCTAAATGTATAGAAGGCGGCTCTCTGGATGTACTGGCGGTGTTAAGCATGAGTGCATCTAACGCCATCCTTCACTCTGTTAGCACTGGTGCTTTAAGGGGTGAGTATATCTAACTCCATCCTTCACACTAACTCTACCACACTGTAAATGTATAGAAGATGGCTCTCTGGATGTAATGGCGGTGTTAAGCATGAGTGCATCTAACACCATCCTTCGCTCTGTAAGCACTGGCAGTGTGAGGGGTGAGTATATCTCACTCCATCCTTCACACTAACTCTACAACACTGTAAATGTATAGAAGGCGGCTCTCTGGATGTACTGGCGGTGTTAAGCATGAGTGCATCTAACACCATCCTTCGCTCTGTAAGCACTGGCGGTTTAAGGGGTGAGTATATCTCACTCCACCCTTCACACTAACTCTACCACACTCTAAATGTATAGAACGCGGCTCTCTGGATGTACTGGCGGTGTTAAGCATGAGTGCACCTAACACCATCCTTTGCTCTGTAAGCACTGGCAGTGTAATGGGTGAGTATATCTCACTCCATCCTTCACACTAACTCTACCACACTCTAAATGTATAGAAGGCGGCTCTCTGGATGTACTGGCGTGTTAAGCATGAGTGCATCTAACACCATCCTTCGCTCTGTAAGCACTGGCAGTGTGAGGGGTGAGTATATCTCACTGCATCCTTCACACTACCTCTACCACACTCTAAATGTATAGAAGGCGGCTCTCTGGATGTACTGGCGTGTTTAGCATGAGTGCATCTAACACCATCCTTCGCTCTGTACGCACTGGCAGTTTAAGGGGTGAGTATATCTCACTCCATCCTTCACACTAACTCTACCACACTCTAAATGTATAGAAGGCGGCTCTCTGGATGTACTGGCAGTGTTAAGCATGAGTGCATCTAACACCATCCTTCGCTCTGTAAGCACTGGCGGTTTAAGGGGTGAGTATATCTCACTCCACCCTTCACACTAACTCTACCACACTCTAAATGTATAGAAGGCAGCTCTCTGGATGTACTGGCGTGTTAAGCATGAGTGCATCTAACACCATCCTTCGCTCTGTAAGCACTGGCAGTGTGAGGGGTGAGTATATCTCACTCTATCCTTCACACTAACTCTACCACACTCTCAATGTATAGAAGGCGGCTCTCTGGATGTACTGGCGGTGTTAAGCATGAGTGCATCTAACACCATCCTTCGCTCTGTAAGCACTGGCAGTGTGAGGGGTGAGTATATCTCACTGCATCCTTCACACTACCTCTACCACACTCTAAATGTATAGAAGGCGGCTCTCTGGATGTACTGGCGTGTTTAGCATGAGTGCATCTAACACCATCCTTCGCTCTGTAAGCACTGGCAGTTTAAGGGGTGAGTATATCTCACTCCATCCTTCACACTAATTTTACCACACTCTAAATGTATAGAAGGCGGCTCTCTGGATGTACTGGCAGTGTTAAGCATGAGTGCATCTAACACCATCCTTCGCTCTGTAAGCACTGGCGGTTTAAGGGGTGAATATATCTCACTCCATCCTTCACATTAACTCTACCACATTCTAAATGTATAGAAGGCGGCTCTCTGTATGTACTGGCGGTGTTAAGCATGAGTGCATCTAACACCATCTTTCGCTCTGTAAGCACTGGCAGTGTGAGGGGTGAGTATATCTAACTCCATCCTTCACACTAACTCTACCACACTATAAAGGTATAGAAGGCGGCTCTCTGGATGTACTGGCGGTGTTAAGCATGAATGCATCTAACACCATCCTTCGCTCTGTAAGCTCTGGCAGTGTGGGGGTGAGTATATCTCACTCCATACTTCACACTAACTCTACCACACTCTAAATGTATAGAAGGCGGCTCTCTGGGTTCACTGGCGGTGTTAAGCATGAGTGCATCTAACACCATCCTTCGCTCTGAAAGCACTGGCGGTTTAAGGGGTGAGTATATCTCACTCCATCCTTCACACTAACTCTACCACACTCTAAATGTATAGAAGGCGGCTCACTGGATCCACTGGCGGTGTTAAGCATGAGTGCATCTAACACCATCCTTCGCTCTGTAAGCACTGGCAGTGTGAGGGGTGAGTATATCTCACTCCATCCTTCACACTAACTCTACCACACTCTAAATGTATAGAAGGCGGCTCTTTGGGTGCACTGGCATGTTAAGCATGAGTGCATCTAACACCATCCTTCGCTCTCTAAGCACTGGCAGTGTGAGGGGTGAGTATATCTCACTCCATCCTTCACACTAACTCTACCACACTCTAAATGTATAGAAGGTGGCTCTCTGGATGCACTGGCGGTGTTAAGCTTGAGTGCATCTAACACCATCCTTCGCTCTGTAAGCACTGGCAGTGTGAAGGGTGAGTATATCTCACTCCATCCTTCACACTAACTCTACCACACTCTAAATGTATAGAAGGCGGCTCTCTGGATGTACTGGCGGTGTTAAGCATGAGTGCATCTAACACCATCCTTCGCTCTGTAAGCACTGGCAGTGTGAGGGGTGAGTATATCTCGCTCCATCCTTCACACTAACTCTACCACACTCTAAATGTATAGAAGGCGGCTCTCTGGATGTACTGGCGTGTTAAGCATGAGTGCATCTAACACCATCCTTCGCTCTGTAAGCACTGGCAGTGTGAGGGGTGAGTATATCTCACTCCATCCTTCACACTAACTCTACAACACTGTAAATGTATAGAAGGCGGCTCTCTGGATGTACTGGCGGTGTTAAGCATGAGTGCATCTAACACCATCCTTCGCTCTGTAAGCACTGGCGGTTTAAGGGGTGAGTATATCTCACTCCACCCTTCACACTAACTCTACCACACTCTAAATGTATAGAACGCGGCTCTCTGGATGTACTGGCGGTGTTAAGCATGAGTGCATCTAACACCATCCTTTGCTCTGTAAGCACTGGCAGTGTAATGGGTGAGTATATCTCACTCCATCCTTCACACTAACTCTACCACACTCTAAATGTATAGAAGGCGGCTCTCTGGATGTACTGGCGTGTTAAGCATGAGTGCATCTAACACCATCCTTCGCTCTGTAAGCACTGGCAGTGTGAGGGGTGAGTATATCTCACTCCATCCTTCACACTAACTCTACCACACTCTCAATGTATAGAATGCGGCTCTCTGGATGTACTGGCGGTGTTAAGCATGAGTGCATCTAACACCATCCTTCGCTCTGTAAGCACTGGCAGTGTGAGGGGTGAGTATATCTCACTGCATCCTTCACACTACCTCTACCACACTCTAAATGTATAGAAGGCGGCTCTCTGGATGTACTGGCGTGTTTAGCATGAGTGCATCTAACACCATCCTTCGCTCTGTAAGCACTGGCAGTTTAAGGGGTGAGTATATCTCACTCCATCCTTCACACTAACTCTACCACACTCTAAATGTATAGAAGGCGGCTCTCTGGATGTACTGGCAGTGTTAAGCATGAGTGCATCTAACACCATCCTTCGCTCTGTAAGCACTGGCGGTTTAAGGGGTGAGTATATCTCACTCCACCCTTCACACTAACTCTACCACACTCTAAATGTATAGAAGGCGGCTCTCTGGATGTACTGGCGTGTTAAGCATGAGTGCATCTAACACCATCCTTCGCTCTGTAAGCACTGGCAGTGTGAGGGGTGAGTATATCTCACTCCATCCTTCACACTAACTCTACCACACTCTCAATGTATAGAAGGCGGCTCTCTGGATGTACTGGCGGTGTTAAGCATGAGTGCATCTAACACCATCCTTCGCTCTGTAAGCACTGGCAGTGTGAGGGGTGAGTATATCTCACTGCATCCTTCACACTACCTCTACCACACTCTAAATGTATAGAAGGCGGCTCTCTGGATGTACTGGCATGTTTAGCATGAGTGCATCTAACACCATCCTTCGCTCTGTAAGCACTGGCAGTTTAAGGGGTGAGTATATCTCACTCCATCCTTCACACTAATTCTACCACACTCTAAATGTATAGAAGGCGGCTCTCTGGATGTACTGGCAGTGTTAAGCATGAGTGCATCTAACACCATCCTTCGCTCTGTAAGCACTGGCAGTTTAAGGGGTGAATATATCTCACTCCATCCTTCACACTAACTCTACCACACTCTAAATGTATAGAAGGCGGCTCTCTGGATGTACTGGCGGTGTTAAGCATGAGTGCATCTAACACCATCCTTCGCTCTGTAAGCACTGGCAGTGTGAGGGGTGAGTATATCTCACTCCATCCTTCACACTAACTCCACCACACTCTCAATGTATAGAAGGCGGCTCTCTGGATGTACTGGCGGTGTTAAGCATGAGTGCATCTAACACCATCCTTCGCTCTGTAAGCACTGGCAGTGTGAGGGGTGAGTATATCTCACTGCATCCTTCACACTACCTCTACCACACTCTAAATGTATAGAAGGCGGCTCTCTGGATGTACTGGCGTGTTTAGCATGAGTGCATCTAACACCATCCTTCACTCTGTAAGCACTGGCAGTTTAAGGGGTGATTATATCTCACTCCATCCTTCACACTAACTCTACCACACTCTAAATGTATAGAAGGCGGCTCTCTGGATGTACTGGCAGTGTTAAGCATGAGTGCATCTAACACCATCCTTCGCTCTGTAAGCACTGGCGGTTTAAGGGGTGAATGTATCTCACTCCATCCTTCACACTAACTCTACCACACTCTAAATGTATAGAAGGCGGCTCTCTGGATGTACTGGCGGTGTTAAGCATGAATGCATCTAACACCATCCTTCGCTCTGTAAGCTCTGGCAGTGTGAGGGGTGAGTATATCTCACTCCATACTTCATACTAACTCTACCACACTCTAAATGTATAGAAGGCGGCTCTCTGGGTTCACTGGCGGTGTTAAGCATGAGTGCATCTAACACCATCCTTCGCTCTGAAAGCACTGGCGGTTTAAGGGGTGAGTATATCTCACTCCATCCTTCACACTAACTCTACCACACTCTAAATGTATAGAAGGCGGCTCACTGGATGCACTGGCGGTGTTAAGCATGAGTGCATCTAACACCTTCCTTCGCTCTGTAAGCACTGGCAGTGTGAGGGGTGAGTATATCTCACTCCATCCTTCACACTAACTCTACCACACTCTAAATGTATAGAAGGCGGCTCTCTGGGTGCACTGGCATGTTAAGCATGAGTGCATCTAACACCATCCTTCGCTCTGTAAGCACTGGCAGTGTGAGGGGTGAGTATATCTCACTCCATCCTTCACACTAACTCTACCACACTCTAAATGGATAGAAGGTGGCTCTCTGGATGCACTGGCGGTGTTAAGCATGAGTGCATCTAACACCATCCTTCGCTCTGTAAGCACTGGCAGTGTGAGGGGTGAGTATATCTCGCTCCATCCTTCACACTAACTCTACCACACTCTAAATGTATAGAAGGCGGCTCTCTGGATGTACTGGCGTGTTAAGCATGAGTGCATCTAACACCATCCTTCGCTCTGTAAGCACTGGCAGTGTGAGGGGTGAGTATATCTCACTCCATCCTTCACACTAACTCTACCACACTCTAAATGTATAGAAGGCGGCTCTCTGAATGAACTGGCGGTGTTAAGCATGAGTGCATCTAACACCATCCTTCGCTCTGTAAGCACTGGCAGTGTGAGGGGTGAGTATATCTCGCTCCATCCTTCACACTACCTCTACCACACTCTAAATGTATAGAAGGCGGCTCTCTGGATGTACTGGCGGTGTTAAGCATGAGTGCATCTAACACCATCCTTCGCTCTGTAAGCACTGGCAGTGTGAGGGCTGAGTATTTCTCACTCCATCCTTCACACTAACTCTACCACACTCTAAATGTATAGAAGGCGGCTCTCTGGATGTACTGGCGGTGTTAAGCATGAGTGCATCTAACACCATCCTTCGCTCTGTTAGCACTGGCGGTTTAAGGGGTGAGTATATCTCGCTCCATCCTTCACACTACCTCTACCACACTCTAAATGTATAGAAGGCGGCTCTCTGGATGTACTGGCGTGTTAAGCATGAGTGCATCTAACACCATCCTTCGCTCTGTAAGCACTGGCAGTTTAAGGGGTGAGTATATCTCACTCCATCCTTCACACTAACTCTACCACACTCTAAATGTATAGAAGGCGGCTCTCTGGATGTACTGGCGGTGTTAAGCATGAGTGCATCTAACACCATCCTTCGCTCTGTAAGCACTGGCGGTTTAAGGGGTGAGTATATCTCACTCCATCCTTCACACTAACTCTACCACACTCTAAATGTATAGAAGGCGGCTCACTGGATGCACTGGCGGTGTTAAGCATGAGTGCATCTAACACCATCCTTCACTCTGTAAGCACTGGCGGTTTAAGGGGTGAGTATATCTCACTCCATCCTTCACACTAAATCTACCACACTCTAAATGTATAGAAGGCGGCTCTCTGGATGTACTGGCGGTGTTAAGCATGAGTGCATCTAACACCATTCTTCGCTCTGTAAGCACTGGCAGTGTAATGGGTGAGTATATCTCACTCCATCCTTCACACTAACTCTACCACACTCTAAATGTATAGAAGGCCGCTCTCTGGATGTACTGGCGGTGTTAAGCATGAGTGCATCTAACGCCATCCTTCGCTCTGTTAGCACTGGTGCTTTAAGGGGTGAGTATATCTAACTCCATCCTTCACACTAACTCTACCACACTGTAAATGTATAGAAGATGGCTCTCTGGATGTAATGGCGGTGTTAAGCATGAGTGCATCTAACACCATCCTTCGCTCTGTAAGCACTGGCAGTGTGAGGGGTGAGTATATCTCACTCCATCCTTCACACTAACTCTACAACACTGTAAATGTATAGAAGGCGGCTCTCTGGATGTACTGGCGGTGTTAAGCATGAGTGCATCTAACACCATCCTTCGCTCTGTAAGCACTGGCGGTTTAAGGGGTGAGTATATCTCACTCCACCCTTCACACTAACTCTACCACACTCTAAATGTATAGAACGCGGCTCTCTGGATGTACTGGCGGTGTTAAGCATGAGTGCACCTAACACCATCCTTTGCTCTGTAAGCACTGGCAGTGTAATGGGTGAGTATATCTCACTCCATCCGTCACACTAACTCTACCACACTCTAAATGTATAGAAGGCGGCTCTCTGGATGTACTGGCGTGTTAAGCATGAGTGCATCTAACACCATCCTTCGCTCTGTAAGCACTGGCAGTGTGAGGGGTGAGTATATCTCACTCCATCCTTCACACTAACTCTACCACACTCTCAATGTATAGAATGCGGCTCTCTGGATGTACTGGCGGTGTTAAGCATGAGTGCATCTAACACCATCCTTCGCTCTGTAAGCACTGGCAGTGTGAGTGGTGAGTATATCTCACTGCATCCTTCACACTACCTCTACCACACTCTAAATGTATAGAAGGCGGCTCTCTGGATGTACTGGCGTGTTTAGCATGAGTGCATCTAACACCATCCTTCGCTCTGTAAGCACTGGCAGTTTAAGGGGTGAGTATATCTCACTCCATCCTTCACACTAACTCTACCACACTCTAAATGTATAGAAGGCGGCTCTCTGGATGTACTGGCAGTGTTAAGCATGAGTGCATCTAACACCATCCTTCGCTCTGTAAGCACTGGCGGTTTAAGGGGTGAGTATATCTCACTCCACCCTTCACACTAACTCTACCACACTCTAAATGTATAGAAGGCGGCTCTCTGGATGTACTGGCGTGTTAAGCATGAGTGCATCTAACACCATCCTTCGCTCTGTAAGCACTGGCAGTGTGAGGGGTGAGTATATCTCACTGCATCCTTCACACTACCTCTACCACACTCTCAATGTATAGAAGGCGGCTCTCTGGATGTACTGGCGTGTTTAGCATGAGTGCATCTAACACCATCCTTCGCTCTGTAAGCACTGGCAGTTTAAGGGGTGAGTATATCTCACTCCATCCTTCACACTAATTCTACCACACTCTAAATGTATAGAAGGCGGATCTCTGGATGTACTGGCAGTGTTAAGCATGAGTGCATCTAACACCATCCTTCGCTCTGTAACCACTGGCGGTTTAAGGGGTGAATATGTCTCACTCCATCCTTCACACTAACTCTACCACACTCTAAATGTATAGAAGGCGGCTCTCTGGGTTCACTGGCGGTGTTAAGCATGAGTGCATCTAACACCATCCTTCGCTCTGAAAGCACTGGTGGTTTGAGGGGTGAGTATATCTCACTCCATCCTTCACACTAACTCTACCACACTCTAAATGTATAGAAGGCGGCTCACTGGATGCACTGGCGGTGTTAAGCATGAGTGCATCTAACACCATCCTTCGCTTTGTAAGCACTGGCAGTGTGAGGGGTGAGTATATCTCACTCCATCCTTCACACTAACTCTACCACACTCTAAATGTATAGAAGGCGGCTCTTTGGGTGCACTGGCATGTTAAGCATGAGTGCATCTAACACCATCCTTCGCTCTCTAAGCACTGGCAGTGTGAGGGGTGAGTATATCTCACTCCATCCTTCACACTAACTCTACCACACTCTAAATGTATAGAAGGTGGCTCTCTGGATGCACTGGCGGTGTTAAGCTTGAGTGCATCTAACACCATCCTTCGCTCTGTAAGCACTGGCAGTGTGAAGGGTGAGTATATCTCACTCCATCCTTCACACTAACTCTACCACACTCTAAATGTATAGAAGGCGGCTCTCTGGATGTACTGGCGGTGTTAAGCATGAGTGCATCTAACACCATCCTTCGCTCTGTAAGCACTGGCAGTGTGAGGGGTGAGTATATCTCGCTCCATCCTTCACACTAACTCTACCACACTCTAAATGTATAGAAGGCGGCTCTCTGGATGTACTGGCGTGTTAAGCATGAGTGCATCTAACACCATCCTTCGCTCTGTAAGCACTGGCAGTGTGAGGGGTGAGTATATCTCACTCCATCCTTCACACTAACTCTACCACACTCTAAATGTATAGAAGGCGGCTCTCTGGATGTACTGGCGGTGTTAAGCATGAGTGCATCTAACACCATCCTTCGCTCTGTAAGCACTGGCAGTGTGAGGGGTGAGTATATCTTGCTCCATCCTTCACACTACCTCTACCACACTCTAAATGTATAGAAGGCAGCTCTCTGGATGTACTGGCGGTGTTAAGCATGAGTGCATCTAACACCATCCTTCACTCTGTTAGCACTGGTGCTTTAAGGGGTGAGTATATCTAACTCCATCCTTCACCCTAACTCTACCACACTGTAAATGTATAGAAGATGGCTCTCTGGATGTAATGGCGGTGTTAAGCATGAGTGCATCTAACACCATCCTTCGCTCTGTAAGCACTGGCAGTGTGAGGGGTGAGTATATCTCACTTCATCCTTCACACTAACTCTACAACACTGTAAATGTATAGAAGGCGGCTCTCTGGATGTACTGGCGGTGTTAAGCATGAGTGCATCTAACACCATTCTTCGCTCTGTAAGCACTGGCGGTTTAAGGGGTGAGTATATCTCACTCCACCCTTCACACTAACTCTACCACACTCTAAATGTATAGAACACGGCTCTCTGGATGTACTGGCGGTGTTAAGCATGAGTGCATCTAACACCATCCTTTGCTCTGTAAGCACTGGCAGTGTAATGGGTGAGTATATCTCACTCTATCCTTCACACTAACTCTACCACACTCTAAATGTATAGAAGGCGGCTCTCTGGATGTACTGGCGTGTTAAGCATGAGTGCATCTAACACCATCCTTCGCTCTGTAAGCACTGGCAGTGTGAGGGGTGAGTATATCTCACTCCATCCTTCACACTAACTCTACCACACTCTCAATGTATAGAATGCGGCTCTCTGGATGTACTGGCGGTGTTAAGCATGAGTGCATCTAACACCATCCTTCGCTCTGTAAGCACTGGCAGTGTGAGGGGTGAGTATATCTCACTGCATCCTTCACACTACCTCTACCACACTCTAAATGTATAGAAGGCGGCTCTCTGGATGTACTGGCGTGTTTAGCATGAGTGCATCTAACACCATCCTTCGCTCTGTAAGCACTGGCAGTTTAAGGGTCGAGTATATCTCACTCCATCCTTCACACTAACTCTACCACACTCTAAATGTATAGAAGGCGGCTCTCTGGATGTACTGGCAGTGTTAAGCATGAGTGCATCTAACACCATCCTTCGCTCTGTAAGCACTGGCGGTTTAAGGGGTGAGTATATCTCACTCCACCCTTCACACTAACTCTACCACACTCTAAATGTATAGAAGGCGGCTCTCTGGATGTACTGGCGTGTTAAGCATGAGTGCATCTAACACCATCCTTCGCTCTGTAAGCACTGGCAGTGTGAGGGGTGAGTATATCTCACTCCATCCTTCACACTAACTCTACCACACTCTCAATGTATAGAAGGCGGCTCTCTGGATGTACTGGCGGTGTTAAGCATGAGTGCATCTAACACCATCCTTCGCTCTGTAAGCACTGGCAGTGTGAAGGGTGAGTATATCTCACTGCATCCTTCACACTACCTCTACCACACTCTAAATGTATAGAAGGCGGCTCTCTGGATGTACTGGCGTGTTTAGCATGAGTGCATCTAACACCATCCTTCGCTCTGTAAGCACTGGCAGTTTAAGGGGTGAGTATATCTCACTCCATCCTTCACACTAGCTCTACCACACTCTAAATGTATAGAAGGCGGCTCTTTGGGTGCACTGGCATGTTAAGCATGAGTGCATCTAACACCATCCTTCGCTCTCTAAGCACTGGCAGTGTGAGGGGTGAGTATATCTCACTCCATCCTTCACACTAACTCTACCACACTCTAAATGTATAGAAGGTGGCTCTCTGGATGCACTGGCGGTGTTAAGCTTGAGTGCATCTAACACCATCCTTCGCTCTGTAAGCACTGGCAGTGTGAAGGGTGAGTATATCTCACTCCATCCTTCACACTAACTCTACCACACTCTAAATGTATAGAAGGCGGCTCTCTGGATGTACTGGCGGTGTTAAGCATGAGTGCATCTAACACCATCCTTCGCTCTGTAAGCACTGGCAGTGTGAGGGGTGAGTATATCTCGCTCCATCCTTCACACTAACTCTACCACACTCTAAATGTATAGAACGCGGCTCTCTGGATGTACTGGCGTGTTAAGCATGAGTGCATCTAACACCATCCTTCGCTCTGTAAGCACTGGCAGTGTGAGGGGTGAGTATATCTCACTCCATCCGTCACACTAACTCTACCACACTCTCAATGTATAGAATGCGGCTCTCTGGATGTACTGGCAGTGTTAAGCATGAGTGCATCTAACACCATCCTTCGCTCTGTAAGCACTGGCGGTTTAAGGGGTGAGTATATCTCACTCCACCCTTCACACTAACTCTACCACACTCTAAATGTATAGAAGGCGGCTCTCTGGATGTACTGGCGTGTTAAGCATGAGTGCATCTAACACCATCCTTCGCTCTGTAAGCACTGGCAGTGTGAGGGGTGAGTATATCTCACTCCATCCTTCACACTAACTCTACCACACTCTCAATGTATAGAAGGCGGCTCTCTGGATGTACTGGCGGTGTTAAGCATGAGTGCATCTAACACCATCCTTCGCTCTGTAAGCACTGGCAGTGTGAAGGGTGAGTATATCTCACTGCATCCTTCACACTACCTCTACCACACTCTAAATGTATAGAAGGCGGCTCTCTGGATGTACTGGCGTGTTTAGCATGAGTGCATCTAACACCATCCTTCGCTCTGTAAGCACTGGCAGTTTAAGGGGTGAGTATATCTCACTCCATCCTTCACACTAGCTCTACCACACTCTAAATGTATAGAAGGCGGCTCTTTGGGTGCACTGGCATGTTAAGCATGAGTGCATCTAACACCATCCTTCGCTCTCTAAGCACTGGCAGTGTGAGGGGTGAGTATATCTCACTCCATCCTTCACACTAACTCTACCACACTCTAAATGTATAGAAGGTGGCTCTCTGGATGCACTGGCGGTGTTAAGCTTGAGTGCATCTAACACCATCCTTCGCTCTGTAAGCACTGGCAGTGTGAAGGGTGAGTATATCTCACTCCATCCTTCACACTAACTCTACCACACTCTAAATGTATAGAAGGCGGCTCTCTGGATGTACTGGCGGTGTTAAGCATGAGTGCATCTAACACCATCCTTCGCTCTGTAAGCACTGGCAGTGTGAGGGGTGAGTATATCTCGCTCCATCCTTCACACTAACTCTACCACACTCTAAATGTATAGAACGCGGCTCTCTGGATGTACTGGCGTGTTAAGCATGAGTGCATCTAACACCATCCTTCGCTCTGTAAGCACTGGCAGTGTGAGGGGTGAGTATATCTCACTCCATCCGTCACACTAACTCTACCACACTCTCAATGTATAGAATGCGGCTCTCTGGATGTACTGGCGGTGTTAAGCATGAGTGCATCTAACACCATCCTTCGCTCTGTAAGCACTGGCAGTGTGAGGGGTGAGTATATCTCACTGCATCCTTCACACTACCTCTACCACACTCTAAATGTATAGAAGGCGGCTCTCTGGATGTACTGGCGTGTTTAGCATGAGTGCATCTAACACCATCCTTCGCTCTGTAAGCACTGGCAGTTTAAGGGGTGAGTATATCTCACTCCATCCTTCACACTAACTCTACCACACTCTAAATGTATAGAAGGCGGCTCTCTGGATGTACTGGCAGTGTTAAGCATGAGTGCATCTAACACCATCCTTCGCTCTGTAAGCACTGGCGGTTTAAGGGGTGAGTATATCTCACTCCACCCTTCACACTAACTCTACCACACTCTAAATGTATAGAAGGCGGCTCTCTGGATGTACTGGCGTGTTAAGCATGAGTGCATCTAACACCATCCTTCGCTCTGTAAGCACTGGCAGTGTGAGGGGTGAGTATATCTCACTCCATCCTTCACACTAACTCTACCACACTCTCAATGTATAGAAGGCGGCTCTCTGGATGTACTGGCGGTGTTAAGCATGAGTGCATCTAACACCATCCTTCGCTCTGTAAGCACTGGCAGTGTGAGGGGTGAGTATATCTCACTGCATCCTTCACACTACCTCTACCACACTCTAAATGTATAGAAGGCGGCTCTCTGGATGTACTGGCGTGTTTAGCATGAGTGCATCTAACACCATCCTTCGCTCTGTAAGCACTGGCAGTTTAAGGGGTGAGTATATCTCACTCCATCCTTCACACTAATTCTCCCACACTCTAAATGTATAGAAGGCGGCTCTCTGGATGTACTGGCAGTGTTAAGCATGAGTGCATCTAACACCATCCTTCGCTCTGTAACCACTGGCGGTTTAAGGGGTGAATATATCTCACTCCATCCTTCACACTAACTCTACCACATTCTAAATGTATAGAAGGCGGCTCTCTGTATGTACTGGCAGTGTTAAGCATGAGTGCATCTAACACCATCCTTCGCTCTGTAAGCACTGGCAGTGTGAGGTGTGAGTATATCTAACTCCATCCTTCACACTAACTCTACCACACTATAAAGGTATAGAAGGCGGCTCTCTGGATGTACTGGCGGTGTTAAGCATGAATGCATCTAACACCATCCTTCGCTCTGTAAGCTCTGGCAGTGTGGGGGTGAGTATATCTCACTCCATCCTTCACACTAACTCTACCACACTCTAAATGTATAGAAGGCGGCTCTCTGGGTTCACTGGCGGTGTTAAGCATGAGTGCATCTAACACCATCCTTCGCTCTGAAAGCACTGGCGGTTTAAGGGGTGAGTATATCTCACTCCATCCTTCACACTAACTCTACCACACTCTAAATGTATAGAAGGCGGCTCACTGGATGCACTGGCGGTGTTAAGCATGAGTGCATCTAACACCATCCTTCGCTTTGTAAGCACTGGCAGTGTGAGGGGTGAGTATATCTCACTCCATCCTTCACACTAACTCTACCACACTCTAAATGTATAGAAGGCGGCTCTTTGGGTGCACTGGCATGTTAAGCATGAGTGCATCTAACACCATCCTTCGCTCTCTAAGCACTGGCAGTGTGAGGGGTGAGTATATCTCACTCCATCCTTCACACTAACTCTACCACACTCTAAATGTATAGAAGGTGGCTCTCTGGATGCACTGGCGGTGTTAAGCTTGAGTGCATCTAACACCATCCTTCGCTCTGTAAGCACTGGCAGTGTGAAGGGTGAGTATATCTCACTCCATCCTTCACACTAACTCTACCACACTCTAAATGTATAGAAGGCGGCTCTCTGGATGTACTGGCGGTGTTAAGCATGAGTGCATCTAACACCATCCTTCGCTCTGTAAGCACTGGCAGTGTGAGGGGTGAGTATATCTCGCTCCATCCTTCACACTAACTCTACCACACTCTAAATGTATAGAAGGCGGCTCTCTGGATGTACTGGCGTGTTAAGCATGAGTGCATCTAACACCATCCTTCGCTCTGTAAGCACTGGCAGTGTGAGGGGTGAGTATATCTCACTCCATCCTTCACACTAACTCTACCACACTCTAAATGTATAGAAGGCGGCTCTCTGGATGTACTGGCGGTGTTAAGCATGAGTGCATCTAACACCATCCTTCGCTCTGTAAGCACTGGCAGTGTGAGGGGTGAGTATATCTTGCTCCATCCTTCACACTACCTCTACCACACTCTAAATGTATAGAAGGCAGCTCTCTGGATGTACTGGCGGTGTTAAGCATGAGTGCATCTAACGCCATCCTTCACTCTGTTAGCACTGGTGCTTTAAGGGGTGAGTATATCTAACTCCATCCTTCACACTAACTCTACCACACTGTAAATGTATAGAAGATGGCTCTCTGGATGTAATGGCGGTGTTAAGCATGAGTGCATCTAACACCATCCTTCGCTCTGTAAGCACTGGCAGTGTGAGGGGTGAGTATATCTCACTTCATCCTTCACACTAACTCTACAACACTGTAAATGTATAGAAGGCGGCTCTCTGGATGTACTGGCGGTGTTAAGCATGAGTGCATCTAACACCATTCTTCGCTCTGTAAGCACTGGCGGTTTAAGGGGTGAGTATATCTCACTCCACCCTTCACACTAACTCTACCACACTCTAAATGTATAGAACGCGGCTCTCTGGATGTACTGGCGGTGTTAAGCATGAGTGCATCTAACACCATCCTTTGCTTTGTAAGCACTGGCAGTGTAATGGGTGAGTATATCTCACTCTATCCTTCACACTAACTCTACCACACTCTAAATGTATAGAAGGCGGCTCTCTGGATGTACTGGCGTGTTAAGCATGAGTGCATCTAACACCATCCTTCGCTCTGTAAGCACTGGCAGTGTGAGGGGTGAGTATATCTCACTCCATCCTTCACACTAACTCTACCACACTCTCAATGTATAGAATGCGGCTCTCTGGATGTACTGGCGGTGTTAAGCATGAGTGCATCTAACACCATCCTTCGCTCTGTAAGCACTGGCAGTGTGAGGGGTGAGTATATCTCACTGCATCCTTCACACTACCTCTACCACACTCTAAATGTATAGAAGGCGGCTCTCTGGATGTACTGGCGTGTTTAGCATGAGTGCATCTAACACCATCCTTCGCTCTGTAAGCACTGGCAGTTTAAGGGGTGAGTATATCTCACTCCATCCTTCACACTAACTCTACCACACTCTAAATGTATAGAAGGCGGCTCTCTGGATGTACTGGCAGTGTTAAGCATGAGTGCATCTAACACCATCCTTCGCTCTGTAAGCACTGGCGGTTTAAGGGGTGAGTATATCTCACTCCACCCTTCACACTAACTCTACCACACTCTAAATGTATAGAAGGCGGCTCTCTGGATGTACTGGCGTGTTAAGCATGAGTGCATCTAACACCATCCTTCGCTCTGTAAGCACTGGCAGTGTGAGGGGTGAGTATATCTCACTCCATCCTTCACACTAACTCTACCACACTCTCAATGTATAGAAGGCGGCTCTCTGGATGTACTGGCGGTGTTAAGCATGAGTGCATCTAACACCATCCTTCGCTCTGTAAGCACTGGCAGTGTGAGGGGTGAGTATATCTCACTGCATCCTTCACACTACCTCTACCACACTCTAAATGTATAGAAGGCGGCTCTCTGGATGTACTGGCGTGTTTAGCATGAGTGCATCTAACACCATCCTTCGCTCTGTAAGCACTGGCAGTTTAAGGGGTGAGTATATCTCACTCCATCCTTCACACTAACTCTACCACACTCTAAATGTATAGAAGGCGGCTCTTTGGGTGCACTGGCATGTTAAGCATGAGTGCATCTAACACCATCCTTCGCTCTCTAAGCACTGGCAGTGTGAGGGGTGAGTATATCTCACTCCATCCTTCACACTAACTCTACCACACTCTAAATGTATAGAAGGTGGCTCTCTGGATGCACTGGCGGTGTTAAGCTTGAGTGCATCTAACACCATCCTTCGCTCTGTAAGCACTGGCAGTGTGAAGGGTGAGTATATCTCACTCCATCCTTCACACTAACTCTACCACACTCTAAATGTATAGAAGGCGGCTCTCTGGATGTACTGGCGGTGTTAAGCATGAGTGCATCTAACACCATCCTTTGCTCTGTAAGCACTGGCAGTGTAATGGGTGAGTATATCTCACTCTATCCTTCACACTAACTCTACCACACTCTAAATGTATAGAAGGCGGCTCTCTGGATGTACTGGCGTGTTAAGCATGAGTGCATCTAACACCATCCTTCGCTCTGTAAGCACTGGCAGTGTGAGGGGTGAGTATATCTCACTCCATCCTTCACACTAACTCTACCACACTCTCAATGTATAGAATGCGGCTCTCTGGATGTACTGGCGGTGTTAAGCATGAGTGCATCTAACACCATCCTTCGCTCTGTAAGCACTGGCAGTGTGAGGGGTGAGTATATCTCACTGCATCCTTCACACTACCTCTACCACACTCTAAATGTATAGAAGGCGGCTCTCTGGATGTACTGGCGTGTTTAGCATGAGTGCATCTAACACCATCCTTCGCTCTGTAAGCACTGGCAGTTTAAGGGGTGAGTATATCTCACTCCATCCTTCACACTAACTCTACCACACTCTAAATGTATAGAAGGCGGCTCTCTGGATGTACTGGCAGTGTTAAGCATGAGTGCATCTAACACCATCCTTCGCTCTGTAAGCACTGGCAGTTTAAGGGGTGAGTATATCTCACTCCACCCTTCACACTAACTCTACCACACTCTAAATGTATAGAAGGCGGCTCTCTGGATGTACTGGCGTGTTAAGCATGAGTGCATCTAACACCATCCTTCGCTCTGTAAGCACTGGCAGTGTGAGGGGTGAGTATATCTCACTCCATCCTTCACACTAACTCTACCACACTCTCAATGTATAGAAGGCGGCTCTCTGGATGTACTGGCGGTGTTAAGCATGAGTGCATCTAACACCATCCTTCGCTCTGTAAGCACTGGCAGTGTGAAGGGTGAGTATATCTCACTGCATCCTTCACACTACCTCTACCACACTCTAAATGTATAGAAGGCGGCTCTCTGGATGTACTGGCGTGTTTAGCATGAGTGCATCTAACACCATCCTTCGCTCTGTAAGCACTGGCAGTTTAAGGGGTGAGTATATCTCACTCCATCCTTCACACTAGCTCTACCACACTCTAAATGTATAGAAGGCGGCTCTTTGGGTGCACTGGCATGTTAAGCATGAGTGCATCTAACACCATCCTTCGCTCTCTAAGCACTGGCAGTGTGAGGGGTGAGTATATCTCACTCCATCCTTCACACTAACTCTACCACACTCTAAATGTATAGAAGGTGGCTCTCTGGATGCACTGGCGGTGTTAAGCTTGAGTGCATCTAACACCATCCTTCGCTCTGTAAGCACTGGCAGTGTGAAGGGTGAGTATATCTCACTCCATCCTTCACACTAACTCTACCACACTCTAAATGTATAGAAGGCGGCTCTCTGGATGTACTGGCGGTGTTAAGCATGAGTGCATCTAACACCATCCTTCGCTCTGTAAGCACTGGCAGTGTGAGGGGTGAGTATATCTCGCTCCATCCTTCACACTAACTCTACCACACTCTAAATGTATAGAACGCGGCTCTCTGGATGTACTGGCGTGTTAAGCATGAGTGCATCTAACACCATCCTTCGCTCTGTAAGCACTGGCAGTGTGAGGGGTGAGTATATCTCACTCCATCCGTCACACTAACTCTACCACACTCTCAATGTATAGAATGCGGCTCTCTGGATGTACTGGCGGTGTTAAGCATGAGTGCATCTAACACCATCCTTCGCTCTGTAAGCACTGGCAGTGTGAGGGGTGAGTATATCTCACTGCATCCTTCACACTACCTCTACCACACTCTAAATGTATAGAAGGCGGCTCTCTGGATGTACTGGCGTGTTTAGCATGAGTGCATCTAACACCATCCTTCGCTCTGTAAGCACTGGCAGTTTAAGGGGTGAGTATATCTCACTCCATCCTTCACACTAACTCTACCACACTCTAAATGTATAGAAGGCGGCTCTCTGGATGTACTGGCAGTGTTAAGCATGAGTGCATCTAACACCATCCTTCGCTCTGTAAGCACTGGCGGTTTAAAGGGTGAGTATATCTCACTCCACCCTTCACACTAACTCTACCACACTCTAAATGTATAGAAGGCGGCTCTCTGGATGTACTGGCGTGTTAAGCATGAGTGCATCTAACACCATCCTTCGCTCTGTAAGCACTGGCAGTGTGAGGGGTGAGTATATCTCACTCCATCCTTCACACTAACTCTACCACACTCTCAATGTATAGAAGGCGGCTCTCTGGATGTACTGGCGGTGTTAAGCATGAGTGCATCTAACACCATCCTTCGCTCTGTAAGCACTGGCAGTGTGAGGGGTGAGTATATCTCACTGCATCCTTCACACTACCTCTACCACACTCTAAATGTATAGAAGGCGGCTCTCTGGATGTACTGGCGTGTTTAGCATGAGTGCATCTAACACCATCCTTCGCTCTGTAAGCACTGGCAGTTTAAGGGGTGAGTATATCTCACTCCATCCTTCACACTAATTCTACCACACTCTAAATGTATAGAAGGCGGCTCTCTGGATGTACTGGCAGTGTTAAGCATGAGTGCATCTAACACCATCCTTCGCTCTGTAACCACTGGCGGTTTAAGGGGTGAATATATCTCACTCCATCCTTCACACTAACTCTACCACATTCTAAATGTATAGAAGGCGGCTCTCTGTATGTACTGGCAGTGTTAAGCATGAGTGCATCTAACACCATCCTTCGCTCTGTAAGCACTGGCAGTGTGAGGTGTGAGTATATCTAACTCCATCCTTCACACTAACTCTACCACACTATAAAGGTATAGAAGGCGGCTCTCTGGATGTACTGGCGGTGTTAAGCATGAATGCATCTAACACCATCCTTCGCTCTGTAAGCTCTGGCAGTGTGGGGGTGAGTATATCTCACTCCATCCTTCACACTAACTCTACCACACTCTAAATGTATAGAAGGCGGCTCTCTGGGTTCACTGGCGGTGTTAAGCATGAGTGCATCTAACACCATCCTTCGCTCTGAAAGCACTGGCGGTTTAAGGGGTGAGTATATCTCACTCCATCCTTCACACTAACTCTACCACACTCTAAATGTATAGAAGGCGGCTCACTGGATGCACTGGCGGTGTTAAGCATGAGTGCATCTAACACCATCCTTCGCTTTGTAAGCACTGGCAGTGTGAGGGGTGAGTATATCTCACTCCATCCTTCACACTAACTCTACCACACTCTAAATGTATAGAAGGCGGCTCTTTGGGTGCACTGGCATGTTAAGCATGAGTGCATCTAACACCATCCTTCGCTCTCTAAGCACTGGCAGTGTGAGGGGTGAGTATATCTCACTCCATCCTTCACACTAACTCTACCACACTCTAAATGTATAGAAGGTGGCTCTCTGGATGCACTGGCGGTGTTAAGCTTGAGTGCATCTAACACCATCCTTCGCTCTGTAAGCACTGGCAGTGTGAAGGGTGAGTATATCTCACTCCATCCTTCACACTAACTCTACCACACTCTAAATGTATAGAAGGCGGCTCTCTGGATGTACTGGCGGTGTTAAGCATGAGTGCATCTAACACCATCCTTCGCTCTGTAAGCACTGGCAGTGTGAGGGGTGAGTATATCTCGCTCCATCCTTCACACTAACTCTACCACACTCTAAATGTATAGAAGGCGGCTCTCTGGATGTACTGGCGTGTTAAGCATGAGTGCATCTAACACCATCCTTCGCTCTGTAAGCACTGGCAGTGTGAGGGGTGAGTATATCTCACTCCATCCTTCACACTAACTCTACCACACTCTAAATGTATAGAAGGCGGCTCTCTGGATGTACTGGCGGTGTTAAGCATGAGTGCATCTAACACCATCCTTCGCTCTGTAAGCACTGGCAGTGTGAGGGGTGAGTATATCTTGCTCCATCCTTCACACTACCTCTACCACACTCTAAATGTATAGAAGGCAGCTCTCTGGATGTACTGGCGGTGTTAAGCATGAGTGCATCTAACGCCATCCTTCACTCTGTTAGCACTGGTGCTTTAAGGGGTGAGTATATCTAACTCCATCCTTCACACTAACTCTACCACACTGTAAATGTATAGAAGATGGCTCTCTGGATGTAATGGCGGTGTTAAGCATGAGTGCATCTAACACCATCCTTCGCTCTGTAAGCACTGGCAGTGTGAGGGGTGAGTATATCTCACTTCATCCTTCACACTAACTCTACAACACTGTAAATGTATAGAAGGCGGCTCTCTGGATGTACTGGCGGTGTTAAGCATGAGTGCATCTAACACCATTCTTCGCTCTGTAAGCACTGGCGGTTTAAGGGGTGAGTATATCTCACTCCACCCTTCACACTAACTCTACCACACTCTAAATGTATAGAACGCGGCTCTCTGGATGTACTGGCGGTGTTAAGCATGAGTGCATCTAACACCATCCTTTGCTCTGTAAGCACTGGCAGTGTAATGGGTGAGTATATCTCACTCTATCCTTCACACTAACTCTACCACACTCTAAATGTATAGAAGGCGGCTCTCTGGATGTACTGGCGTGTTAAGCATGAGTGCATCTAACACCATCCTTCGCTCTGTAAGCACTGGCAGTGTGAGGGGTGAGTATATCTCACTCCATCCTTCACACTAACTCTACCACACTCTCAATGTATAGAATGCGGCTCTCTGGATGTACTGGCGGTGTTAAGCATGAGTGCATCTAACACCATCCTTCGCTCTGTAAGCACTGGCAGTGTGAGGGGTGAGTATATCTCACTGCATCCTTCACACTACCTCTACCACACTCTAAATGTATAGAAGGCGGCTCTCTGGATGTACTGGCGTGTTTAGCATGAGTGCATCTAACACCATCCTTCGCTCTGTAAGCACTGGCAGTTTAAGGGGTGAGTATATCTCACTCCATCCTTCACACTAACTCTACCACACTCTAAATGTATAGAAGGCGGCTCTCTGGATGTACTGGCAGTGTTAAGCATGAGTGCATCTAACACCATCCTTCGCTCTGTAAGCACTGGCGGTTTAAGGGGTGAGTATATCTCACTCCACCCTTCACACTAACTCTACCACACTCTAAATGTATAGAAGGCGGCTCTCTGGATGTACTGGCGTGTTAAGCATGAGTGCATCTAACACCATCCTTCGCTCTGTAAGCACTGGCAGTGTGAGGGGTGAGTATATCTCACTCCATCCTTCACACTAACTCTACCACACTCTCAATGTATAGAAGGCGGCTCTCTGGATGTACTGGCGGTGTTAAGCATGAGTGCATCTAACACCATCCTTCGCTCTGTAAGCACTGGCAGTGTGAGGGGTGAGTATATCTCACTGCATCCTTCACACTACCTCTACCACACTCTAAATGTATAGAAGGCGGCTCTCTGGATGTACTGGCGTGTTTAGCATGAGTGCATCTAACACCATCCTTCGCTCTGTAAGCACTGGCAGTTTAAGGGGTGAGTATATCTCACTCCATCCTTCACACTAACTCTACCACACTCTAAATGTATAGAAGGCGGCTCTTTGGGTGCACTGGCATGTTAAGCATGAGTGCATCTAACACCATCCTTCGCTCTCTAAGCACTGGCAGTGTGAGGGGTGAGTATATCTCACTCCATCCTTCACACTAACTCTACCACACTCTAAATGTATAGAAGGTGGCTCTCTGGATGCACTGGCGGTGTTAAGCTTGAGTGCATCTAACACCATCCTTCGCTCTGTAAGCACTGGCAGTGTGAAGGGTGAGTATATCTCACTCCATCCTTCACACTAACTCTACCACACTCTAAATGTATAGAAGGCGGCTCTCTGGATGTACTGGCGGTGTTAAGCATGAGTGCATCTAACACCATCCTTCGCTCTGTAAGCACTGGCAGTGTGAGGGGTGAGTATATCTCGCTCCATCCTTCACACTAACTCTACCACACTCTAAATGTATAGAAGGCGGCTCTCTGGATGTACTGGCGTGTTAAGCATGAGTGCATCTAACACCATCCTTCGCTCTGTAAGCACTGGCAGTGTGAGGGGTGAGTATATCTCACTCCATCCTTCACACTAACTCTACCACACTCTAAATGTATAGAAGGCGGCTCTCTGGATGTACTGGCGGTGTTAAGCATGAGTGCATCTAACACCATCCTTCGCTCTGTAAGCACTGGCAGTGTGAGGGGTGAGTATATCTTGCTCCATCCTTCACACTACCTCTACCACACTCTAAATGTATAGAAGGCGGCTCTCTGGATGTACTGGCGGTGTTAAGCATGAGTGCATCTAACACCATCCTTCACTCTGTTAGCACTGGTGCTTTAAGGGGTGAGTATATCTAACTCCATCCTTCACACTAACTCTACCACACTGTAAATGTATAGAAGATGGCTCTCTGGATGTAATGGCGGTGTTAAGCATGAGTGCATCTAACACCATCCTTCGCTCTGTAAGCACTGGCAGTGTGAGGGGTGAGTATATCTCACTTCATCCTTCACACTAACTCTACAACACTGTAAATGTATAGAAGGCGGCTCTCTGGATGTACTGGCGGTGTTAAGCATGAGTGCATCTAACACCATCCTTCGCTCTGTAACCACTGGCGGTTTAAGGGGTGAATATATCTCACTCCATCCTTCACACTAACTCTACCACACTCTAAATGTATAGAAGGCGGCTCTCTGGATGTACTGGCGTGTTAAGCATGAGTGCATCTAACACCATCCTTCGCTCTGTAAGCACTGGCAGTGTGAGGGGTGAGTATATCTCACTCCATCCTTCACACTAACTCTACCACACTCTAAATGTATAGAAGGCGGCTCTCTGGATGTACTGGCGTGTTTAGCATGAGTGCATCTAACACCATCCTTCGCTCTGTAAGCACTGGCAGTTTAAGGGGTGAGTATATCTCACTCCATCCTTCACACTAACTCTACCACACTCTAAATGTATAGAAGGCGGCTCTCTGGATGTACTGACAGTGTTAAGCATGAGTGCATCTAACACCATCCTTCGCTCTGTAAGCACTGGCGGTTTAAGGGGTGAGTATATCTCACTCCACCCTTCACACTAACTCTACCACACTCTAAATGTATAGAAGGCGGCTCTCTGGATGTACTGGCGTGTTAAGCATGAGTGCATCTAACACCATCCTTCGCTCTGTAAGCACTGGCAGTGTGAGGGGTGAGTATATCTCACTCCATCCTTCACACTAACTCTACCACACTCTCAATGTATAGAAGGCGGCTCTCTGGATGTACTGGCGGTGTTAAGCATGAGTGCATCTAACACCATCCTTCGCTCTGTAAGCACTGGCAGTGTGAGGGGTGAGTATATCTCACTGCATCCTTCACACTACCTCTACCACACTCTAAATGTATAGAAGGCGGCTCTCTGGATGTACTGGCGTGTTTAGCATGAGTGCATCTAACACCATCCTTCGCTCTGTAAGCACTGGCAGTTTAAGGGGTGAGTATATCTCACTCCATCCTTCACACTAATTCTACCACACTCTAAATGTATAGAAGGCGGCTCTCTGGATGTACTGGCAGTGTTAAGCATGAGTGCATCTAACACCATCCTTCGCTCTGTAAGCACTGGCGGTTTAAGGGGTGAATATATCTCACTCCATCCTTCACACTAACTCTACCACACTCTAAATGTATAGAAGGCGGCTCTCTGGATGTACTGGCGGTGTTAAGCATGAGTGCATCTAACACCATCCTTCGCTCTGTAAGCACTGGCAGTGTGAGGGGTGAGTATATCTAACTCCATCCTTCACACTAACTCTACCACACTATAAAGGTATAGAAGGCGGCTCTCTGGATGTACTGGCGGTGTTAAGCAGGAATGCATCTAACACCATCCTTCGCTCTGTAAGCTCTGGCAGTGTGGGGGTGAGTATATCTCACTCCATCCTTCACACTAACTCTACCACACTCTAAATCTATAGAAGGCGGCTCTCTGGGTTCACTGGCGGTGTTAAGCATGAGTGCATCTAACACCATCCTTCGCTCTGAAAGCACTGGCGGTTTAAGGGGTGAGTATATCTCACTCCATCCTTCACACTAACTCTACCACACTCTAAATGTATAGAAGGCGGCTCACTGGATGCACTGGCGGTGTTAAGCATGAGTGCATCTAACACCATCCTTCGCTCTGTAAGCACTGGCAGTGTGAGGGGTGAGTATATCTCACTCCATCCTTCACACTAACTCTACCACACTCTAAATGTATAGAAGGCGGCTCTTTGGGTGCACTGGCATGTTAAGCATGAGTGCATCTAACACCATTCTTCGCTCTGTAAGCACTGGCGGTTTAAGGGGTGAGTATATCTCACTCCACCCTTCACACTAACTCTACCACACTCTAAATGTATAGAACGCGGCTCTCTGGATGTACTGGCGGTGTTAAGCATGAGTGCATCTAGCACCATCCTTTGCTCTGTAAGCACTGGCAGTGTAATGGGTGAGTATATCTCACTCTATCCTTCACACTAACTCTACCACACTCTAAATGTATAGAAGGCGGCTCTCTGGATGTACTGGCGTGTTAAGCATGAGTGCATCTAACACCATCCTTCGCTCTGTAAGCACTGGCAGTGTGAGGGGTGAGTATATCTCACTCCATCCTTCACACTAACTCTACCACACTCTCAATGTATAGAATGCGGCTCTCTGGATGTACCGGCGGTGTTAAGCATGAGTGCATCTAACACCATCCTTCGCTCTGTAAGCACTGGCAGTGTGAGGGGTGAGTATATCTCACTGCATCCTTCACACTACCTCTACCACACTCTAAATGTATAGAAGGCGGCTCTCTGGATGTACTGGCGTGTTTAGCATGAGTGCATCTAACACCATCCTTAGCTCTGTAAGCACTGGCAGTTTAAGGGGTGAGTATATCTCACTCCATCCTTCACACTAACTCTACCACACTCTAAATGTATAGAAGGCGGCTCTCTGGATGTACTGGCAGTGTTAAGCATGAGTGCATCTAACACCATCCTTCGCTCTGTAAGCACTGGCGGTTTAAGGGGTGAATATATCTCACTCCATCCTTCACACTAACTCTACCACACTCTAAATGTATAGAAGGCGGCTCTCTGGATGTACTGGCGGTGTTAAGCATGAGTGCATCTAACACCATCCTTCGCTCTGTAAGCACTGGCAGTGTGAGGGGTGAGTATATCTAACTCCATCCTTCACACTAACTCTACCACACTATAAAGGTATAGAAGGCGGCTCTCTGGATGTACTGGCGGTGTTAAGCAGGAATGCATCTAACACCATCCTTCGCTCTGTAAGCTCTGGCAGTGTGGGGGTGAGTATATCTCACTCCATCCTTCACACTAACTCTACCACACTCTAAATCTATAGAAGGCGGCTCTCTGGGTTCACTGGCGGTGTTAAGCATGAGTGCATCTAACACCATCCTTCGCTCTGAAAGCACTGGCGGTTTAAGGGGTGAGTATATCTCACTCCATCCTTCACACTAACTCTACCACACTCTAAATGTATAGAAGGCGGCTCACTGGATGCACTGGCGGTGTTAAGCATGAGTGCATCTAACACCATCCTTCGCTCTGTAAGCACTGGCAGTGTGAGGGGTGAGTATATCTCACTCCATCCTTCACACTAACTCTACCACACTCTAAATGTATAGAAGGCGGCTCTTTGGGTGCACTGGCATGTTAAGCATGAGTGCATCTAACACCATCCTTCACTCTGTAAGCACTGGCAGTGTGAGGGGTGAGTATATCTCACTCCATCCTTCACACTAACTCTACCACACTCTAAATGTATAGAAGGTGGCTCTCTGGATGCACTGGCGGTGTTAAACTTGAGTGCATCTAACACCATCCTTCGCTCTGTAAGCACTGGCAGTGTGAAGGGTGAGTATATCTCACTCCATCCTTCACACTAACTCTACCACACTCTAAATGTATAGAAGGCGGCTCTCTGGATGTACTGGCGGTGTTAAGCATGAGTGCATCTAACACCATCCTTCGCTCTGTAAGTACTGGCAGTGTGAGGGGTGAGTATATCTCGCTCCATCCTTCACACTAACTCTACCACACTCTAAATGTATAGAAGGCGGCTCTCTGGATGTACTGGCGTGTTAAGCATGAGTGCATCTAACACCATCCTTCGCTCTGTAAGCACTGGCAGTGTGAGGGGTGAGTATATCTCACTCCATCCTTCACACTAACTCTACCACACTCTAAATGTATAGAAGGCGGCTCTCTGGATGTACTGGCGGTGTTAAGCATGAGTGCATCTAACACCATCCTTCGCTCTGTAAGCACTGGCAGTGTGAGGGGTGAGCATATCTCGCTCCATCCTTCACACTACCTCTACCACACTCTAAATGTATAGAAGGCGGCTCTCCGGATGTACTGGCGTTGTTAAGCATGAGTGCATCTAACACCATCCTTCACTCTGTAAGCACTGGCGGTTTAAGGGGTGAATATATCTCACTCCATCCTTCACACTAACTCTACCACACTCTAAATGTATAGAAGACGGCTCTCTGGATGTACTGGCGGTGTTAAGCATGAGTGCATCTAACACCATCCTTCGTTCTGTAAGCACTGGCAGTGTGAGGGGTGAGTATATTTCACTCCATCCTTCACACTAACTCTACCACACTATAAAGGTATAGAAGGCGGCTCTCTGGATGTACTGGCGGTGTTAAGCATGAATGCATCTAACACCATCCTTCGCTCTGTAAGCTCTGGCAGTGTGAGGGGTGAGTATATCTCACTCCATCATTCACACTAACTCTACCACACTCTAAATGTATAGAAGGCGGCTCTCTGGGTTCACTGGCGGTGTTAAGCATGAGTGCATCTAACACCATCCTTCGCTCTGAAAGCACTGGCGGTTTAAGGGGTGAGTATATCTCACTCCATCCTTCACACTAACTCTACCACACTCTAAATGTATAGAAGGCGGCTCACTGGATGCACTGGCGGTGTTAAGCATGAGTGCATCTAACACCATCCTTCGCTCTGTAAGCACTGGCAGTGTGAGGGGTGAGTATATCTCACTCCATCCTTAACACTAACTCTACCACACCCTAAATGTATAGAAGGTGGCTCTCTGGGTGCACTGGTGGTGTTAAGCATGAATGCATCTAACACCATCCTTCGCTCTGTAAGCTCTGGCAGTGTGGGGGTGAGTATATCTCACTCCATCCTTCACACTAACTCTACCACACTCTAAATGTATAGAAGGCGGCTCTCTGGGTTCACTGGCGGTGTTAAGCATGAGTGCATCTAACACCATCCTTCGCTCTGAAAGCACTGGCGGTTTAAGGGGTTGAGTATATCTCACTCCATCCTTCACACTAACTCTACCACACTCTAAATGTATAGAAGGCGGCTCACTGGATGCACTGGCGGTGTTAAGCATGAGTGCATCTAACACCATCCTTCGCTCTGTAAGCACTGGCAGTGTGAGGGGTGAGTATATCTCACTCCATCCTTCACACTAACTCTACCACACTCTAAATGTATAGAAGGCGGCTCTTTGGGTGCACTGGCATGTTAAGCATGAGTGCATCTAACACCATCCTTCGCTCTGTAAGCACTGGCAGTGTGAGGGGTGAGTATATCTCACTCCATCCTTCACACTAACTCTACCACACTCTAAATGTATAGAAGGTGGCTCTCTGGATGCACTGGCGGTGTTAAGCTTGAGTGCATCTAACACCATCCTTCGCTCTGTAAGCACTGGCAGTGTGAAGGGTGAGTATATCTCACTCCATCCTTCACACTAACTCTACCACACTCTAAATGTATAGAAGGCGGCTCTCTGGATGTACTGGCGGTGTTAAGCATGAGTGCATCTAACACCATCCTTCGCTCTGTAAGCACTGGCAGTGTGAGGGGTGAGTATATCTCGCTCCATCCTTCACACTAACTCTACCACACTCTAAATGTATAGAAGGCGGCTCTCTGGATGTACTGGCGTGTTAAGCATGAGTGCATCTAACACCATCCTTCGCTCTGTAAGCACTGGCAGTGTGAGGGGTGAGTATATCTCACTCCATCCTTCACACTAACTCTACCACACTCTAAATGTATAGAAGGCGGCTCTCTGGATGTACTGGCGGTGTTAAGCATGAGTGCATCTAACACCATCCTTCGCTCTGTAAGCACTGGCAGTGTGAGGGGTGAGTATATCTCGCTCCATCCTTCACACTACCTCTACCAAACTCTAAATGTATAGAAGGCGGCTCTCCGGATGTACTGGCGGTGTTAAGCATGAGTGCATCTAACACCATCCTTCACTCTGTAAGCACTGGCGGTTTAAGGGGTGAATATATCTCACTCCATCCTTCACACTAACTCTACCACACTCTAAATGTATAGAAGACGGCTCTCTGGATGTACTGGCAGTGTTAAGCATGAGTGCATCTAACACCATCCTTCGCTCTGTAAGCACTGGCAGTGTGAGGAGTGAGTATATTTCACTCCATCCTTCACACTAACTCTACCACACTATAAAGGTATAGAAGGCGGCTCTCTGGATGTACTGGCGGTGTTAAGCATGAGTGCATCTAACACCATCCTTCGCTCTGAAAGCACTGGCGGTTTAAGGGGTGAGTATATCTCACTCCATCCTTCACACTAACTCTACCACACTCTAAATGTATAGAAGGCGGCTCACTGGATGCACTGGCGGTGTTAAGCATGAGTGCATCTAACACCATCCTTCGCTCTGTAAGCACTGGCAGTGTGAGGGGTGAGTATATCTCACTCCATCCTTCACACTAACTCTACCACACTCTAAATGTATGGAAGGTGGCTCTCTGGGTGCACTGGCATGTTAAGCATGAGTGCATCTAACACCATCCTTCGATCTGTAAGCACTGGCAGTGTGAGGGGTGAGTATATCTCACTCCATCCTTCACACTAACTCTACCACACTCTAAATGTATAGAAGGTGGCTCTCTGGATGCACTGGCGGTGTTAAGCTTGAGTGCATCTAACACCATCCTTCGCTCTGTAAGCACTGGCAGTGTGAAGGGTGAGTATATCTCACTCCATCCTTCACACTAACTCTACCACACTCTAAATGTATAGAAGGCGGCTCTCTGGGTGCACTGGCGTGTTAAGCATGAGTGCATCTAACACCATCCTTCGCTCTGTAAGCACTGGCAGTGTAAGGGGTGAGTATATCTCGCTCCATCCTTCACACTAACTCTACCACACTGTAAATGTATAGAAGGCGGCTCTCTGGATGCACTGGCAGTGTTAAGCATGGGTGCATCTAACACCATCCTTCGCTCTGTAAGCACTGGTAGTGTGAGGGGTGAGTATATCTCACTCCATCCTTCACACTAACTCTACCATACTCTAAATGTATAGAAGGCGGCTCTCTGGGTGCACTGGCGTGTTAAGCATGAGTGCATCTAACACCATCCTTCGCTCTGTAAGCACTGGCAGTGTAAGGGGTGAGTACATCTCGCTCCATCCTTCACACTAACTCTACCACACTGTAAATGTATAGAAGGCGGCTCTCTGGATGCACTGGCAGTGTTAAGCATGGGTGCATCTAACACCATCCTTCGCTCTGTAAGCACTGGCAGTGTAAGGGGTGAGTATATCTCGCTCCATCCTTCACACTAACTCTACCACACTGTAAATGTATAGAAGGCGGCTCTCTGGATGTACTAGCGAGTTAAGCATGAGTGCATCTAACACCATCCTTCGCTCTGTAAGCACTGGCGGTTTAAGGGGTGAGTATATCTCACTCCATCCTTCACACTAACTCTACCACACTCTAAATGTATAGAAGGCGGCGCTCTGGATGTACTGGCGTGTTAAGCATGAGTGCATCTAACACCATCCTTCACTCTGTAAGCACTGGCGGATTAAGGGGTGAGTATATCTCACTCCATCCTTCACACTAACTCTACCACACTCTAAATGTATAGAAGGCGGCTCTCTGGATGTACTGGCGGTGTTAAGCATGAGTGCATCTAACACCATCCTTCGCTCTGTAAGCACTGGCAGTGTAATGGGTTAGTATATCTCACTCCATCCTTCACACTAACTCTACCACACTCTAAATGTATAGGCGGCTCTCTGGATGTACTGGCGGTGTTAAGCATGAGTGCATCTAACACCATCCTTCGCTCTGTTAGCACTGGTGGTTTAATGGGTGAGTATATCTAACTCCATCCTTCACACTAACTCTACCACACTGTAAATGTATAGAAGGTGGCTCTCTGGATGTAATGGCGGTGTTAAGCATGAGTGCATCTAACACCATCCTTCGCTCTGTAAGCACTGGCAGTGTGAGGGGTGAGTATATCTCACTCCATCCTTCACACTAACTCTACAACACTGTAAATGTATAGAAGGCGGCTCTCTGGATGTACTGGCGGTGTTAAGCATGAGTGCATCTAACACCATCCTTCGCTCTGTAAGCACTGGCAGTTTAAGGGGTGAGTATATCTCACTCCACCCTTCACACTAACTCTACCACACTCTAAATGTATAGAACGCGGCTCTCTGGATGTACTGGCGTGTTAAGCATGAGTGCATCTAACACCATCCTTCGCTCTGTAAGCACTGGCAGTGTGAGGGGTGAGTATATCTCACTCCATCCTTCACACTAACTCTACCACACTCTCAATGTATAGAATGCGGCTCTCTGGGTTCACTGGCGGTGTTAAGCATGAGTGCATCTAACACCATCCTTCGCTCTGAAAGCACTGGCGGTTTAAGGGGTGAGTATATCTCACTCCATCCTTCACACTAACTCTACCACACTCTAAATGTATAGAAGGCGGCTCACTGGATGCACTGGCGGTGTTAAGCATGAGTGCATCTAACACCATCCTTCGCTCTGTAAGCACTGGCAGTGTGAGGGGTGAGTATATCTCACTCCATCCTTCACACTAACTCTACCACACTCTAAATGTATAGAAGGCGGCTCTTTGGGTGCACTGGCATGTTAAGCATGAGTGCATCTAACACCATCCTTCGCTCTGTAAGCACTGGCAGTGTAAGGGGTGAGTATATCTTGCTCCATCCTTCACACTAACTCTACCACACTGTAAATGTATAGAAGGCGGCTCTCTGGATGCACTGGCAGTGTTAAGCATGGGTGCATCTAACACCATCCTTCGCTCTGTAAGCACTGGTAGTGTGAGGGGTGAGTATATCTCACTCCATCCTTCACACTAACTCTACCATACTCTAAATGTATAGAAGGCGGCTCTCTGGGTGCACTGGCGTGTTAAGCATGAGTGCATCTAACACCATCCTTCGCTCTGTAAGCACTGGCAGTGTAAGGGGTGAGTATATCTCGCTCCATCCTTCACACTAACTCTACCACACTGTAAATGTATAGAAGGCGGCTCTCTGGATGCACTGGCAGTGTTAAGCATGGGTGCATCTAACACCATCCTTCGCTCTGTAAGCACTGGCAGTGTAAGGGGTGAGTATATCTCGCTCCATCCTTCACACTAACTCTACCACACTGTAAATGTATAGAAGGCGGCTCTCTGGATGTACTAGCGAGTTAAGCATGAGTGCATCTAACACCATCCTTCGCTCTGTAAGCACTGGCGGTTTAAGGGGTGAGTATATCTCACTCCATCCTTCACACTAACTCTACCACACTCTAAATGTATAGAAGGCGGCGCTCTGGATGTACTGGCGTGTTAAGCATGAGTGCATCTAACACCATCCTTCACTCTGTAAGCACTGGCGGATTAAGGGGTGAGTATATCTCACTCCATCCTTCACACTAACTCTACCACACTCTAAATGTATAGAAGGCGGCACTCTGGATGTACTGTCGGTGTTAAGCATGAGTGCATCTAACACCATCCTTCGCTCTGTAAGCACTGGCAGTGTAATGGGTCAGTATATCTCACTCCATCCTTCACACTAACTCTACCACACTCTAAATGTATAGGCGGCTCTCTGGATGTACTGGCGGTGTTAAGCATGAGTGCATCTAACACCATCCTTCGCTCTGTTAGCACTGGTGGTTTAATGGGTGAGTATATCTAACTCCATCCTTCACACTAACTCTACCACACCGTAAATGTATAGAAGGTGGCTCTCTGGATGTAATGGCGGTGTTAAGCATGAGTGCATCTAACACCATCCTTCGCTCTGTAAGCACTGGCAGTGTGAGGGGTGAGTATATCTCACTCCATCCTTCACACTAACTCTACAACACTGTAAATGTATAGAAGGCGGCTCTCTGGATGTACTGGCGGTGTTAAGCATGAGTGCATCTAACACCATCCTTCGCTCTGTAAGCACTGGCAGTTTAAGGGGTGAGTATATCTCACTCCACCCTTCACACTAACTCTACCACACTCTAAATGTATAGAACGCGGCTCTCTGGATGTACTGGCGTGTTAAGCATGAGTGCATCTAACACCATCCTTCGCTCTGTAAGCACTGGCAGTGTGAGGGGTGAGTATATCTCACTCCATACTTCACACTAACTCTACCACACTCTCAATGTATAGAATGCGGCTCTCTGGGTTCACTGGCGGTGTTAAGCATGAGTGCATCTAACACCATCCTTCGCTCTGAAAGCACTGGCGGTTTAAGGGGTGAGTATATCTCACTCCATCCTTCACACTAACTCTACCACACTCTAAATGTATAGAAGGCGGCTCACTGGATGCACTGGCGGTGTTAAGCATGAGTGCATCTAACACCATCCTTCGCTCTGTAAGCACTGGCAGTGTGAGGGGTGAGTATATCTCACTCCATCCTTCACACTAACTCTACCACACTCTAAATGTATAGAAGGCGGCTCTTTGGGTGCACTGGCATGTTAAGCATGAGTGCATCTAACACCATCCTTCGCTCTGTAAGCACTGGCAGTGTGAGGGGTGAGTATATCTCACTCCATCCTTCACACTAACTCTACCACACTCTAAATGTATAGTAGGTGGCTCTCTGGATGCACTGGCGGTGTTAAGCTTGAGTGCATCTAACACCATCCTTCGCTCTGTAAGCACTGGCAGTGTGAAGGGTGAGTATATCTCACTCCATCCTTCACACTAACTCTACCACACTCTAAATGTATAGAAGGCGGCTCTCTGGATGTACTGGCGGTGTTAAGCATGAGTGCATCTAACACCATCCTTCGCTCTGTAAGCACTGGCAGTGTGAGGGGTGAGTATATCTCGCTCCATCCTTCACACTAACTCTACCACACTCTAAATGTATAGAAGGCGGCTCTCTGGATGTACTGGCGTGTTAAGCATGAGTGCATCTAACACCATCCTTCGCTCTGTAAGCACTGGCAGTGTGAGGGGTGAGTATATCTCACTCCATCCTTCACACTAACTCTACCACACTCTAAATGTATAGAAGGCGGCTCTCTGGATGTACTGGCGGTGTTAAGCATGAGTGCATCTAACACCATCCTTCGCTCTGTATGCACTGGCAGTGTGAGGGGTGAGTATATCTCGCTCCATCCTTCACACTACCTCTACCACACCCTAAATGTATAGAAGGCGGCTCTCTGGATGTACTGGCGGTGTTAAGCATGAGTGCATCTAACACCATCCTTCGCTCTGTAAGCACTGGCAGTGTGAGGGGTGAGTATTTCTCACTCCATCCTTCACACTAACTCTACCACACTCTAAATGTATAGAAGGCGGCTCTCTGGATGTACTGGCGGTGTTAAGCATGAGTGCATCTAACACCATCCTTCGCTCTGTTAGCACTGGCGGTTTAAGGGGTGAGTATATCTTGCTCCATCCTTCACACTACCTCTACCACACTCTAAATGTATAGAAGGCGGCTCTCTGGATGTACTGGCGTGTTAAGCATGAGTGCATCTAACACCATCCTTCGCTCTGTAAGCACTGGCAGTTTAAGGGGTGAGTATATCTCACTCCATCCTTCACACTAACTCTACCACACTCTAAATGTATAGAAGGCGGCTCTCTGGATGTACTGGCGGTGTTAAGCATGAGTGCATCTAACACCATCCTTCGCTCTGTAAGCACTGGCGGTTTAAGGGGTGAGTATATCTCACTCCATCCTTCACACTAACTCTACCACACTCTAAATGTATAGAAGGCGGCTCACTGGATGCACTGGCGGTGTTAAGCATGAGTGCATCTAACACGACCCTTCGCTCTGTAAGCACTGGCAGTGTGAGGGGTGAGTATATCTCACTCCATCCTTCACACTAACTCTACCACACTCTAAATGTATAGAAGGTGGCTCTCTGGATGCACTGGCGGTGTTAAGCTTGAGTGCATCTAACACCATCCTTCGCTCTGTAAGCACTGGCAGTGTGAAGGGTGAGTATATCTCACTCCATCCTTCACACTAACTCTACCACACTCTAAATGTATAGAAGGCGGCTCTCTGGGTGCACTGGCGTGTTAAGCATGAGTGCATCTAACACCATCCTTCGCTCTGTAAGCACTGGCAGTGTAAGGGGTGAGTATACCTCGCTCCATCCTTCACACTAACTCTACCACACTGTAAATGTATAGAAGGTGGCTCTCTGGATGCACTGGCAGTGTTAAGCATGGGTGCATCTAACACCATCCTTCGCTCTGTAAGCACTGGCGGTTTAAGGGGTGAATATATCTCACTCCATCCTTCACACTAACTCTACCACACTCTAAATGTATAGAAGACGGCTCTCTGGATGTACTGGCGGTGTTAAGCATGAGTGCATCTAACACCATCCTTCGCTCTGTAAGCACTGGCAGTGTGAGGGGTGAGTATATTTCACTCCATCCTTCACACTAACTCTACCACACTATAAAGGTATAGAAGGCGGCTCTCTGGATGTACTGGCGTGTTAAGCATGAGTGCATCTAACACCATCCTTCGCTCTGTAAGCACTGGCAGTGTGAGGGGTGAGTATATCTCACTCCATCCTTCACACTAACTCTACCACACTCTAAATGTATAGAAGGCGGCTCTCTGGATGTACTGGCGGTGTTAAGCATGAGTGCATCTAACACCATCCTTCGCTCTGTAAGCACTGGCAGTGTGAGGGGTGAGTATATCTCGCTCCATCCTTCACACTACCTCTACCAAACTCTAAATGTATAGAAGGCGGCTCTCCGGATGTACTGGCGGTGTTAAGCATGAGTGCATCTAACACCATCCTTCACTCTGTAAGCACTGGCGGTTTAAGGGGTGAATATATCTCACTCCATCCTTCACACTAACTCTACCACACTCTAAATGTATAGAAGACGGCTCTCTGGATGTACTGGCAGTGTTAAGCATGAGTGCATCTAACACCATCCTTCGCTCTGTAAGCACTGGCAGTGTGAGGAGTGAGTATATTTCACTCCATCCTTCACACTAACTCTACCACACTATAAAGGTATAGAAGGCGGCTCTCTGGATGTACTGGCGGTGTTAAGCATGAGTGCATCTAACACCATCCTTCGCTCTGAAAGCACTGGCGGTTTAAGGGGTGAGTATATCTCACTCCATCCTTCACACTAACTCTACCACACTCTAAATGTATAGAAGGCGGCTCACTGGATGCACTGGCGGTGTTAAGCATGAGTGCATCTAACACCATCCTTCGCTCTGTAAGCACTGGCAGTGTGAGGGGTGAGTATATCTCCCTCCATCCTTCACACTAACTCTACCACACTCTAAATGTATGGAAGGTGGCTCTCTGGGTGCACTGGCATGTTAAGCATGAGTGCATCTAACACCATCCTTCGATCTGTAAGCACTGGCAGTGTGAGGGGTGAGTATATCTCACTCCATCCTTCACACTAACTCTACCACACTCTAAATGTATAGAAGGTGGCTCTCTGGATGCACTGGCGGTGTTAAGCTTGAGTGCATCTAACACCATCCTTCGCTCTGTAAGCACTGGCAGTGTGAAGGGTGAGTATATCTCACTCCATCCTTCACACTAACTCTACCACACTCTAAATGTATAGAAGGCGGCTCTCTGGGTGCACTGGCGTGTTAAGCATGAGTGCATCTAACACCATCCTTCGCTCTGAAAGCACTGGCAGTGTAAGGGGTGAGTATATCTCGCTCCATCCTTCACACTAACTCTACCACACTGTAAATGTATAGAAGGCGGCTCTCTGGATGCACTGGCAGTGTTAAGCATGGGTGCATCTAACACCATCCTTCGCTCTGTAAGCACTGGTAGTGTGAGGGGTGAGTATATCTCACTCCATCCTTCACACTAACTCTACCATACTCTAAATGTATAGAAGGCGGCTCTCTGGGTGCACTGGCGTGTTAAGCATGAGTGCATCTAACACCATCCTTCGCTCTGTAAGCACTGGCAGTGTAAGGGGTGAGTACATCTCGCTCCATCCTTCACACTAACTCTACCACACTGTAAATGTATAGAAGGCGGCTCTCTGGATGCACTGGCAGTGTTAAGCATGGGTGCATCTAACACCATCCTTCGCTCTGTAAGCACTGGCAGTGTAAGGGGTGAGTATATCTCGCTCCATCCTTCACACTAACTCTACCACACTGTAAATGTATAGAAGGCGGCTCTCTGGATGTACTAGCGAGTTAAGCATGAGTGCATCTAACACCATCCTTCGCTCTGTAAGCACTGGCGGTTTAAGGGGTGAGTATATCTCACTCCATCCTTCACACTAACTCTACCACACTCTAAATGTATAGAAGGCGGCGCTCTGGATGTACTGGCGTGTTAAGCATGAGTGCATCTAACACCATCCTTCACTCTGTAAGCACTGGCGGATTAAGGGGTGAGTATATCTCACTCCATCCTTCACACTAACTCTACCACACTCTAAATGTATAGAAGGCGGCTCTCTGGATGTACTGGCGGTGTTAAGCATGAGTGCATCTAACACCATCCTTCGCTCTGTAAGCACTGGCAGTGTAATGGGTTAGTATATCTCACTCCATCCTTCACACTAACTCTACCACACTCTAAATGTATAGGCGGCTCTCTGGATGTACTGGCGGTGTTAAGCATGAGTGCATCTAACACCATCCTTCGCTCTGTTAGCACTGGTGGTTTAATGGGTGAGTATATCTAACTCCATCCTTCACACTAACTCTACCACACTGTAAATGTATAGAAGGTGGCTCTCTGGATGTAATGGCGGTGTTAAGCATGAGTGCATCTAACACCATCCTTCGCTCTGTAAGCACTGGCAGTGTGAGGGGTGAGTATATCTCACTCCATCCTTCACACTAACTCTACAACACTGTAAATGTATAGAAGGCGGCTCTCTGGATGTACTGGCGGTGTTAAGCATGAGTGCATCTAACACCATCCTTCGCTCTGTAAGCACTGGCAGTTTAAGGGGTGAGTATATCTCACTCCACCCTTCACACTAACTCTACCACACTCTAAATGTATAGAACGCGGCTCTCTGGATGTACTGGCGTGTTAAGCATGAGTGCATCTAACACCATCCTTCGCTCTGTAAGCACTGGCAGTGTGAGGGGTGAGTATATCTCACTCCATCCTTCACACTAACTCTACCACACTCTCAATGTATAGAATGCGGCTCTCTGGGTTCACTGGCGGTGTTAAGCATGAGTGCATCTAACACCATCCTTCGCTCTGAAAGCACTGGCGGTTTAAGGGGTGAGTATATCTCACTCCATCCTTCACACTAACTCTACCACACTCTAAATGTATAGAAGGCGGCTCACTGGATGCACTGGCGGTGTTAAGCATGAGTGCATCTAACACCATCCTTCGCTCTGTAAGCACTGGCAGTGTGAGGGGTGAGTATATCTCACTCCATCCTTCACACTAACTCTACCACACTCTAAATGTATAGAAGGCGGCTCTTTGGGTGCACTGGCATGTTAAGCATGAGTGCATCTAACACCATCCTTCGCTCTGTAAGCACTGGCAGTGTAAGGGGTGAGTATATCTTGCTCCATCCTTCACACTAACTCTACCACACTGTAAATGTATAGAAGGCGGCTCTCTGGATGCACTGGCAGTGTTAAGCATGGGTGCATCTAACACCATCCTTCGCTCTGTAAGCACTGGTAGTGTGAGGGGTGAGTATATCTCACTCCATCCTTCACACTAACTCTACCATACTCTAAATGTATAGAAGGCGGCTCTCTGGGTGCACTGGCGTGTTAAGCATGAGTGCATCTAACACCATCCTTCGCTCTGTAAGCACTGGCAGTGTAAGGGGTGAGTATATCTCGCTCCATCCTTCACACTAACTCTACCACACTGTAAATGTATAGAAGGCGGCTCTCTGGATGCACTGGCAGTGTTAAGCATGGGTGCATCTAACACCATCCTTCGCTCTGTAAGCACTGGCAGTGTAAGGGGTGAGTATATCTCGCTCCATCCTTCACACTAACTCTACCACACTGTAAATGTATAGAAGGCGGCTCTCTGGATGTACTAGCGAGTTAAGCATGAGTGCATCTAACACCATCCTTCGCTCTGTAAGCACTGGCGGTTTAAGGGGTGAGTATATCTCACTCCATCCTTCACACTAACTCTACCACACTCTAAATGTATAGAAGGCGGCGCTCTGGATGTACTGGCGTGTTAAGCATGAGTGCATCTAACACCATCCTTCACTCTGTAAGCACTGGCGGATTAAGGGGTGAGTATATCTCACTCCATCCTTCACACTAACTCTACCACACTCTAAATGTATAGAAGGCGGCACTCTGGATGTACTGTCGGTGTTAAGCATGAGTGCATCTAACACCATCCTTCGCTCTGTAAGCACTGGCAGTGTAATGGGTTAGTATATCTCACTCCATCCTTCACACTAACTCTACCACACTCTAAATGTATAGGCGGCTCTCTGGATGTACTGGCGGTGTTAAGCATGAGTGCATCTAACACCATCCTTCGCTCTGTTAGCACTGGTGGTTTAATGGGTGAGTATATCTAACTCCATCCTTCACACTAACTCTACCACACCGTAAATGTATAGAAGGTGGCTCTCTGGATGTAATGGCGGTGTTAAGCATGAGTGCATCTAACACCATCCTTCGCTCTGTAAGCACTGGCAGTGTGAGGGGTGAGTATATCTCACTCCATCCTTCACACTAACTCTACAACACTGTAAATGTATAGAAGGCGGCTCTCTGGATGTACTGGCGGTGTTAAGCATGAGTGCATCTAACACCATCCTTCGCTCTGTAAGCACTGGCAGTTTAAGGGGTGAGTATATCTCACTCCACCCTTCACACTAACTCTACCACACTCTAAATGTATAGAACGCGGCTCTCTGGATGTACTGGCGTGTTAAGCATGAGTGCATCTAACACCATCCTTCGCTCTGTAAGCACTGGCAGTGTGAGGGGTGAGTATATCTCACTCCATACTTCACACTAACTCTACCACACTCTCAATGTATAGAATGCGGCTCTCTGGGTTCACTGGCGGTGTTAAGCATGAGTGCATCTAACACCATCCTTCGCTCTGAAAGCACTGGCGGTTTAAGGGGTGAGTATATCTCACTCCATCCTTCACACTAACTCTACCACACTCTAAATGTATAGAAGGCGGCTCACTGGATGCACTGGCGGTGTTAAGCATGAGTGCATCTAACACCATCCTTCGCTCTGTAAGCACTGGCAGTGTGAGGGGTGAGTATATCTCACTCCATCCTTCACACTAACTCTACCACACTCTAAATGTATAGAAGGCGGCTCTTTGGGTGCACTGGCATGTTAAGCATGAGTGCATCTAACACCATCCTTCGCTCTGTAAGCACTGGCAGTGTGAGGGGTGAGTATATCTCACTCCATCCTTCACACTAACTCTACCACACTCTAAATGTATAGTAGGTGGCTCTCTGGATGCACTGGCGGTGTTAAGCTTGAGTGCATCTAACACCATCCTTCGCTCTGTAAGCACTGGCAGTGTGAAGGGTGAGTATATCTCACTCCATCCTTCACACTAACTCTACCACACTCTAAATGTATAGAAGGCGGCTCTCTGGATGTACTGGCGGTGTTAAGCATGAGTGCATCTAACACCATCCTTCGCTCTGTAAGCACTGGCAGTGTGAGGGGTGAGTATATCTCGCTCCATCCTTCACACTAACTCTACCACACTCTAAATGTATAGAAGGCGGCTCTCTGGATGTACTGGCGTGTTAAGCATGAGTGCATCTAACACCATCCTTCGCTCTGTAAGCACTGGCAGTGTGAGGGGTGAGTATATCTCACTCCATCCTTCACACTAACTCTACCACACTCTAAATGTATAGAAGGCGGCTCTCTGGATGTACTGGCGGTGTTAAGCATGAGTGCATCTAACACCATCCTTCGCTCTGTATGCACTGGCAGTGTGAGGGGTGAGTATATCTCGCTCCATCCTTCACACTACCTCTACCACACCCTAAATGTATAGAAGGCGGCTCTCTGGATGTACTGGCGGTGTTAAGCATGAGTGCATCTAACACCATCCTTCGCTCTGTAAGCACTGGCAGTGTGAGGGGTGAGTATTTCTCACTCCATCCTTCACACTAACTCTACCACACTCTAAATGTATAGAAGGCGGCTCTCTGGATGTACTGGCGGTGTTAAGCATGAGTGCATCTAACACCATCCTTCGCTCTGTTAGCACTGGCGGTTTAAGGGGTGAGTATATCTCACTCCATCCTTCACACTAACTCTACCACACTCTAAATGTATAGAAGGCGGCTCTCTGGATGTACTGGCGGTGTTAAGCATGAGTGCATCTAACACCATCCTTCGCTCTGTAAGCACTGGCGGTTTAAGGGGTGAGTATATCTCACTCCATCCTTCACACTAACTCTACCACACTCTAAATGTATAGAAGGCGGCTCACTGGATGCACTGGCGGTGTTAAGCATGAGTGCATCTAACACCACCCTTCGCTCTGTAAGCACTGGCAGTGTGAGGGGTGAGTATATCTCACTCCATCCTTCACACTAACTCTACCACACTCTAAATGTATAGAAGGTGGCTCTCTGGATGCACTGGCGGTGTTAAGCTTGAGTGCATCTAACACCATCCTTCGCTCTGTAAGCACTGGCAGTGTGAAGGGTGAGTATATCTCACTCCATCCTTCACACTAACTCTACCACACTCTAAATGTATAGAAGGCGGCTCTCTGGGTGCACTGGCGTGTTAAGCATGAGTGCATCTAACACCATCCTTCGCTCTGTAAGCACTGGCAGTGTAAGGGGTGAGTATACCTCGCTCCATCCTTCACACTAACTCTACCACACTGTAAATGTATAGAAGGTGGCTCTCTGGATGCACTGGCAGTGTTAAGCATGGGTGCATCTAACACCATCCTTCGCTCTGTAAGCACTGGCGGTTTAAGGGGTGAATATATCTCACTCCATCCTTCACACTAACTCTACCACACTCTAAATGTATAGAAGACGGCTCTCTGGATGTACTGGCGGTGTTAAGCATGAGTGCATCTAACACCATCCTTCGCTCTGTAAGCACTGGCAGTGTGAGGGGTGAGTATATTTCACTCCATCCTTCACACTAACTCTACCACACTATAAAGGTATAGAAGGCGGCTCTCTGGATGTACTGGCGGTGTTAAGCATGAATGCATCTAACACCATCCTTCGCTCTGTAAGCTCTGGCAGTGTGAGGGGTGAGTATATCTCACTCCATCATTCACACTAACTCTACCACACTCTAAATGTATAGAAGGCGGCTCTCTGGGTTCACTGGCGGTGTTAAGCATGAGTGCATCTAACACCATCCTTCGCTCTGAAAGCACTGGCGGTTTAAGGGGTGAGTATATCTCACTCCATCCTTCACACTAACTCTACCACACTCTAAATGTATAGAAGGCGGCTCACTGGATGCACTGGCGGTGTTAAGCATGAGTGCATCTAACACCATCCTTCGCTCTGTAAACACTGGCAGTGTGAGGGGTGAGTATATCTCACTCCATCCTTCACACTAACTCTACCACACTCTAAATGTATAGAAGGTGGCTCTCTGGGTGCACTGGTGGTGTTAAGCATGAATGCATCTAACACCATCCTTCGCTCTGTAAGCTCTGGCAGTGTGGGGGTGAGTATATCTCACTCCATCCTTCACACTAACTCTACCACACTCTAAATGTATAGAAGGCGGCTCTCTGGGTTCACTGGCGGTGTTAAGCATGAGTGCATCTAACACCATCCTTCGCTCTGAAAGCACTGGCGGTTTAAGGGGTGAGTATATCTCACTCCATCCTTCACACTAACTCTACCACACTCTAAATGTATGGAAGGCGGCTCACCGGATGCACTGGCGGTGTTAAGCATGAGTGCATCTAACACCATCCTTCGCTCTGTAAGCACTGGCAGTGTGAGGGGTGAGTATATCTCACTCCATCCTTCACACTAACTCTACCACACTCTAAATGTATAGAAGGTGGCTCTCTGGGTGCACTGGCATGTTAAGCATGAGTGCATCTAACACCATCCTTCGATCTGTAATCACTGGCAGTGTGAGGGGTGAGTATATCTCACTCCATCCTTCACACTAACTCTACCACACTGTAAATGTATAGAAGGTGGCTCTCTGGATGCACTGGCAGTGTTAAGCATGGGTGCATCTAACACCATCCTTCGCTCTGTAAGCACTGGCGGTTTAAGGGGTGAATATATCTCACTCCATCCTTCACACTAACTCTACGACACTCTAAATGTATAGAAGACGGCTCTCTGGATGTACTGGCGGTGTTAAGCATGAGTGCATCTAACACCATCCTTCGCTCTGTAAGCACTGGCAGTGTGAGGGGTGAGTATATTTCACTCCATCCTTCACACTAACTCTACCACACTATAAAGGTATAGAAGGCGGCTCTCTGGATGTACTGGCGGTGTTAAGCATGAATGCATCTAACACCATCCTTCGCTCTGTAAACACTGGCAGTGTGAGGGGTGAGTATATCTCACTCCATCCTTCACACTAACTCTACCACACTCTAAATGTATAGAAGGTGGCTCTCTGGGTGCACTGGTGGTGTTAAGCATGAATGCATCTAACACCATCCTTCGCTCTGTAAGCTCTGGCAGTGTGGGGGTGAGTATATCTCACTCCATCCTTCACACTAACTCTACCACACTCTAAATGTATAGAAGGCGGCTCTCTGGGTTCACTGGCGGTGTTAAGCATGAGTGCATCTAACACCATCCTTCGCTCTGAAAGCACTGGCGGTTTAAGGGGTGAGTATATCTCACTCCATCCTTCACACTAACTCTACCACACTCTAAATGTATGGAAGGCGGCTCACCGGATGCACTGGCGGTGTTAAGCATGAGTGCATCTAACACCATCCTTCGCTCTGTAAGCACTGGCAGTGTGAGGGGTGAGTATATCTCACTCCATCCTTCACACTAACTCTACCACACTCTAAATGTATAGAAGGTGGCTCTCTGGGTGCACTGGCATGTTAAGCATGAGTGCATCTAACACCATCCTTCGATCTGTAATCACTGGCAGTGTGAGGGGTGAGTATATCTCACTCCATCCTTCACACTAACTCTACCACACTCTAAATGTATAGAAGGTGGCTCTCTGGATGCACTGGCGGTGTTAAGCTTGAGTGCATCTAACACCATCCTTCGCTCTGTAAGCACTGGCAGTGTGAAGGGTGAGTATATCTCACTCCATCCTTCACACTAACTCTACCACACTCTAAATGTATAGAAGGCGGCTCTCTGGGTGCACTGGCGTGTTAAGCATGAGTGCATCTAACACCATCCTTCGCTCTGTAAGCACTGGCAGTGTAAGGGGTGAGTATATCTCGCTCCATCCTTCACACTAACTCTACCACACTGTAAATGTATAGAAGGTGGCTCTCTGGATGCACTGGCAGTGTTAAGCATGGGTGCATCTAACACCATCCTTCGCTCTGTAAGCACTGGCGGTTTAAGGGGTGAATATATCTCACTCCATCCTTCACACTAACTCTACCACACTCTAAATGTATAGAAGACGGCTCTCTGGATGTACTGGCGGTGTTAAGCATGAGTGCATCTAACACCATCCTTCGCTCTGTAAGCACTGGCAGTGTGAGGGGTGAGTATATTTCACTCCATCCTTCACACTAACTCTACCACACTATAAAGGTATAGAAGGCGGCTCTCTGGATATACTGGCGGTGTTAAGCATGAATGCATCAAACACCATCCTTCGCTCTGTAAGCTCTGGCAGTGTGAGGGGTGAGTATATCTCACTCCATCATTCACACTAACTCTACCACACTCTAAATGTATAGAAGGCGGCTCTCTGGGTTCACTGGCGGTGTTAAGCATGAGTGCATCTAACACCATCCTTCGCTCTGAAAGCACTGGCGGTTTAAGGGGTGAGTATATCTCACTCCATCCTTCACACTAACTCTACCACACTCTAAATGTATAGAAGGCGGCTCACTGGATGCACTGGCGGTGTTAAGCATGAGTGCATCTAACACCATCCTTCGCTCTGTAAACACTGGCAGTGTGAGGGGTGAGTATATCTCACTCCATCCTTCACACTAACTCTACCACACTCTAAATGTATAGAAGGTGGCTCTCTGGGTGCACTGGTGGTGTTAAGCATGAATGCATCTAACACCATCCTTCGCTCTGTAAGCTCTGGCAGTGTGGGGGTGAGTATATCTCACTCCATCCTTCACACTAACTCTACCACACTCTAAATGTATAGAAGGCGGCTCTCTGGGTTCACTGGCGGTGTTAAGCATGAGTGCATCTAACACCATCCTTCGCTCTGAAAGCACTGGCGGTTTAAGGGGTGAGTATATCTCACTCCATCCTTCACACTAACTCTACCACACTCTAAATGTATGGAAGGTGGCTCACCGGATGCACTGGCGGTGTTAAGCATGAGTGCATCTAACACCATCCTTCGCTCTGTAAGCACTGGCAGTGTGAGGGGTGAGTATATCTCACTCCATCCTTCACACTAACTCTACCACACTCTAAATGTATAGAAGGCGGCTCTTTGGGTGCACTGGCATGTTAAGCATGAGTGCATCTAACACCATCCTTCGCTCTGTAAGCACTGGCAGTGTGAGGGGTGAGTATATCTCACTCCATCCTTCACACTAACTCTACCACACTCTAAATGTATAGAAGGTGGCTCTCTGGATGCACTGGCGGTGTTAAGCTTGAGTGCATCTAACACCATCCTTCGCTCTGTAAGCACTGGCAGTGTGAAGGGTGAGTATATCTCACTCCATCCTTCACACTAACTCTACCACACTCTAAATGTATAGAAGGCGGCTCTCTGGATGTACTGGCGGTGTTAAGCATGAGTGCATCTAACACCATCCTTCGCTCTGTAAGCACTGGCAGTGTGAGGGGTGAGTATATCTCGCTCCATCCTTCACACTAACTCTACCACACTCTAAATGATTAGAAGGCGGCTCTCTGGATGTACTGGCGTGTTAAGCATGAGTGCATCTAACACCATCCTTCGCTCTGTAAGCACTGGCAGTGTGAGGGGGGAGTATATCTCACTCCATCCTTCACACTAACTCTACCACACTCTAAATGTATAGAAGGCGGCTCTCTGGATGTACTGGCGGTGTTAAGCATGAGTGCATCTAACACCATCCTTCGCTCTGTAAGCACTGGCAGTGTGAGGGGTGAGTATATCTCGCTCCATCCTTCACACTACCTCTACCACACTCTAAATGTATAGAAGGCGGCTCTCCGGGTTCACTGGCGGTGTTAAGCATGAGTGCATCTAACACCATCCTTCGCTCTGAAAGCACTGGCGGTTTAAGGGGTGAGTATATCTCACTCCATCCTTCACACTAACTCTACCACACTCTAAATGTATAGAAGGCGGCTCACTGGATGCACTGGCGGTGTTAAGCATGAGTGCATCTAACACCATCCTTCGCTCTGTAAGCACTGGCAGTGTGAGGGGTGAGTATATCTCACTCCATCCTTCACACTAACTCTACCACACTCTAAATGTATGGAATGTGGCTCTCTGGGTGCACTGGCATGTTAAGCATGAGTGCATCTAACACCATCCTTCGATCTGTAAGCACTGGCAGTGTGAGGGGTGAGTATCTCTCACTCCATCCTTCACACTAACTCTACCACACTCTAAATGTATAGAAGGTGGCTCTCTGGATGCACTGGCGGTGTTAAGCTTGAGTGCATCTAACACCATCCTTCGCTCTGTAAGCACTGGCAGTGTGAAGGGTGAGTATATCTCACTCCATCCTTCACACTAACTCTACCACACTCTAAATGTATAGAAGGCGGCTCTCTGGGTGCACTGGCGTGTTAAGCATGAGTGCATCTAACACCATCCTTCGCTCTGTAAGCACTGGCAGTGTAAGGGGTGAGTATATCTCGCTCCATCCTTCACACTAACTCTACCACACTGTAAATGTATAGAAGGCGGCTCTCTGGATGCACTGGCAGTGTTAAGCATGGGTGCATCTAACACCATCCTTCGCTCTGTAAGCACTGGTAGTGTGAGGGGTGAGTATATCTCACTCCATCCTTCACACTAACTCTACCATACTCTAAATGTATAGAAGGCGGCTCTCTGGGTGCACTGGCGTGTTAAGCATGAGTGCATCTAACACCATCCTTCGCTCTGTAAGCACTGGCAGTTTAAGGGGTGAGTATATCTCACTCCACCCTTCACACTAACTCTACCACACTCTAAATGTATAGAACGCGGCTCTCTGGATGTACTGGCGTGTTAAGCATGAGTGCATCTAACACCATCCTTCGCTCTGTAAGCACTGGCAGTGTGAGGGGTGAGTATATCTCACTCCATACTTCACACTAACTCTACCACACTCTCAATGTATAGAATGCGGCTCTCTGGGTTCACTGGCGGTGTTAAGCATGAGTGCATCTAACACCATCCTTCGCTCTGAAAGCACTGGCGGTTTAAGGGGTGAGTATATCTCACTCCATCCTTCACACTAACTCTACCACACTCTAAATGTATAGAAGGCGGCTCACTGGATGCACTGGCGGTGTTAAGCATGAGTGCATCTAACACCATCCTTCGCTCTGTAAGCACTGGCAGTGTGAGGGGTGAGTATATCTCACTCCATCCTTCACACTAACTCTACCACACTCTAAATGTATAGAAGGCGGCTCTTTGGGTGCACTAGCATGTTAAGCATGAGTGCATCTAACACCATCCTTCGCTCTGTAAGCACTGGCAGTGTGAGGGGTGAGTATATCTCACTCCATCCTTCACACTAACTCTACCACACTCTAAATGTATAGTAGGTGGCTCTCTGGATGCACTGGCGGTGTTAAGCTTGAGTGCATCTAACACCATCCTTCGCTCTGTAAGCACTGGCAGTGTGAAGGGTGAGTATATCTCACTCCATCCTTCACACTAACTCTACCACACTCTAAATGTATAGAAGGCGGCTCTCTGGATGTACTGGCGGTGTTAAGCATGAGTGCATCTAACACCATCCTTCGCTCTGTAAGCACTGGCAGTGTGAGGGGTGAGTATATCTCGCTCCATCCTTCACACTAACTCTACCACACTCTAAATGTATAGAAGGCGGCTCTCTGGATGTACTGGCGTGTTAAGCATGAGTGCATCTAACACCATCCTTCGCTCTGTAAGCACTGGCAGTGTGAGGGGTGAGTATATCTCACTCCATCCTTCACACTAACTCTACCACACTCTAAATGTATAGAAGGCGGCTCTCTGGATGTACTGGCGGTGTTAAGCATGAGTGCATCTAACACCATCCTTCGCTCTGTATGCACTGGCAGTGTGAGGGGTGAGTATATCTCGCTCCATCCTTCACACTACCTCTACCACACCCTAAATGTATAGAAGGCGGCTCTCTGGATGTACTGGCGGTGTTAAGCATGAGTGCATCTAACACCATCCTTCGCTCTGTAAGCACTGGCAGTGTGAGGGGTGAGTATTTCTCACTCCATCCTTCACACTAACTCTACCACACTCTAAATGTATAGAAGGCGGCTCTCTGGATGTACTGGCGGTGTTAAGCATGAGTGCATCTAACACCATCCTTCGCTCTGTTAGCACTGGCGGTTTAAGGGGTGAGTATATCTTGCTCCATCCTTCACACTACCTCTACCACACTCTAAATGTATAGAAGGCGGCTCTCTGGATGTACTGGCGTGTTAAGCATGAGTGCATCTAACACCATCCTTCGCTCTGTAAGCACTGGCAGTTTAAGGGGTGAGTATATCTCACTCCATCCTTCACACTAACTCTACCACACTCTAAATGTATAGAAGGCGGCTCTCTGGATGTACTGGCGGTGTTAAGCATGAGTGCATCTAACACCATCCTTCGCTCTGTAAGCACTGGCGGTTTAAGGGGTGAGTATATCTCACTCCATCCTTCACACTAACTCTACCACACTCTAAATGTATAGAAGGCGGCTCACTGGATGCACTGGCGGTGTTAAGCATGAGTGCATCTAACACCACCCTTCGCTCTGTAAGCACTGGCAGTGTGAGGGGTGAGTATATCTCACTCCATCCTTCACACTAACTCTACCACACTCTAAATGTATAGAAGGTGGCTCTCTGGATGCACTGGCGGTGTTAAGCTTGAGTGCATCTAACACCATCCTTCGCTCTGTAAGCACTGGCAGTGTGAAGGGTGAGTATATCTCACTCCATCCTTCACACTAACTCTACCACACTCTAAATGTATAGAAGGCGGCTCTCTGGGTGCACTGGCGTGTTAAGCATGAGTGCATCTAACACCATCCTTCGCTCTGTAAGCACTGGCAGTGTAAGGGGTGAGTATATCTCGCTCCATCCTTCACACTAACTCTACCACACTGTAAATGTATAGAAGGTGGCTCTCTGGATGCACTGGCAGTGTTAAGCATGGGTGCATCTAACACCATCCTTCGCTCTGTAAGCACTGGCGGTTTAAGGGGTGAATATATCTCACTCCATCCTTCACACTAACTCTACCACACTCTAAATGTATAGAAGACGGCTCTCTGGATGTACTGGCGGTGTTAAGCATGAGTGCATCTAACACCATCCTTCGCTCTGTAAGCACTGGCAGTGTGAGGGGTGAGTATATTTCACTCCATCCTTCACACTAACTCTACCACACTATAAAGGTATAGAAGGCGGCTCTCTGGATGTACTGGCGGTGTTAAGCATGAATGCATCTAACACCATCCTTCGCTCTGTAAGCTCTGGCAGTGTGAGGGGTGAGTATATCTCACTCCATCATTCACACTAACTCTACCACACTCTAAATGTATAGAAGGCGGCTCTCTGGGTTCACTGGCGGTGTTAAGCATGAGTGCATCTAACACCATCCTTCGCTCTGAAAGCACTGGCGGTTTAAGGGGTGAGTATATCTCACTCCATCCTTCACACTAACTCTACCACACTCTAAATGTATAGAAGGCGGCTCACTGGATGCACTGGCGGTGTTAAGCATGAGTGCATCTAACACCATCCTTCGCTCTGTAAACACTGGCAGTGTGAGGGGTGAGTATATCTCACTCCATCCTTCACACTAACTCTACCACACTCTAAATGTATAGAAGGTGGCTCTCTGGGTGCACTGGTGGTGTTAAGCATGAATGCATCTAACACCATCCTTCGCTCTGTAAGCTCTGGCAGTGTGGGGGTGAGTATATCTCACTCCATCCTTCACACTAACTCTACCACACTCTAAATGTATAGAAGGCGGCTCTCTGGGTTCACTGGCGGTGTTAAGCATGAGTGCATCTAACACCATCCTTCGCTCTGAAAGCACTGGCGGTTTAAGGGGTGAGTATATCTCACTCCATCCTTCACACTAACTCTACCACACTCTAAATGTATGGAAGGCGGCTCACCGGATGCACTGGCGGTGTTAAGCATGAGTGCATCTAACACCATCCTTCGCTCTGTAAGCACTGGCAGTGTGAGGGGTGAGTATATCTCACTCCATCCTTCACACTAACTCTACCACACTCTAAATGTATAGAAGGTGGCTCTCTGGGTGCACTGGCATGTTAAGCATGAGTGCATCTAACACCATCCTTCGATCTGTAATCACTGGCAGTGTGAGGGGTGAGTATATCTCACTCCATCCTTCACACTAACTCTACCACACTGTAAATGTATAGAAGGTGGCTCTCTGGATGCACTGGCAGTGTTAAGCATGGGTGCATCTAACACCATCCTTCGCTCTGTAAGCACTGGCGGTTTAAGGGGTGAATATATCTCACTCCATCCTTCACACTAACTCTACGACACTCTAAATGTATAGAAGACGGCTCTCTGGATGTACTGGCGGTGTTAAGCATGAGTGCATCTAACACCATCCTTCGCTCTGTAAGCACTGGCAGTGTGAGGGGTGAGTATATTTCACTCCATCCTTCACACTAACTCTACCACACTATAAAGGTATAGAAGGCGGCTCTCTGGATGTACTGGCGGTGTTAAGCATGAATGCATCTAACACCATCCTTCGCTCTGTAAACACTGGCAGTGTGAGGGGTGAGTATATCTCACTCCATCCTTCACACTAACTCTACCACACTCTAAATGTATAGAAGGTGGCTCTCTGGGTGCACTGGTGGTGTTAAGCATGAATGCATCTAACACCATCCTTCGCTCTGTAAGCTCTGGCAGTGTGGGGGTGAGTATATCTCACTCCATCCTTCACACTAACTCTACCACACTCTAAATGTATAGAAGGCGGCTCTCTGGGTTCACTGGCGGTGTTAAGCATGAGTGCATCTAACACCATCCTTCGCTCTGAAAGCACTGGCGGTTTAAGGGGTGAGTATATCTCACTCCATCCTTCACACTAACTCTACCACACTCTAAATGTATGGAAGGCGGCTCACCGGATGCACTGGCGGTGTTAAGCATGAGTGCATCTAACACCATCCTTCGCTCTGTAAGCACTGGCAGTGTGAGGGGTGAGTATATCTCACTCCATCCTTCACACTAACTCTACCACACTCTAAATGTATAGAAGGTGGCTCTCTGGGTGCACTGGCATGTTAAGCATGAGTGCATCTAACACCATCCTTCGATCTGTAATCACTGGCAGTGTGAGGGGTGAGTATATCTCACTCCATCCTTCACACTAACTCTACCACACTCTAAATGTATAGAAGGTGGCTCTCTGGATGCACTGGCGGTGTTAAGCTTGAGTGCATCTAACACCATCCTTCGCTCTGTAAGCACTGGCAGTGTGAAGGGTGAGTATATCTCACTCCATCCTTCACACTAACTCTACCACACTCTAAATGTATAGAAGGCGGCTCTCTGGGTGCACTGGCGTGTTAAGCATGAGTGCATCTAACACCATCCTTCGCTCTGTAAGCACTGGCAGTGTAAGGGGTGAGTATATCTCGCTCCATCCTTCACACTAACTCTACCACACTGTAAATGTATAGAAGGTGGCTCTCTGGATGCACTGGCAGTGTTAAGCATGGGTGCATCTAACACCATCCTTCGCTCTGTAAGCACTGGCGGTTTAAGGGGTGAATATATCTCACTCCATCCTTCACACTAACTCTACCACACTCTAAATGTATAGAAGACGGCTCTCTGGATGTACTGGCGGTGTTAAGCATGAGTGCATCTAACACCATCCTTCGCTCTGTAAGCACTGGCAGTGTGAGGGGTGAGTATATTTCACTCCATCCTTCACACTAACTCTACCACACTATAAAGGTATAGAAGGCGGCTCTCTGGATATACTGGCGGTGTTAAGCATGAATGCATCAAACACCATCCTTCGCTCTGTAAGCTCTGGCAGTGTGAGGGGTGAGTATATCTCACTCCATCATTCACACTAACTCTACCACACTCTAAATGTATAGAAGGCGGCTCTCTGGGTTCACTGGCGGTGTTAAGCATGAGTGCATCTAACACCATCCTTCGCTCTGAAAGCACTGGCGGTTTAAGGGGTGAGTATATCTCACTCCATCCTTCACACTAACTCTACCACACTCTAAATGTATAGAAGGCGGCTCACTGGATGCACTGGCGGTGTTAAGCATGAGTGCATCTAACACCATCCTTCGCTCTGTAAACACTGGCAGTGTGAGGGGTGAGTATATCTCACTCCATCCTTCACATTAACTCTACCACACTCTAAATGTATAGAAGGTGGCTCTCTGGGTGCACTGGTGGTGTTAAGCATGAATGCATCTAACACCATCCTTCGCTCTGTAAGCTCTGGCAGTGTGGGGGTGAGTATATCTCACTCCATCCTTCACACTAACTCTACCACACTCTAAATGTATAGAAGGCGGCTCTCTGGGTTCACTGGCGGTGTTAAGCATGAGTGCATCTAACACCATCCTTCGCTCTGAAAGCACTGGCGGTTTAAGGGGTGAGTATATCTCACTCCATCCTTCACACTAACTCTACCACACTCTAAATGTATGGAAGGTGGCTCACCGGATGCACTGGCGGTGTTAAGCATGAGTGCATCTAACACCATCCTTCGCTCTGTAAGCACTGGCAGTGTGAGGGGTGAGTATATCTCACTCCATCCTTCACACTAACTCTACCACACTCTAAATGTATAGAAGGCGGCTCTTTGGGTGCACTGGCATGTTAAGCATGAGTGCATCTAACACCATCCTTCGCTCTGTAAGCACTGGCAGTGTGAGGGGTGAGTATATCTCACTCCATCCTTCACACTAACTCTACCACACTCTAAATGTATAGAAGGTGGCTCTCTGGATGCACTGGCGGTGTTAAGCTTGAGTGCATCTAACACCATCCTTCGCTCTGTAAGCACTGGCAGTGTGAAGGGTGAGTATATCTCACTCCATCCTTCACACTAACTCTACCACACTCTAAATGTATAGAAGGCGGCTCTCTGGATGTACTGGCGGTGTTAAGCATGAGTGCATCTAACACCATCCTTCGCTCTGTAAGCACTGGCAGTGTGAGGGGTGAGTATATCTCGCTCCATCCTTCACACTAACTCTACCACACTCTAAATGATTAGAAGGCGGCTCTCTGGATGTACTGGCGTGTTAAGCATGAGTGCATCTAACACCATCCTTCGCTCTGTAAGCACTGGCAGTGTGAGGGGGGAGTATATCTCACTCCATCCTTCACACTAACTCTACCACACTCTAAATGTATAGAAGGCGGCTCTCTGGATGTACTGGCGGTGTTAAGCATGAGTGCATCTAACACCATCCTTCGCTCTGTAAGCACTGGCAGTGTGAGGGGTGAGTATATCTCGCTCCATCCTTCACACTACCTCTACCACACTCTAAATGTATAGAAGGCGGCTCTCCGGGTTCACTGGCGGTGTTAAGCATGAGTGCATCTAACACCATCCTTCGCTCTGAAAGCACTGGCGGTTTAAGGGGTGAGTATATCTCACTCCATCCTTCACACTAACTCTACCACACTCTAAATGTATAGAAGGCGGCTCACTGGATGCACTGGCGGTGTTAAGCATGAGTGCATCTAACACCATCCTTCGCTCTGTAAGCACTGGCAGTGTGAGGGGTGAGTATATCTCACTCCATCCTTCACACTAACTCTACCACACTCTAAATGTATGGAATGTGGCTCTCTGGGTGCACTGGCATGTTACGCATGAGTGCATCTAACACCATCCTTCGATCTGTAAGCACTGGCAGTGTGAGGGGTGAGTATCTCTCACTCCATCCTTCACACTAACTCTACCACACTCTAAATGTATAGAAGGTGGCTCTCTGGATGCACTGGCGGTGTTAAGCTTGAGTGCATCTAACACCATCCTTCGCTCTGTAAGCACTGGCAGTGTGAAGGGTGAGTATATCTCACTCCATCCTTCACACTAACTCTACCACACTCTAAATGTATAGAAGGCGGCTCTCTGGGTGCACTGGCGTATTAAGCATGAGTGCATCTAACACCATCCTTCGCTCTGTAAGCACTGGCAGTGTAAGGGGTGAGTATATCTCGCTCCATCCTTCACACTAACTCTACCACACTGTAAATGTATAGAAGGCGGCTCTCTGGATGCACTGGCAGTGTTAAGCATGGGTGCATCTAACACCATCCTTCGCTCTGTAAGCACTGGTAGTGTGAGGGGTGAGTATATCTCACTCCATCCTTCACACTAACTCTACCATACTCTAAATGTATAGAAGGCGGCTCTCTGGGTGCACTGGCGTGTTAAGCATGAGTGCATCTAACACCATCCTTCGCTCTGTAAGCACTGGCAGTGTAAGGGGTGAGTATATCTCGCTCCATCCTTCACACTAACTCTACCACACTGTAAATGTATAGAAGGCGGCTCTCTGGATGCACTGGCAGTGTTAAGCATGGGTGCATCTAACACCATCCTTCGCTCTGTAAGCACTGGCAGTGTGAGGGGTGAGTATATCTCACTCCATCCTTCACACTAACTCTACCATACTCTAAATGTATAGACGGCAGCTCTCTGTATGTACTGGCGGTGTTAAGCATCAGTGCATCTAACACCATACTTCGCTCTGTAATCACTGGCGGTTTAAAGGGTGAGTATATCTCACTCCATCCTTCACACTAACACTACCACACTCTAAATGTATAGAAGGCGGCTCTCTGGATGTACTAGCGAGTTAAGCATGAGTGCATCTAACACCATCCTTCGCTCTGTAAGCACTGGCGGTTTAAGGGGTGAGTATATCTCACTCCATCCTTCACACTAACTCTACCACACTCTAAATGTATAGAAGGCGGCTCTCTGGATGTACTGGCGGTGTTAAGCATGAGTGCATCTAACACCATCCTTCGCTCTGTAAGCACTGGCAGTGTAATGGGTGAGTATATCTCACTCCATCCTTCACACTAACTCTACCACACTCTAAATGTATAGGCGGCTCTCTGGATGTACTGGCGGTGTTAAGCATGAGTGCATCTAACACCATCCTTCGCTCTGTTAGCACTGGTGGTTTAATGGGTGAGTATATCTAACTCCATCCTTCACACTAACTCTACCACACTGTAAATGTATAGAAGGTGGCTCTCTGGATGTAATGGCGGTGTTAAGCATGAGTGCATCTAACACCATCCTTCGCTCTGTAAGCACTGGCAGTGTGAGGGGTGAGTATATCTCACTCCATCCTTCACACTAACTCTACAACACTGTAAATGTATAGAAGGCGGCTCTCTGGATGTACTGGCGGTGTTAAGCATGAGTGCATCTAACACCATCCTTCGCTCTGTAAGCACTGGCAGTTTAAGGGGTGAGTATATCTCACTCCACCCTTCACACTAACTCTACCACACTCTAAATGTATAGAACGCGGCTCTCTGGATGTACTGGCGTGTTAAGCATGAGTGCATCTAACACCATCCTTCGCTCTGTAAGCACTGGCAGTGTGAGGGGTGAGTATATCTCACTCCATCCTTCACACTAACTCTACCACACTCTCAATGTATAGAATGCGGCTCTCTGGGTTCACTGGCGGTGTTAAGCATGAGTGCATCTAACACCATCCTTCGCTCTGAAAGCACTGGCGGTTTAAGGGGTGAGTATATCTCACTCCATCCTTCACACTAACTCTACCACACTCTAAATGTATAGAAGGCGGCTCACTGGATGCACTGGCGGTGTTAAGCATGAGTGCATCTAACACCATCCTTCGCTCTGTAAGCACTGGCAGTGTGAGGGGTGAGTATATCTCACTCCATCCTTCACACTAACTCTACCACACTCTAAATGTATAGAAGGCGGCTCTTTGGGTGCACTGGCATGTTAAGCATGAGTGCATCTAACACCATCCTTCGCTCTGTAAGCACTGGCAGTGTGAGGGGTGAGTATATCTCACTCCATCCTTCACACTAACTCTACCACACTCTAAATGTATAGAAGGTGGCTCTCTGGATGCACTGGCGGTGTTAAGCTTGAGTGCATCTAACACCATCCTTCGCTCTGTAAGCACTGGCAGTGTGAAGGGTGAGTATATCTCACTCCATCCTTCACACTAACTCTACCACACTCTAAATGTATAGAAGGCGGCTCTCTGGATGTACTGGCGGTGTTAAGCATGAGTGCATCTAACACCATCCTTTGCTCTGTAAGCACTGGCAGTGTGAGGGGTGAGTATATCTCGCTCCATCCTTCACACTAACTCTACCACACTCTAAATGTATAGAAGGCGGCTCTCTGGATGTACTGGCGTGTTAAGCATGAGTGCATCTAACACCATCCTTCGCTCTGTAAGCACTGGCAGTGTGAGGGGTGAGTATATCTCACTCCATCCTTCACACTAACTCTACCACACTCTAAATGTATAGAAGGCGGCTCTCTGGATGTACTGGCGGTGTTAAGCATGAGTGCATCTAACACCATCCTTCGCTCTGTAAGCACTGGCAGTGTGAGGGGTGAGTATATCTCGCTCCATCCTTCACACTACCTCTACCACACTCTAAATGTATAGAAGGCGGCTCTCTGGATGTACTGGCGGTGTTAAGCATGAGTGCATCTAACACCATCCTTCGCTCTGTAAGCACTGGCAGTGTGAGGGGTGAGTATTTCTCACTTCATCCTTCACACTAACTCTACCACACTCTAAATGTATAGAAGGCGGCTCTCTGGATGTACTGGCGGTGTTAAGCATGAGTGCATCTAACACCATCCTTCGCTCTGTTAGCACTGGCGGTTTAAGGGGTGAGTATATCTTGCTCCATCCTTCACACTACCTCTACCACACTCTAAATGTATAGAAGGCGGCTCTCTGGATGTACTGGCGTGTTAAGCATGAGTGCATCTAACACCATCCTTCGCTCTGTAAGCACTGGCAGTTTAAGGGGTGAGTATATCTCACTCCATCCTTCACACTAACTCTACCACACTCTAAATGTATAGAAGGCGGCTCTCTGGATGTACTGGCGGTGTTAAGCATGAGTGCATCTAACACCATCCTTCGCTCTGTAAGCACTGGCGGTTTAAGGGGTGAGTATATCTCACTCCATCCTTCACACTAACTCTACCACACTCTAAATGTATCGAAGGCGGCTCACTGGATGCACTGGCGGTGTTAAGCATGAGTGCATCTAACACCATCCTTCGCTCTGTAAGCACTGGCAGTGTGAGGGGTGAGTATATCTCACTCCATCCTTCACACTAACTCTACCACACTCTAAATGTACAGAAGGTGGCTCTCTGGGTGCACTGGCATGTTAAGCATGAGTGCATCTAACACCATCCTTCGATCCGTAATCACTGGCAGTGTGAGGGGTGAGTATATCTCACTCCATCCTTCACACTAACTCTACCACACTCTAAATGTATAGAAGGTGGCTCTCTGGATGCACTGGCGGTGTTAAGCTTGAGTGCATCTAACACCATCCTTCGCTCTGTAAGCACTGGCAGTGTGAAGGGTGAGTATATCTCACTCCATCCTTCACACTAACTCTACCACACTCTAAATGTATAGAAGGCGGCTCTCTGGGTGCACTGGCGTGTTAAGCATGAGTGCATCTAACACCATCCTTCGCTCTGTAAGCACTGGCAGTGTAAGGGGTGAGTATATCTCGCTCCATCCTTCACACTAACTCTACCACACTGTAAATGTATAGAAGGTGGCTCTCTGGATGCACTGGCAGTGTTAAGCATGGGTGCATCTAACACCATCCTTCGCTCTGTAAGCACTGGCAGTGTGAGGGGTGAGTATATCTCACTCCATCCTTCACACTAATTCTACCATACTCTAAATGTATAGAAGGCGGCTCTCTGGGTGCACTGGCGTGTTAAGCATGAGTCCATCTAACACCATCCTTCGCTCTGTAAGCACTGGCAGTGTAAGGGGTGAGTATATCTCGCTCCATCCTTCACACTAACTCTACCACACTGTAAATGTATAGAAGGCGGCTCTCTGGATGCACTGGCAGTGTTAAGCATGGGTGCATCTAACACCATCCTTCGCTCTGTAAGCACTGGCAGTGTGAGGGGTGAGTATATCTCACTACATCCTTCACACTAACTCTACCATACTCTAAATGTATAGACGGCGGCTCTCTGTATGTACTGGCGGTGTTAAGCATGAGTGCATCTAACACCATACTTCGCTCTGTAAGCACTGGTGGTTTAAGGGGTGAGTATATCTCACTCCATCCTTCACACTAACTCTACCACACTCTAAATGTATAGAAGGCGGCTCTCTGGATGTAATAGCGAGTTAAGCATGAGTGCATCTAACACCATCCTTCGCTCTGTAAGCACTGGCGGTTTAATGGGTGAGTATATCTCACTCCATCCTTCACACTAACTCTACCACACTCTAAATGTATAGAAGGCGGTGCTCTGGATGTACTGGCGTGTTAAGCATGAGTGCATCTAACACCATCCTTCACTCTGTAAGCACTGGCGGATTAAGGGGTGAGTATATCTCACTCCATCCTTCACACTAACTCTACCACACTCTAAATGTAGAGAAGGTGGCTCTCTGGATGTACTGGCGGTGTTAAGCATGAGTGCATCTAACACCATCCTTCGCTCTGTAAGCACTGGCAGTGTAATGGGTGAGTATATCTCACTCCATCCTTCACACTAACTCTACCACACTGTGAATGTATAGAAGGTGGCTCTCTGGATGTAATGGCGGTGTTAAGCATGAGTGCATCTAACACCATCCTTCGCTCTGTAAGCACTGGCAGTGTGAGGGGTGAGTATATCTCACTCCATCCTTCACACTAACTCTACAACACTGTAAATGTATAGAAGGCGGCTCTCTGGATGTACTGGCGGTGTTAAGCATGAGTGCATCTAACACCATCCTTCGCTCTGTAAGCACTGGCGGTTTAAGGGGTGAGTATATCTTACTCCACCCTTCACACTAACTCTACCACACTCTAAATGTATAGAATGCGGCTCTCTGGATGTACTGGCGTGTTAAGCATGAGTGCATCTAACACCATCCTTCGCTCTGTAAGCACTGGCAGTGTGAGGGGTGAGTATATCTCACTCCAGCCTTCACACTAACTCTACCACACTCTCAATGTATAGAATGCGGCTCTCTGGATGTACTGGCGGTGTTATGCATGAGTGCATCTAACACCATCCTTCGCTCTGTAAGCACTGGCAGTGTGAGGGGTGAGTATATCTCACTGCATCCTTCACACTACCTCTACCACACTCTAAATGTATAGAAGGCGGCTCTCTGGATGTACTGGCGTGTTTAGCATGAGTGCATCTAACACCATCCTTCGCTCTGTAAGCACTGGCAGTTTAAGGGGTGAGTATATCTCACTCCATCCTTCACACTAACTCTACCACACTCTAAATGTATAGAAGGCGGCTCTCTGGATGTACTGGCAGTGTTAAGCATGAGTGCATCTAACACCATCCTTCGCTCTGTAAGCACTGGCGGTTTAAGGGGTGAGTATATCTCACTCCACCCTTCACACTAACTCTACCACACTCTAAATGTATAGAAGGCGACTCTCTGGATGTACTGGCGTGCTAAGCATGAGTGCATCTAACACCATCCTTCACTCTGTAAGCACTGGCAGTGTGAGGGGTGAGTATATCTCACTCCATCCTTCACACTAACTCTACCACACTCTCAATGTATAGAAGGCGGCTCTCTGGATGTACTGGCGATGTTAAGCATGAGTGCATCTAACACCATCCTTCGCTCTGTAAGCACTGGCAGTGTGAGGGGTGAGTATATCTCACTGCATCCTTCACACTACCTCTACCACACTCTAACTGTATACAAGGCGGCTCTCTGGGTTCACTGGCGGTGTTAAGCATGAGTGCATCTAACACCATCCTTCGCTCTTTAAGCACTGGCAGTGTGAGGGGTGGGTATATCTCACTCCATCCTTCACACTAACTCTACCACACTATAAAGGTATAGAAGGCGGCTCTCTGGATGTACTGGCGGTGTTAAGCATGAATGCATCTAACACCATCCTTCGCTCTGTAAGCTCTGGCAGTGTGAGGGGTGAGTATATCTCACTCCATCCTTCACACTAACTCTACCACACTCTAAATGTATAGAAGGCGGCTCTCTGGGTTCACTGGCGGTGTTATGCATGAGTGCATCTAACACCATCCTTCGCTCTTTAAGCACTGGCAGTGTGAGGGGTGGGTATATCTCACTCCATCCTTCACACTAACTCTGCCACACTCTAAATGTATAGAAGGCGGCTCTCTGGGTGCACTGGCATGTTAAGCATGAGTGCATCTAACACCATCCTTCGCTCTGTAAGCACTGGCAGTGTGATGGGTGAGTATATCTCACTCCATCCTTCACACTAACTCTACCACGCTCTCAATGTATAGAAGGCGGCTCTCTGGATGTACTGGCGGTGTTAAGCATGAGTGCATCTAACACCATCCTTCGCTCTGTAAGCACTGGCAGTGTGAGGGGTGAGTATATCTCACTGCATCCTTCACACTACCTCTACCACACTCTAAATGTATAGAAGGCGGCTCTCTGGATGTACTGGCAGAGTTAAGCATGAGTGCATCTAACACCATCCTTCGCTCTGTAAGCACTGGCAGTTTAAGGGGTGAGTATATCTCACTCCATCCTTCACACTAACTCTACCACACTCTAAATGTATGGAAGGCGGCTCTCTGGATGTACTGGCAGAGTTAAGCATGAGTGCATCTAACACCATCCTTCGCTCTGTAAGCACTGGAGGTTTAAGGGGTGAATATATCTCACTCCATCCTTCACACTAACTCTACCACACTCTAAATGTATAGAAGGCGGCTCTCTGGATGTACTGGCGGTGTTAAGCATGAGTTCATCTAACACCATCCTTCGCTCTGTAAGCACTGGCAGTGTGAGGGGTGAGTGTATCTAACTCCATCCTTCACACTAACTCTACCACACTATAAAGGTATAGAAGGCGGCTCTCTGGATGTACTGGCGGTGTTAAGCATGAATGCATCTAACACCATCCTTCGCTCTGTAAGCTCTGGCAGTGTGAGGGGTGAGTATATCTCACTCCATCCTTCACACTAACTCTACCACACTCTAAATGTATAGAAGGCGGCTCTCTGGGTTCACTGCCGGTGTTAAGCATGAGTGCATCTAACACCATCCTTCGCTCTGAAAGCACTGGCGGTTTAAGGGGTGAGTATATCTCACTCCATCCTTCACACTAACTCTACCACACTCTAAATGTATAGAAGGCGGCTCACTGGATGCACTGGCGGTGTTAAGCATGAGTGCATCTAACACCATCCTTCGCTCTGTAAGCACTGGCAGTGTGAGGGGTGGGTATTTCTCACTCCATCCTTCACACTAACTCTACCACACTCTAAATGTATAGAAGGCGGCTCTCTGGGTGCACTGGCATGTTAAGCATGAGTGCATCTAACACCATCCTTCGCTCTGTAAGCACTGGCAGTGTGAGGGGTGAGTATATCTCACTCCATCCTTCACACTAACTCTACCACGCTCTCAATGTATAGAATGCGGCTCTCTGGATGTACTGGCGGTGTTAAGCATGAGTGCATCTAACACCATCCTTCGCTCTGTAAGCACTGGCAGTGTGAGGGGTGAGTATATCTCACTGCATCCTTCACACTACCTCTACCACACTCTAAATGTATAAAAGGCGGCTCTCTGGATGTACTGGCGTGTTTAGCATGAGTGCATCTAACACCATCCTTCGCTCTGTAAGCACTGGCAGTTTAAGGGGTGAGTATATCTCACTCCATCCTTCACACTAACTCTACCACACTCTAAATGTATGGAAGGCGGCTCTCTGGATTTACTGGCAGAGTTAAGCATGAGTGCATCTAACACCATCCTTCGCTCTGTAAGCACTGGCGGTTTAAGGGGTGAATATATCTCACTCCATCCTTCACACTAACTCTACCACACTCTAAATGTATAGAAGGCGGCTCTCTGGATGTACTGGCGGTGTTAAGCATGAGTGCATCTAACACCATCCTTCGCTCTGTAAGCACTGGCAGTGTGAGGGGTGAGTATATCTAACTCCATCCTTCACACTAACTCTACCACACTATAAAGGTATAGAAGGCGGCTCTCTGGATGTACTGGCGGTGTTAAGCATGAATGCATCTAACACCATCCTTCGCTCTGTAAGCTCTGGCAGTGTGAGGGGTGAGTATATCTCACTCCATCCTTCACACTAACTCTACCACACTCTAAATGTATAGAAGGCGGCTCTCTGGGTTCACTGGCGGTGTTAAGCATGAGTGCATCTAACACCATCCTTCGCTCTGTAAGCACTGGCAGTGTGAGGGGTGGGTATATCTCACTCCATCCTTCACACTAACTCTACCACACTCTAAATGTATAGAAGGCGGCTCTCTGGGTGCACTGGCATGTTAAGCATGAGTGCATCTAACACCATCCTTCGCTCTTTAAGCACTGGCAGTGTGATGGGTGAGTATATCTCACTCCATCCTTCACACTAACTCTACCACACTCTCAATGTATAGAAGGCGGCTCTCTGGATGTACTGGCGGTGTTAAGCATGAGTGCATCTAACACCATCCTTCGCTCTGTAAGCACTGGCAGTGTGAGGGGTGAGTATATCTCACTGCATCCTTCACACTACCTCTACCACACTCTAAATGTATAGAAGGCGGCTCTCTGGATGTACTGGCGTGTTTAGCATGAGTGCATCTAACACCATCCTTCGCTCTGTAAGCACTGGCAGTTTAAGGGGTGAGTATATCTCACTCCATCCTTCACACTAACTCTACCACACTCTAAATGTATAGAAGGCGGCTCTCTGGATGTACTGGCAGTGTTAAGCATGAGTGCATCTAACACCATCCTTCGCTCTGTAAGCACTGGCGGATTAAGGGGTGAGTATATCTCACTCCACCCTTCACACTAACTCTACCACACTCTAAATGTATAGAAGGCGACTCTCTGGATGTACTGGCGTGTTAAGCATGAGTGCATCTAACACCATCCTTCGCTCTGTAAGCACTGGCAGTGTGAGGGGTGAGTATATCTCACTCCATCCTTCACACTAACTCTACCACACTCTCAATGTATAGAAGGCGGCTCTCTGGATGTACTGGCGGTGTTAAGCATGAGTGCATCTAACACCATCCTTCGCTCTGTAAGCACTGGCAGTGTGAGGGGTGAGTATATCTCATTGCATCCTTCCAACTACCTCTACCACACTCTAAATGTATAGAAGGCGGCTCTCTGGATGTACTGGCGTGTTTAGCATGGGTGCATCTAACACCATCCTTCGCTCTGTAAGCACTGGCAGTGTGAGGGGTGAGTATATCTAACTCCATCCTTCACACTAACTCTACCACACTATAAAGGTATAGAAGGCGGCTCTCTGGATGTACTGGCGGTGTTAAGCATGAATGCATTTAACACCATCCTTCGCTCTGTAAGCTCTGGCAGTGTGAGGGGTGAGTATATCTCACTCCATCCTTCACACTAACTCTACCACACTCTAAATGTATAGAAGGCGGCTCTCTGGGTTCACTGGCGGTGTTAAGCATGAGAGCATCTAACACCATCCTTCGCTCTGAAAGCACTGGCGGTTTAAGGGGTGAGTATATCTCACTCCATCCTTCACACTAACTCTACCACACTCTAAATGTATAGAAGGCGGCTCACTGGATGCACTGGCGGTGTTAAGCATGAGTGCATCTAACACCATCCTTCGCTCTGTAAGCACTGGCAGTGTGAGGGGTGGGTATATCTCACTCCATCCTTCACACTAACTCTACCACACTCTAAATGTATTGAAGACGGCTCTCTGGATGTACTGGCGGTGTTATGCATGAGTGCATCTAACACCATCCTTCGCTCTGTAAGCACTGGCAGTGTGAGGGGTGAGTATATTTCACTCCATCCTTCACACTAACTCTACCACACTATAAAGGTATAGAAGGCGGCTCTCTGGATGTACTGGCGGTGTTAAGCATGAATGCATCTAACACCATCCTTCGCTCTGTAAGCGCTGGCAGTGTGAGGGGTGAGTATATCTCACTCCATCCTTCACACTAACTCTACCACACTCTAAATGTATAGAAGGTGGCTCTCTGGATGCACTGGCGGTGTTAAGCTTGAGTGCATCTAACACCATCCTTCGCTCTGTAAGCACTGGCAGTGTGAAGGGTGAGTATATCTCACTCCATCCTTCACACTAACTCTACCACACTCTAAATGTATAGAAGGCGGCTCTCTGGATGTACTGGCGGTGTTAAGCATGAGTGCATCTAACACCATCCTTCGCTCTGTAAGCACTGGCAGTGTCAGGGGTGAGTATATCTCGCTCCATCCTTCGCACTAACTCTACCACACTTTAAATGTGTAGAAGGCGGCTCTCTGGATGTACTGGCGTGTTAAGCATGAGTGCATCTAACACCATCCTTCGCTCTGTAAGCACTAGCAGTGTGAGGGGTGAGTATATCTCGCTCCATCCTTCACACTAACTCTACCACACTCTAAATGTATAGAAGGCGGCTCTCTGGATGTACAGGCAAGTTAAGCATGAGTGCATCTAACACCATCCTTCGCTCTGTAAGCACTGGCAGTGTGATGGGTGAGTATATCTCACTCCATCCTTCACACTAACTCTACCACGCTCTCAATGTATAGAAGGCGGCTCTCTGGATGTACTGGCGGTGTTAAGCATGAGTGCATCTAACACCATCCTTCGCTCTGTAAGCACTGGCAGTGTGAGGGGTGAGTATATCTCACTGCATCCTTCACACTACCTCTACCACACTCTAAATGTATAGAAGGCGGCTCTCTGGATGTACTGGCAGAGTTAAGCATGAGTGCATCTAACACCATCCTTCGCTCTGTAAGCACTGGCAGTTTAAGGGGTGAGTATATCTCACTCCATCCTTCACACTAACTCTACCACACTCTAAATGTATGGAAGGCGGCTCTCTGGATGTACTGGCAGAGTTAAGCATGAGTGCATCTAACACCATCCTTCGCTCTGTAAGCACTGGAGGTTTAAGGGGTGAATATATCTCACTCCATCCTTCACACTAACTCTACCACACTCTAAATGTATAGAAGGCGGCTCTCTGGATGTACTGGCGGTGTTAAGCATGAGTTCATCTAACACCATCCTTCGCTCTGTAAGCACTGGCAGTGTGAGGGGTGAGTATATCTAACTCCATCCTTCACACTAACTCTACCACACTATAAAGGTATAGAAGGCGGCTCTCTGGATGTACTGGCGGTGTTAAGCATGAATGCATCTAACACCATCCTTCGCTCTGTAAGCTCTGGCAGTGTGAGGGGTGAGTATATCTCACTCCATCCTTCACACTAACTCTACCACACTCTAAATGTATAGAAGGCGGCTCTCTGGGTTCACTGCCGGTGTTAAGCATGAGTGCATCTAACACCATCCTTCGCTCTGAAAGCACTGGCGGTTTAAGGGGTGAGTATATCTCACTCCATCCTTCACACTAACTCTACCACACTCTAAATGTATAGAAGGCGGCTCACTGGATGCACTGGCGGTGTTAAGCATGAGTGCATCTAACACCATCCTTCGCTCTGTAAGCACTGGCAGTGTGAGGGGTGGGTATTTCTCACTCCATCCTTCACACTAACTCTACCACACTCTAAATGTATAGAAGGCGGCTCTCTGGGTGCACTGGCATGTTAAGCATGAGTGCATCTAACACCATCCTTCGCTCTGTAAGCACTGGCAGTGTGAGGGGTGAGTATATCTCACTCCATCCTTCACACTAACTCTACCACGCTCTCAATGTATAGAATGCGGCTCTCTGGATGTACTGGCGGTGTTAAGCATGAGTGCATCTAACACCATCCTTCGCTCTGTAAGCACTGGCAGTGTGAGGGGTGAGTATATCTCACTGCATCCTTCACACTACCTCTACCACACTCTAAATGTATAAAAGGCGGCTCTCTGGATGTACTGGCGTGTTTAGCATGAGTGCATCTAACACCATCCTTCGCTCTGTAAGCACTGGCAGTTTAAGGGGTGAGTATATCTCACTCCATCCTTCACACTAACTCTACCACACTCTAAATGTATGGAAGGCGGCTCTCTGGATTTACTGGCAGAGTTAAGCATGAGTGCATCTAACACCATCCTTCGCTCTGTAAGCACTGGCGGTTTAAGGGGTGAATATATCTCACTCCATCCTTCACACTAACTCTACCACACTCTAAATGTATAGAAGGCGGCTCTCTGGATGTACTGGCGGTGTTAAGCATGAGTGCATCTAACACCATCCTTCGCTCTGTAAGCACTGGCAGTGTGAGGGGTGAGTATATCTAACTCCATCCTTCACACTAACTCTACCACACTATAAAGGTATAGAAGGCGGCTCTCTGGATGTACTGGCGGTGTTAAGCATGAATGCATCTAACACCATCCTTCGCTCTGTAAGCTCTGGCAGTGTGAGGGGTGAGTATATCTCACTCCATCCTTCACACTAACTCTACCACACTCTAAATGTATAGAAGGCGGCTCTCTGGGTTCACTGGCGGTGTTAAGCATGAGTGCATCTAACACCATCCTTCGCTCTGTAAGCACTGGCAGTGTGAGGGGTGGGTATATCTCACTCCATCCTTCACACTAACTCTACCACACTCTAAATGTATAGAAGGCGGCTCTCTGGGTGCACTGGCATGTTAAGCATGAGTGCATCTAACACCATCCTTCGCTCTTTAAGCACTGGCAGTGTGATGGGTGAGTATATCTCACTCCATCCTTCACACTAACTCTACCACACTCTCAATGTATAGAAGGCGGCTCTCTGGATGTACTGGCGGTGTTAAGCATGAGTGCATCTAACACCATCCTTCGCTCTGTAAGCACTGGCAGTGTGAGGGGTGAGTATATCTCACTGCATCCTTCACACTACCTCTACCACACTCTAAATGTATAGAAGGCGGCTCTCTGGATGTACTGGCGTGTTTAGCATGAGTGCATCTAACACCATCCTTCGCTCTGTAAGCACTGGCAGTTTAAGGGGTGAGTATATCTCACTCCATCCTTCACACTAACTCTACCACACTCTAAATGTATAGAAGGCGGCTCTCTGGATGTACTGGCAGTGTTAAGCATGAGTGCATCTAACACCATCCTTCGCTCTGTAAGCACTGGCGGATTAAGGGGTGAGTATATCTCACTCCACCCTTCACACTAACTCTACCACACTCTAAATGTATAGAAGGCGACTCTCTGGATGTACTGGCGTGTTAAGCATGAGTGCATCTAACACCATCCTTCGCTCTGTAAGCACTGGCAGTGTGAGGGGTGAGTATATCTCACTCCATCCTTCACACTAACTCTACCACACTCTCAATGTATAGAAGGCGGCTCTCTGGATGTACTGGCGGTGTTAAGCATGAGTGCATCTAACACCATCCTTCGCTCTGTAAGCACTGGCAGTGTGAGGGGTGAGTATATCTCATTGCATCCTTCCAACTACCTCTACCACACTCTAAATGTATAGAAGGCGGCTCTCTGGATGTACTGGCGTGTTTAGCATGGGTGCATCTAACACCATCCTTCGCTCTGTAAGCACTGGCAGTGTGAGGGGTGAGTATATCTAACTCCATCCTTCACACTAACTCTACCACACTATAAAGGTATAGAAGGCGGCTCTCTGGATGTACTGGCGGTGTTAAGCATGAATGCATTTAACACCATCCTTCGCTCTGTAAGCTCTGGCAGTGTGAGGGGTGAGTATATCTCACTCCATCCTTCACACTAACTCTACCACACTCTAAATGTATAGAAGGCGGCTCTCTGGGTTCACTGGCGGTGTTAAGCATGAGAGCATCTAACACCATCCTTCGCTCTGAAAGCACTGGCGGTTTAAGGGGTGAGTATATCTCACTCCATCCTTCACACTAACTCTACCACACTCTAAATGTATAGAAGGCGGCTCACTGGATGCACTGGCGGTGTTAAGCATGAGTGCATCTAACACCATCCTTCGCTCTGTAAGCACTGGCAGTGTGAGGGGTGGGTATATCTCACTCCATCCTTCACACTAACTCTACCACACTCTAAATGTATTGAAGACGGCTCTCTGGATGTACTGGCGGTGTTATGCATGAGTGCATCTAACACCATCCTTCGCTCTGTAAGCACTGGCAGTGTGAGGGGTGAGTATATTTCACTCCATCCTTCACACTAACTCTACCACACTATAAAGGTATAGAAGGCGGCTCTCTGGATGTACTGGCGGTGTTAAGCATGAATGCATCTAACACCATCCTTCGCTCTGTAAGCGCTGGCAGTGTGAGGGGTGAGTATATCTCACTCCATCCTTCACACTAACTCTACCACACTCTAAATGTATAGAAGGTGGCTCTCTGGATGCACTGGCGGTGTTAAGCTTGAGTGCATCTAACACCATCCTTCGCTCTGTAAGCACTGGCAGTGTGAAGGGTGAGTATATCTCACTCCATCCTTCACACTAACTCTACCACACTCTAAATGTATAGAAGGCGGCTCTCTGGATGTACTGGCGGTGTTAAGCATGAGTGCATCTAACACCATCCTTCGCTCTGTAAGCACTGGCAGTGTCAGGGGTGAGTATATCTCGCTCCATCCTTCGCACTAACTCTACCACACTTTAAATGTGTAGAAGGCGGCTCTCTGGATGTACTGGCGTGTTAAGCATGAGTGCATCTAACACCATCCTTCGCTCTGTAAGCACTAGCAGTGTGAGGGGTGAGTATATCTCGCTCCATCCTTCACACTAACTCTACCACACTCTAAATGTATAGAAGGCGGCTCTCTGGATGCACTGGCGTGTTAAGCATGAGTGCATCTAACACCATCCTTCGCTCTGTAAGCACTGGCAGTGTAAGGGGTGAGTATATCTCGCTCCATCCTTCACACTAACTTTACCACACTGTAAATGTATAGAAGGCGGCTCTCTGGATGCACTGGCGGTGTTAAGCATGAGTGCATCTAACACCATCCTTCGCTCTGTAAGCACTGGCAGTGTGAGGGGTGAGTATATCTCACTCCGTCCTTCACACTAACTCTACCACACTCTAAATGTATAGAAGGCGGCTCTCTGGATGCACTGGCGTGTTAAGCATGAGTGCATCTAACACCATCCTTTGCTCTGTAAGCACTGGCAGTGTGAGGGGTGAGTATATCTCACTCCATCCTTCACACTAACTCTACCACACTCGAAATGTACAAAAAGGAGGCTCTCTAGGTGCCCTGGCGTGTTAAGCATGAGTGCATCTAACACCATCCTTCGCTCTGTAAGCACTGGCAGTGTAAGGGGTGAGTATATCTCGCTCCATCCTTCACACTAACTCTACCACACTCCAAATGTATAGAAGGCGGCTCTCTGGATGCACTGGCGGTGTTAAGCATGAGTGCATCTAACGCCATCCTTCGCTCTGTAAGCACTGGCGGTTTAAGGAGTGAGTATATCTCACTCCATCCTTCACACTAACTCTACCACACTCTAAATGTATAGAAGGCGGCACTCTGGATGCACTGGCTTTGTTAAACATGAGTGCATCTAACACCATCCTTTGCTCTGTAAGCACTGGCAGTATGAGGGGTGAGTATATCTCACTCCATCCTTCACACTAACTCTACCATACTCTAAATGTATAGAAGGCGGCACTCTGGATGCACTGGCGGTGTTAAACATGAGTGCATCTAACACCATCCTTTGCTCTGAAAGCACTGGCGGTTTAAGGGGTGAGTATATCTCACTCCATCCTTCACACTAACTCTACCACACTCTCAATGTATAGAATGCGGCTCTCTGGATGTACTGGCGGTGTTAAGCATGAGTGCATCTAACACCATCCTTCGCTCTGTAAACACTGGCAGTGTGAGGGGTGAGTATATCTCACTGCATCCTTCACACTACCTCTACCACACTCTAAATGTATAGAAGGCGGCTCTCTGGATGTACTGGCAGTGTTAAGCATGAGTGCATCTAACACCATCCTTCGCTCTGTAAGCACTGGCGGTTTAAGGGGTGAGTATATCTCACTCCACCCTTCACACTAACTCTACCACACTCTAAATGTATAGAAGGCGACTCTCTGGATGTACTGGCGTTTTAAGCATGAGTGCATCTAACACCATCCTTCACTCTGTAAGCACTGGCAGTGTGAGGGGTGAGTATATCTCACTCCATCCTTCACACTAACTCTACCACACTCTCAATGTATAGAAGGCGGCTCTCTGGATGTACTGGCGATGTTAAGCATGAGTGCATCTAACACCATCCTTCGCTCTGTAAGCACTGGCAGTGTGAGGGGTGAGTATATCTCACTGCATCCTTCACACTACCTCTACCACACTCTAACTGTATACAAGGCGGCTCTCTGGGTTCACTGGCGGTGTTAAGCATGAGTGCATCTAACACCATCCTTCGCTCTTTAAGCACTGGCAGTGTGAGGGGTGGGTATATCTCACTCCATCCTTCACACTAACTCTACCACACTATAAAGGTATAGAAGGCGGCTCTCTGGATGTACTGGCGGTGTTAAGCATGAATGCATCTAACACCATCCTTCGCTCTGTAAGCTCTGGCAGTGTGAGGGGTGAGTATATCTCACTCCATCCTTCACACTAACTCTACCACACTCTAAATGTATAGAAGGCGGCTCTCTGGGTTCACTGGCGGTGTTATGCATGAGTGCATCTAACACCATCCTTCGCTCTTTAAGCACTGGCAGTGTGAGGGGTGGGTATATCTCACTCCATCCTTCACACTAACTCTACCACACTCTAAATGTATAGAAGGCGGCTCTCTGGGTGCACTGGCATGTTAAGCATGAGTGCATCTAACACCATCCTTCGCTCTGTAAGCACTGGCAGTGTGATGGGTGAGTATATCTCACTCCATCCTTCACACTAACTCTACCACGCTCTCAATGTATAGAAGGCGGCTCTCTGGATGTACTGGCGGTGTTAAGCATGAGTGCATCTAACACCATCCTTCGCTCTGTAAGCACTGGCAGTGTGAGGGGTGAGTATATCTCACTGCATCCTTCACACTACCTCTACCACACTCTAAATGTATAGAAGGCGGCTCTCTGGATGTACTGGCAGAGTTAAGCATGAGTGCATCTAACACCATCCTTCGCTCTGTAAGCACTGGCAGTTTAAGGGGTGAGTATATCTCACTCCATCCTTCACACTAACTCTACCACACTCTAAATGTATGGAAGGCGGCTCTCTGGATGTACTGGCAGAGTTAAGCATGAGTGCATCTAACACCATCCTTCGCTCTGTAAGCACTGGAGGTTTAAGGGGTGAATATATCTCACTCCATCCTTCACACTAACTCTACCACACTCTAAATGTATAGAAGGCGGCTCTCTGGATGTACTGGCGGTGTTAAGCATGAGTTCATCTAACACCATCCTTCGCTCTGTAAGCACTGGCAGTGTGAGGGGTGAGTATATCTAACTCCATCCTTCACACTAACTCTACCACACTATAAAGGTATAGAAGGCGGCTCTCTGGATGTACTGGCGGTGTTAAGCATGAATGCATCTAACACCATCCTTCGCTCTGTAAGCTCTGGCAGTGTGAGGGGTGAGTATATCTCACTCCATCCTTCACACTAACTCTACCACACTCTAAATGTATAGAAGGCGGCTCTCTGGGTTCACTGCCGGTGTTAAGCATGAGTGCATCTAACACCATCCTTCGCTCTGAAAGCACTGGCGGTTTAAGGGGTGAGTATATCTCACTCCATCCTTCACACTAACTCTACCACACTCTAAATGTATAGAAGGCGGCTCACTGGATGCACTGGCGGTGTTAAGCATGAGTGCATCTAACACCATCCTTCGCTCTGTAAGCACTGGCAGTGTGAGGGGTGGGTATTTCTCACTCCATCCTTCACACTAACTCTACCACACTCTAAATGTATAGAAGGCGGCTCTCTGGGTGCACTGGCATGTTAAGCATGAGTGCATCTAACACCATCCTTCGCTCTGTAAGCACTGGCAGTGTGAGGGGTGAGTATATCTCACTCCATCCTTCACACTAACTCTACCACGCTCTCAATGTATAGAATGCGGCTCTCTGGATGTACTGGCGGTGTTAAGCATGAGTGCATCTAACACCATCCTTCGCTCTGTAAGCACTGGCAGTGTGAGGGGTGAGTATATCTCACTGCATCCTTCACACTACCTCTACCACACTCTAAATGTATAAAAGGCGGCTCTCTGGATGTACTGGCGTGTTTAGCATGAGTGCATCTAACACCATCCTTCGCTCTGTAAGCACTGGCAGTTTAAGGGGTGAGTATATCTCACTCCATCCTTCACACTAACTCTACCACACTCTAAATGTATGGAAGGCGGCTCTCTGGATTTACTGGCAGAGTTAAGCATGAGTGCATCTAACACCATCCTTCGCTCTGTAAGCACTGGCGGTTTAAGGGGTGAATATATCTCACTCCATCCTTCACACTAACTCTACCACACTCTAAATGTATAGAAGGCGGCTCTCTGGATGTACTGGCGGTGTTAAGCATGAGTGCATCTAACACCATCCTTCGCTCTGTAAGCACTGGCAGTGTGAGGGGTGAGTATATCTAACTCCATCCTTCACACTAACTCTACCACACTATAAAGGTATAGAAGGCGGCTCTCTGGATGTACTGGCGGTGTTAAGCATGAATGCATCTAACACCATCCTTCGCTCTGTAAGCTCTGGCAGTGTGAGGGGTGAGTATATCTCACTCCATCCTTCACACTAACTCTACCACACTCTAAATGTATAGAAGGCGGCTCTCTGGGTTCACTGGCGGTGTTAAGCATGAGTGCATCTAACACCATCCTTCGCTCTGTAAGCACTGGCAGTGTGAGGGGTGGGTATATCTCACTCCATCCTTCACACTAACTCTACCACACTCTAAATGTATAGAAGGCGGCTCTCTGGGTGCACTGGCATGTTAAGCATGAGTGCATCTAACACCATCCTTCGCTCTTTAAGCACTGGCAGTGTGATGGGTGAGTATATCTCACTCCATCCTTCACACTAACTCTACCACACTCTCAATGTATAGAAGGCGGCTCTCTGGATGTACTGGCGGTGTTAAGCATGAGTGCATCTAACACCATCCTTCGCTCTGTAAGCACTGGCAGTGTGAGGGGTGAGTATATCTCACTGCATCCTTCACACTACCTCTACCACACTCTAAATGTATAGAAGGCGGCTCTCTGGATGTACTGGCGTGTTTAGCATGAGTGCATCTAACACCATCCTTCGCTCTGTAAGCACTGGCAGTTTAAGGGGTGAGTATATCTCACTCCATCCTTCACACTAACTCTACCACACTCTAAATGTATAGAAGGCGGCTCTCTGGATGTACTGGCAGTGTTAAGCATGAGTGCATCTAACACCATCCTTCGCTCTGTAAGCACTGGCGGATTAAGGGGTGAGTATATCTCACTCCACCCTTCACACTAACTCTACCACACTCTAAATGTATAGAAGGCGACTCTCTGGATGTACTGGCGTGTTAAGCATGAGTGCATCTAACACCATCCTTCGCTCTGTAAGCACTGGCAGTGTGAGGGGTGAGTATATCTCACTCCATCCTTCACACTAACTCTACCACACTCTCAATGTATAGAAGGCGGCTCTCTGGATGTACTGGCGGTGTTAAGCATGAGTGCATCTAACACCATCCTTCGCTCTGTAAGCACTGGCAGTGTGAGGGGTGAGTATATCTCATTGCATCCTTCCAACTACCTCTACCACACTCTAAATGTATAGAAGGCGGCTCTCTGGATGTACTGGCGTGTTTAGCATGGGTGCATCTAACACCATCCTTCGCTCTGTAAGCACTGGCAGTGTGAGGGGTGAGTATATCTAACTCCATCCTTCACACTAACTCTACCACACTATAAAGGTATAGAAGGCGGCTCTCTGGATGTACTGGCGGTGTTAAGCATGAATGCATTTAACACCATCCTTCGCTCTGTAAGCTCTGGCAGTGTGAGGGGTGAGTATATCTCACTCCATCCTTCACACTAACTCTACCACACTCTAAATGTATAGAAGGCGGCTCTCTGGGTTCACTGGCGGTGTTAAGCATGAGAGCATCTAACACCATCCTTCGCTCTGAAAGCACTGGCGGTTTAAGGGGTGAGTATATCTCACTCCATCCTTCACACTAACTCTACCACACTCTAAATGTATAGAAGGCGGCTCACTGGATGCACTGGCGGTGTTAAGCATGAGTGCATCTAACACCATCCTTCGCTCTGTAAGCACTGGCAGTGTGAGGGGTGGGTATATCTCACTCCATCCTTCACACTAACTCTACCACACTCTAAATGTATTGAAGACGGCTCTCTGGATGTACTGGCGGTGTTATGCATGAGTGCATCTAACACCATCCTTCGCTCTGTAAGCACTGGCAGTGTGAGGGGTGAGTATATTTCACTCCATCCTTCACACTAACTCTACCACACTATAAAGGTATAGAAGGCGGCTCTCTGGATGTACTGGCGGTGTTAAGCATGAATGCATCTAACACCATCCTTCGCTCTGTAAGCGCTGGCAGTGTGAGGGGTGAGTATATCTCACTCCATCCTTCACACTAACTCTACCACACTCTAAATGTATAGAAGGTGGCTCTCTGGATGCACTGGCGGTGTTAAGCTTGAGTGCATCTAACACCATCCTTCGCTCTGTAAGCACTGGCAGTGTGAAGGGTGAGTATATCTCACTCCATCCTTCACACTAACTCTACCACACTCTAAATGTATAGAAGGCGGCTCTCTGGATGTACTGGCGGTGTTAAGCATGAGTGCATCTAACACCATCCTTCGCTCTGTAAGCACTGGCAGTGTCAGGGGTGAGTATATCTCGCTCCATCCTTCGCACTAACTCTACCACACTTTAAATGTGTAGAAGGCGGCTCTCTGGATGTACTGGCGTGTTAAGCATGAGGGCATCTAACACCATCCTTCGCTCTGTAAGCACTGGCAGTGTAAGGGGTGAGTATATCTCGCTCCATCCTTCACACTAACTTTACCACACTGTAAATGTATAGAAGGCGGCTCTCTGGATGCACTGGCGGTGTTAAGCATGAGTGCATCTAACACCATCCTTCGCTCTGTAAGCACTAGCAGTGTGAGGGGTGAGTATATCTCGCTCCATCCTTCACACTAACTCTACCACACTCTAAATGTATAGAAGGCGGCTCTCTGGATGCACTGGCGTGTTAAGCATGAGTGCATCTAACACCATCCTTCGCTCTGTAAGCACTGGCAGTGTAAGGGGTGAGTATATCTCGCTCCATCCTTCACACTAACTTTACCACACTGTAAATGTATAGAAGGCGGCTCTCTGGATGCACTGGCGGTGTTAAGCATGAGTGCATCTAACACCATCCTTCGCTCTGTAAGCACTGGCAGTGTGAGGGGTGAGTATATCTCACTCCGTCCTTCACACTAACTCTACCACACTCTAAATGTATAGAAGGCGGCTCTCTGGATGCACTGGCGTGTTAAGCATGAGTGCATCTAACACCATCCTTTGCTCTGTAAGCACTGGCAGTGTGAGGGGTGAGTATATCTCACTCCATCCTTCACACTAACTCTACCACACTCGAAATGTACAAAAAGGAGGCTCTCTGGGTGCCCTGGCGTGTTAAGCATGAGTGCATCTAACACCATCCTTCGCTCTGTAAGCACTGGCAGTGTAAGGGGTGAGTATATCTCGCTCCATCCTTCACACTAACTCTACCACACTCCAAATGTATAGAAGGCGGCTCTCTGGATGCACTGGCGGTGTTAAGCATGAGTGCATCTAACGCCATCCTTCGCTCTGTAAGCACTGGCGGTTTAAGGAGTGAGTATATCTCACTCCATCCTTCACACTAACTCTACCACACTCTAAATGTATAGAAGGCGGCACTCTGGATGCACTGGCTTTGTTAAACATGAGTGCATCTAACACCATCCTTTGCTCTGTAAGCACTGGCAGTATGAGGGGTGAGTATATCTCACTCCATCCTTCACACTAACTCTACCATACTCTAAATGTATAGAAGGCGGCACTCTGGGTGCACTGGCGGTGTTAAACATGAGTGCATCTAACACCATCCTTTGCTCTGAAAGCACTGGCGGTTTAAGGGGTGAGTATATCTCACTCCATCCTTCACACTAACTCTACCACACTCTCAATGTATAGAATGCGGCTCTCTGGATGTACTGGCGGTGTTAAGCATGAGTGCATCTAACACCATCCTTCGCTCTGTAAACACTGGCAGTGTGAGGGGTGAGTATATCTCACTGCATCCTTCACACTACCTCTACCACACTCTAAATGTATAGAAGGCGGCTCTCTGGATGTACTGGCGTGTTTAGCATGAGTGCATCTAACACCATCCTTCGCTCTGTAAGCACTGGCAGTTTAAGGGGTGAGTATACCTCACTCCATCCTTCACACTAACTCTACCACACTCTAAATGTATGGAAGGCGGCTCTCTGGATTTACTGGCAGAGTTAAGCATGAGTGCATCTAACACCATCCTTCGCTCTGTAAGCACTGGCGGTTTAAGGGGTGAATATATCTCACTCCATCCTTCACACTAACTCTACCACACTCTAAATGTATAGAAGGCGGCTCTCTGGATGTACTGGCGGTGTTAAGCATGAGTGCATCTAACACCATCCTTCACTCTGTAAGCACTGGCAGTGTGAGGGGTGAGTATATCTAACTCCATCCTTCACACTAACTCTACCACACTATAAAGGTATAGAAGGCGGCTCTCTGGATGTACTGGCGGTGTTAAGCATGAATGCATCTAACACCATCCTTCGCTCTGTAAGCTCTGGCAGTGTGAGGGGTGAGTATATCTCACTCCATCCTTCACACTAACTCTACCACACTCTAAATGTATAGAAGGCGGCTCTCTGGGTTCACTGGCGGTGTTAAGCATGAGTGCATCTAACACCATCCTTCGCTCTGTAAGCACTGGCAGTGTGAGGGGTGGGTATATCTCACTCCATCCTTCACACTAACTCTACCACACTCTAAATGTATAGAAGGCGGCTCTCTGGGTGCACTGGCATGTTAAGCATGAGTGCATCTAACACCATCCTTCGCTCTGTAAGCACTGGCAGTGTGATGGGTGAGTATATCTCACTCCATCCTTCACACTAACTCTACCACACTCTCAATGTATAGAAGGCGGCTCTCTGGATGTACTGGCGGTGTTAAGCATGAGTGCATCTAACACCATCCTTCGCTCTGTAAGCACTGGCAGTTTGAGGGGTGAGTATATCTCACTGCATCCTTCACACTACCTCTACCACACTCTAAATGTATAGAAGGCGGCTCTCTGGATGTACTGGCGTGTTTAGCATGAGTGCATCTAACACCATCCTTCGCTCTGTAAGCACTGGCAGTTTAAGGGGTGAGTATATCTCACTCCATCCTTCACACTAACTCTACCACACTCTAAATGTATAGAAGGCGGCTCTCTGGATGTACTGGCAGTGTTAAGCATGAGTGCATCTAACACCATCCTTCGCTCTGTAAGCACTGGCGGATTAAGGGGTGAGTATATCTCACTCCACCCTTCACACTAACTCTACCACACTCTAAATGTATAGAAGGCGACTCTCTGGATGTACTGGCGTGTTAAGCATGAGTGCATCTAACACCATCCTTCGCTCTGTAAGCACTGGCAGTGTGAGGGGTGAGTATATCTCACTCCATCCTTCACACTAACTCTACCACACTCTCAATGTATAGAATGCGGCTCTCTGGATGTACTGGCGGTGTTAAGCATGAGTGCATCTAACACCATCCTTCGCTCTGTAAGCACTGGCAGTGTGAGGGGTGAGTATATCTCATTGCATCCTTCCAACTACCTCTACCACACTCTAAATGTATAGAAGGCGGCTCTCTGGATGTACTGGCGTGTTTAGCATGGGTGCATCTAACACCATCCTTCGCTCTGTAAGCACTGGCAGTGTGAGGGGTGAGTATATCTAACTCCATCCTTCACACTAACTCTACCACACTATAAAGGTATAGAAGGCGGCTCTCTGGATGTACTGGTGGTGTTAAGCATGAATGCATTTAACACCATCCTTCGCTCTGTAAGCTCTGGCAGTGTGAGGGGTGAGTATATCTCACTCCATCCTTCACACTAACTCTACCACACTCTAAATGTATAGAAGGCGGCTCTCTGGGTTCACTGGCGGTGTTAAGCATGAGTGCATCTAACACCATCCTTCGCTCTGAAAGCACTGGCGGTTTAAGGGGTGAGTATATCTCACTCCATCCTTCACACTAACTCTACCACACTCTAAATGTATAGAAGGCGGCTCACTGGATGCACTGGCGGTGTTAAGCATGAGTGCATCTAACACCATCCTTCGCTCTGTAAGCACTGGCAGTGTGAGGGGTGGGTATATCTCACTCCATCCTTCACACTAACTCTACCACACTCTAAATGTATTGAAGACGGCTCTCTGAATGTACTGGCGGTGTTATGCATGAGTGCATCTAACACCATCCTTCGCTCTGTAAGCACTGGCAGTGTGAGGGGTGAGTATATTTCACTCCATCCTTCTCACTAACTCTACCACACTATAAAGGTATAGAAGGCGGCTCTCTGGATGTACTGGCGGTGTTAAGCATGAATGCATCTAACACCATCCTTCGCTCTGTAAGCGCTGGCAGTGTGAGGGGTGAGTATATCTCACTCCATCCTTCACACTAACTCTACCACACTCTAAATGTATAGAAGGTGGCTCTCTGGATGCACTGGCGGTGTTAAGCTTGAGTGCATCTAACACCATCCTTCGCTCTGTAAGCACTGGCAGTGTGAAGGGTGAGTATATCTCACTCCATCCTTCACACTAACTCTACCAAACTCTAAATGTATAGAAGGCGGCTCTCTGGATGTACTGGCGGTGTTAAGCATGAGTGCATCTAACACCATCCTTCGCTCTGTAAGCACTGGCAGTGTCAGGGGTGAGTATATCTCGCTCCATCCTTCGCACTAACTCTACCACACTTTAAATGTGTAGAAGGCGGCTCTCTGGATGTACTGGCGTGTTAAGCATGAGTGCATCTAACACCATCCTTCGCTCTGTAAGCACTAGCAGTGTGAGGGGTGAGTATATCTCGCTCCATCCTTCACACTAACTCTACCACACTCTAAATGTATAGAAGGCGGCTCTCTGGATGCACTGGCGTGTTAAGCATGAGTGCATCTAACACCATCCTTCGCTCTGTAAGCACTGGCAGTGTAAGGGGTGAGTATATCTCGCTCCATCCTTCACACTAACTTTACCACACTGTAAATGTATAGAAGGTGGCTCTCTGGATGCACTGGCGGTGTTAAGCATGAGTGCATCTAACACCATCTTTCGCTCTGTAAGCACTGGCAGTGTGAGGGGTGAGTATATCTCACTCCATCCTTCACACTAACTCTACCACACTCTAAATGTATAGAAGGCGGCTCTCTGGATGCACTGGCGTGTTAAGCATGAGTGCATCTAACACCATCCTTTGCTCTGTAAGCACTGGCAGTGTGAGGGGTGAGTATATCTCACTCCATCCTTCACACTAACTCTACCACACTCGAAATGTACAAAAAGGAGGCTCTCTGGGTGCCCTGGCGTGTTAAGCATGAGTGCATCTAACACCATCCTTCGCTCTGTAAGCACTGGCAGTGTAAGGGGTGAGTATATCTCGCTCCATCCTTCACACTAACTCTACCACACTCCAAATGTATAGAAGGCGGCTCTCTGGATGCACTGGCGGTGTTAAGCATGAGTGCATCTAACGCCATCCTTTGCTCTGTAAGCACTGGCGGTTTAAGGAGTGAGTATATCTCACTCCATCCTTCACACTAACTCTACCACACTCTAAATGTATAGAAGGCGGCACTCTGGATGCACTGGCGGTGTTAAACATGAGTGCATCTAACACCATCCTTTGCTCTGTAAGCACTGGCAGTATGAGGGGTGAGTATATCTCACTCCATCCTTCACACTAACTCTACCACACTCTAAATGTATAGAAGGCGGCTCACTGGATGCACTGGCGGTGTTAAGCATGAGTGCATCTAACACCATCCTTCGCTCTGTAAGCACTGGCAGTGTGAGGGGTGGGTATATCTCACTCCATCCTTCACACTAACTCTACCACACTCTAAATGTATAGAAGGCGGCACTCTGGATGCACTGGCGGTGTTAAACATGAGTGCATCTAACACCATCCTTTGCTCTGAAAGCACTGGCGGTTTAAGGGGTGAGTATATCTCACTCCATCCTTCACACTAACTCTACCACACTCTAAATGTATAGAAGGCGGCTCACTGGATGCACTGGCGGTGTTAAGCATGAGTGCATCTAACACCATCCTTCGCTCTGTAAGCACTGGCAGTGTGAGGGGTGGGTATATCTCACTCCATCCTTCACACTAACTCTACCACACTCTAAATGTATAGAAGGCGGCTCACTGGATGCACTGGCGGTGTTAAGCATGAGTGCATCTAACACCATCCTTCGCTCTGTAAGCACTGGCAGTGTGAGGGGTGGGTATATCTCACTCCATCCTTTACACTAACTCTACCACACTCTAAATGTATAGAAGGCGGCTCTCTGGGTGCACTGGCATGTTAAGCATGAGTGCATCTAACACCATCCTTCGCTCTGTAAGCACTTGCAGTGTGAGGGGTGAGTATATCTCACTCCATCCTTCACACTAACTCTACCACACTCTCAATGTATAGAATGCGGCTCTCTGGATGTACTGGCGGTGTTAAGCATGAGTGCATCTAACACCATCCTTCACTCTGTAAGCACTGGCAGTGTGAGGGGTGAGTATATCTCACTGCATCCTTCACACTACCTCTACCACACTCTAAATGTATAGAAGGCGGCTCTCTGGATGTACTGGCGTGTTTAGTATGGGTGCATCTAACACCATCCTTCGCTCTGTAAGCACTGGCAGTTTAAGGGGTGAGTATATCTCACTCCATCCTTCACACTAACTCTACCACACTCTAAATGTATGGAAGGCGGCTCTCTGGATGTACTGGCAGAGTTAAGCATGAGTGCATCTAACACCATCCTTCGCTCTGTAAGCACTGGCAGTGTGAGGGGTGAGTAAATCTCACTCCATCCTTCACACTAACTCTACCACATTCTAAATGTATAGAAGGCGGCTCTCTGGGTTCACTGGCGGTGTTAAGCATGAGTGCATCTAACACCATCCTTCGCTCTGTAAGCACTGGCAGTGTGAGGGGTGGGTATATCTCACTCCATCCTTCACACTAACTCTACCACACTCTAAATGTATAGAAGGCGGCTCTCTGGGTGCACTGGCATGTTAAGCATGAGTGCATCTAACACCATCCTTCGATCTGTAAGCACTGGCAGTGTGATGGGTGAGTATATCTCACTCCATCCTTCACACTAACTCTACCACACTCTCAATGTATAGAATGCGGCTCTCTGGATGTACTGGCGGTGTTAAGCATGAGTGCATCTAACACCATCCTTCGCTCTGTAGCACTGGCAGTGTGAGGGGTGAGTATATCTCGCTCCATCCTTCACACTAACTCTACCACACTCTAAATGTATAGAAGGCGTCTCTCTGGATGCACTGGCGTGTTAAGCATGAGTGCATCTAACACCATCCTTTGCTCTGTAAGCACTGGCAGTGTGAGGGGTGAGTATATCTCACTCCATCCTTCACACTAACTCTACCACACTCTAAATGTACAAAAAGGAGGCTCTCTGGGTGCACTGGCGTGTTAAGCATGAGTGCATCTAACACCATCCTTCGCTCTGTAAGCACTGGCAGTGTAAGGGGTGAGTATATCTCGCTCCATCCTTCACACTAACTCTACCACACTCCAAATGTATAGAAGGCGGCTCTCTGGATGCACTGGCGGTGTTAAGCATGAGTGCATCTAACGCCATCCTTCGCTCTGTAAGCACTGGCGGTTTAAGGAGTGAGTATATCTCACTCCATCCTTCACACTAACTCTACCACACTCTAAATGTATAGAAGGCGGCACTCTGGATGCACTGGCGGTGTTAAACATGAGTGCATCTAACACCATCCTTTGCTCTGTAAGCACTGGCAGTATGAGGGGTGAGTATATCTCACTCCATCCTTCACACTAACTCTACCACACTCCAAATGTATAGAAGGCGGCTCACTGGATGCACTGGCGGTGTTAAGCATGAGTGCATCTAACACCATCCTTCGCTCTGTAAGCACTGGCAGTGTGAGGGGTGGGTATATCTCACTCCATCCTTCACACTAACTCTACCACACTCTAAATGTATAGAAGGCGGCACTCTGGATGCACTGGCGGTGTTAAACATGAGTGCATCTAACACCATCTTTTGCTCTGAAAGCACTGGCGGTTTAAGGGGTGAGTATATCTCACTCCATCCTTCACACTAACTCTACCACACTCTAAATGTATAGAAGGCGGCTCACTGGATGCACTGGCGGTGTTAACCATGAGTGCATCTAACACCGTCCTTCGCTCTGTAAGCACTGGCAGTGTGAGGGGTGGGTATATCTCACTCCATCCTTCACACTAACTCTACCACACTCTAAATGTATAGAAGGCGGCTCACTGGATGCACTGGCGGTGTTAAGCATGAGTGCATCTAACACCATCCTTCGCTCTGTAAGCACTGGCAGTGTGAGGGGTGGGTATATCTCACTCCATCCTTCACACTAACTCTACCACACTCTAAATGTATAGAAGGTGGCTCTCTGGGTGCACTGGCATGTTAAGCATGAGTGCATCTAACACCATCCTTCGCTCTGTAAGCACTGGCAGTGTGAGGGGTGAGTATATCTCACTCCATCCTTCACACTAACTCTACCACACTCTCAATGTATAGAATGCGGCTCTCTGGATGTACTGGCGGTGTTAAGCATGAGTGCATCTAACACCATCCTTCGCTCTGTAAGCACTGGCAGTGTGAGGGGTGAGTATGTCTCACTGCATCCTTCACACTACCTCTACCACACTCTAAATGTATAGAAGGCGGCTCTCTGGATGTACTGGCGTGTTTAGCCTGAGTGCATCTAACACCATCCTTCGCTCTGTAAGCACTGGCAGTTTAAGGGGTGAGTATATCTCACTCCATCCTTCACACTAACTCTACCACACTCTAAATGTATGGAAGGCGGCTCTCTGGATGTACTGGCAGAGTTAAGCATGAGTGCATCTAACACCATCCTTCGCTCTGTAAGCACTGGCGGTTTAAGGGGTGAATATATCTCACTCCATCCTTCACACTAACTCTACCACACTCTAAATGTATAGAAGGCGGCTCTCTGGATGTACTGGCGGTGTTAAGCATGAGTGCATCTAACACCATCCTTCGCTCTGTAAGCACTGGCAGTGTGAGGGGTGAGTATATCTAACTCCATCCTTCACACTAACTCTACCACACTATAAAGGTATAGAAGGCGGCTCTCTGGATGTACTGGCGGTGTTAAGCATGAATGCATCTAACACCATCCTTCGCTCTGTAAGCTCTGGCAGTGTGAGGGGTGAGTATATCTCACTCCATCCTTCACACTAACTCTACCACACTCTAAATGTATAGAAGGCAGCTCTCTGGGTTCACTGGCGGTGTTAAGCATGAGTGCATCTAACACCATCCTTCGCTCTGTAAGCACTGGCAGTGTGAGGGGTGGGTATATCTCACTCCATCCTTCACACTAACTCTACCACACTCTAAATGTATAGAAGGCGGCTCTCTGGGTGCACTGGCATGTTAAGCATGAGTGCATCTAACACCATCCTTCGCTCTGTAAGCACTGGCAGTGTGATGGGTGAGTATATCTCACTCCATCCTTCACACTAACTCTACCACACTCTCAATGTATAGAATGCGGCTCTCTGGATGTACTGGCAGTGTTAAGCATGAGTGCATCTAACACCATCCTTCGCTCTGTAAGCACTGGCAGTGTGAGGGGTGAGTATATCTCGCTCCATCCTTCACACTAACTTTACCACACTGTAAATGTATAGAAGGCGGCTCTCTGGATGCACTGGCGGTGTTAAGCATGAGTGCATCTAACACCATCCTTCGCTCTGTAAGCACTGGCAGTGTGAGGGGTGAGTATATCTCACTCCATCCTTCACACTAACTCTACCACACTCTAAATGTATAGAAGGCGGCTCTCTGGATGCACTGGCGTGTTAAGCATGAGTGCATCTAACACCATCCTTCGCTCTGTAAGCACTGGCAGTGTGAGGGGTGGGTATATCTCACTCCATCCTTCAGACTAACTCTACCACACTCTAAATGTATAGAAGGCGGCTCACTGGATGGACTGGCGGTGTTAAGCATGAGTGCATCTAGCACCATCCTTCGCTCTGTAAGCACTGGCAGTGTGAGGGGTGGGTATATCTCACTCCATCCTTCACACTAACTCTACCACACTCTAAATGTATAGAAGGCGGCTCTCTGGGTGCACTGGCATGTTAAGCATGAGTGCATCTAACACCATCCTTCGCTCTGTAAGCACTGGCAGTGTGAGGGGTGAGTATATCTCACTCCATCCTTCACACTAACTCTACCACACTCTCAATGTATAGAATGCGGCTCTCTGGATGTACTGGCGGTGTTAAGCATGAGTGCATCTAACACCATCCTTCGCTCTGTAAGCACTGGCAGTGTGAGGGGTGAGTATATCTCACTCCATCCTTCACACTAACTCTACCACACTCTAAATGTATAGAAGGCGGCTCTCTGGATGCACTGGCGTGTTAAGCATGAGTGCATCTAACACCATCCTTTGCTCTGTAAGCACTGGCAGTGTGAGGGGTGAGTATATCTCACTCCATCCTTCACACTAACTCTACCACACTCTAAATGTACAAAAAGGAGGCTCTCTGGGTGCACTGGCGTGTTAAGCATGAGTGCATCTAACACCATCCTTCGCTCTGTAAGCACTGGCAGTGTAAGGGGTGAGTATATCTCGCTCCATCCTTCACACTAACTCTACCACACTCCAAATGTATAGAAGGCGGCTCTCTGGATGCACTGGCGGTGTTAAGCATGAGTGCATCTAACACCATCCTTTGCTCTGTAAGCACTGGCAGTATGAGGGGTGAGTATATCTCACTCCATCCTTCACACTAACTCTACCACACTCTAAATGTATAGAAGGCGGCTCACTGGATGCACTGGCGGTGTTAAGCATGAGTGCATCTAACACCATCCTTCGCTCTGTAAGCACTGGCAGTGTGAGGGGTGGGTATATCTCACTCCATCCTTCACACTAACTCTACCACACTCTAAATGTATAGAAGGCGGCACTCTGGATGCACTGGCGGTGTTAAACATGAGTGCATCTAACACCATCATTCGCTATGTAAGCACTGGCAGTGTGAGGGGTGGGTATATCTCACTCCATCCTTCACACTAACTCTACCACACTCTAAATGTATAGAAGGCGGCTCACTGGATGCACTGGCGGTGTTAAGCATGAGTGCATCTAACACCATCCTTCGCTCTATAAGCACTGGCAGTGTGAGGGGTGGGTATATCTCACTCCATCCTTCACACTAACTCTACCACACTCTAAATGTATAGAAGGCGGCTCTCTGGGTGCACTGGCATGTTAAGCATGAGTGCATCTAACACCATCCTTCGCTCTGTAAGCACTGGCAGTGTGAGGGGTGAGTATATCTCACTCCATCCTTCACACTAACTCTACCACACTCTCAATGTATAGAATGCGGCTCTCTGGATGTACTGGCGGTGTTAAGCATGAGTGCATCTAACACCATCCTTCGCTCTGTAAGCACTGGCAGTGTGAGGGGTGAGTATATCTCACTGCATCCTTCACACTACCTCAACCACACTCTAAATGTATAGAAGGCGGCTCTCTGGATGTACTGGCGTGTTAAGCATGAGTGCATCTAACACCATCCTTCGCTCTGTAAGCACTGGCAGTTTAAGGGGTGAGTATATCTCACTCCATCCTTCACACTAACTCTACCACACTCTAAATGTATGGAAGGCGGCTCTCTGGATGTACTGGCAGAGTTAAGCATGAGTGCATCTAACACCATCCTTCGCTCTGTAAGCACTGGCGGTTTAAGGGGTGAATATATCTCACTCCATCCTTCACACTAACTCTACCACACTCTAAATGTATAGAAGGCGGCTCTCTGGATGTACTGGCGGTGTTAAGCATGAGTGCATCTAACACCATCCTTCGCTCTGTAAGCACTGGCAGTGTGAGGGGTGAGTATATCTAACTCCATCCTTCACACTAACTCTACCACACTATAAAGGTATAGAAGGCGGCTCTCTGGATGTACTGGCGGTGTTAAGCATGAATGCATCTAACACCATCCTTCGCTCTGTAAGCTCTGGCAGTGTGAGGGGTGAGTATATCTCACTCCATCCTTCACACTAACTCTACCACACTCTAAATGTATAGAAGGCGGCTCTCTGGGTGCACTGGCATGTTAAGCATGAGTGCATCTAACACCATCCTTCGCTCTGTAAGCACTGGCAGTGTGATGGGTGAGTATATCTCACTCCATCCTTCACACTAACTCTACCACACTCTCAATGTATAGAATGCGGCTCTCTGGATGTACTGGCAGTGTTAAGCATGAGTGCATCTAACACCATCCTTCGCTCTGTAAGCACTGGCAGTGTGAGGGGTGAGTATATCTCGCTCCATCCTTCACACTAACTTTACCACACTGTAAATGTATAGAAGGCGGCTCTCTGGATGCACTGGCGGTGTTAAGCATGAGTGCATCTAACACCATCCTTCGCTCTGTAAGCACTGGCAGTGTGAGGGGTGAGTATATCTCACTCCATCCTTCACACTAACTCTACCACACTCTAAATGTATAGAAGGCGGCTCTCTGGATGCACTGGCGTGTTAAGCATGAGTGCATCTAACACCATCCTTCGCTCTGTAAGCACTGGCAGTGTGAGGGGTGGGTATATCTCACTCCATCCTTCAGACTAACTCTACCACACTCTAAATGTATAGAAGGCGGCTCACTGGATGGACTAGCGGCGTTAAGCATGAGTGCATCTAGCACCATCCTTCGCTCTGTAAGCACTGGCAGTGTGAGGGGTGGGTATATCTCACTCCATCCTTCACACTAACTCTACCACACTCTAAATGTATAGAAGGCAGCTCTCTGGGTGCACTGGCATGTTAAGCATGAGTGCATCTAACACCATCCTTCGCTCTGTAAGCACTGGCAGTGTGAGGGGTGAGTATATCTCACTCCATCCTTCACACTAACTCTACCACACTCTCAATGTATAGAATGCGGCTCTCTGGATGTACTGGCGGTGTTAAGCATGAGTGCATCTAACACCATCCTTCGCTCTGTAAGCACTGGCAGTGTGAGGGGTGAGTATATCTCACTCCATCCTTCACACTAACTCTACCACACTCTAAATGTATAGAAGGCGGCTCTCTGGATGCACTGGCGTGTTAAGCATGAGTGCATCTAACACCATCCTTTGCTCTGTAAGCACTGGCAGTGTGAGGGGTGAGTATATCTCACTCCATCCTTCACACTAACTCTACCACACTCTAAATGTACAAAAAGGAGGCTCTCTGGGTGCACTGGCGTGTTAAGCATGAGTGCATCTAACACCATCCTTCGCTCTGTAAGCACTGGCAGTGTAAGGGGTGAGTATATCTCGCTCCATCCTTCACACTAACTCTACCACACTCCAAATGTATAGAAGGCGGCTCTCTGGATGCACTGGCGGTGTTAAGCATGAGTGCATCTAACACCATCCTTTGCTCTGTAAGCACTGGCAGTATGAGGGGTGAGTATATCTCACTCCATCCTTCACACTAACTCTACCACACTCTAAATGTATAGAAGGCGGCTCACTGGATGCACTGGCGGTGTTAAGCATGAGTGCATCTAACACCATCCTTCGCTCTGTAAGCACTGGCAGTGTGAGGGGTGGGTATATCTCACTCCATCCTTCACACTAACTCTACCACACTCTAAATGTATAGAAGGCGGCACTCTGGATGCACTGGCGGTGTTAAACATGAGTGCATCTAACACCATCATTCGCTATGTAAGCACTGGCAGTGTGAGGGGTGGGTATATCTCACTCCATCCTTCACACTAACTCTACCACACTCTAAATGTATAGAAGGCAGCTCACTGGATGCACTGGCGGTGTTAAGCATGAGTGCATCTAACACCATCCTTCGCTCTATAAGCACTGGCAGTGTGAGGGGTGGGTATATCTCACTCCATCCTTCACACTAACTCTACCGCACTCTAAATGTATAGAAGGCGGCTCTCTGGGTGCACTGGCATGTTAAGCATGAGGGCATCTAACACCATCCTTCGCTCTGTAAGCACTGGCAGTGTGAGGGGTGAGTATATCTCACTCCATCCTTCACACTAACTCTACCACACTCTCAATGTATAGAATGCGGCTCTCTGGATGTACTGGCGGTGTTAAGCATGAGTGCATCTAACACCATCCTTCGCTCTGTAAGCACTGGCAGTGTGAGGGGTGAGTATATCTCACTGCATCCTTCACACTACCTCAACCACACTCTAAATGTATAGAAGGCGGCTCTCTGGATGTACTGGCGTGTTTAGCATGAGTGCATCTAACACCATCCTTCGCTCTGTAAGCACTGGCAGTTTAAGGGGTGAGTATATCTCACTCCATCCTTCACACTAACTCTACCACACTCTAAATGTATGGAAGGCGGCTCTCTGGATGTACTGGCAGAGTTAAGCATGAGTGCATCTAACACCATCCTTCGCTCTGTAAGCACTGGCGGTTTAAGGGGTGAATATATCTCACTCCATCCTTCACACTAACTCTACCACACTCTAAATGTATAGAAGGCGGCTCTCTGGATGTACTGGCGGTGTTAAGCATGAGTGCATCTAACACCATCCTTCGCTCTGTAAGCACTGGCAGTGTGAGGGGTGAGTATATCTAACTCCATCCTTCACACTAACTCTACCACACTATAAAGGTATAGAAGGCGGCTCTCTGGATGTACTGGCGGTGTTAAGCATGAATGCATCTAACACCATCCTTCGCTCTGTAAGCTCTGTCAGTGTGAGGGGTGAGTATATCTCACTCCATCCTTCACACTAACTCTACCACACTCTAAATGTATAGAAGGCGGCTCTCTGGGTTCACTGGCGGTGTTAAGCATGAGTGCATCTAACACCATCCTTCGCTCTGTAAGCACTGGCAGTGTGAGGGGTGGGTATATCTCACTCCATCCTTCACACTAACTCTACCACACTCTAAATGTATAGAAGGCGGCTCTCTGGGTGCACTGGCATGTTAAGCATGAGTGCATCTAACACCATCCTTCGCTCTGTAAGCACTGGCAGTGTGATGGGTGAGTATATCTCACTCCATCCTTCACACTAACTCTACCACACTCTCAATGTATAGAATGCGGCTCTCTGGATGTACTGGCGGTGTTAAGCATGAGTGCATCTAACACCATCCTTCGCTCTGTAAGCACTGGCAGTGTGAGGGGTGAGTATATCTCACTGCATCCTTCACACTACCTCTACCACACTCTAAATGTATAGAAGGCGGCTCTCTGGATGTACTGGCATGTTTAGCATGAGTGCATCTAACACCATCCTTCGCTCTGTAAGCACTGGCAGTTTAAGGGGTGAGTATATCTCACTCCATCCTTCACACTAACTCTACCACACTCTAAATGTATAGAAGGCGGCTCTCTGGATGTACTGGCAGTGTTAAGCATGAGTGTATCTAACACCATCCTTCGCTCTGTAAGCACTGGCGGTTTAAGGGGTGAGTATATCTCACTCCACCCTTCACACTAACTCTACCACACTCTAAATGTATAGAAGGCGACTCTCTGGATGTACTGGCGTGTTAAGCATGAGTGCATCTAACACCATCCTTCGCTCTGTAAGCACTGGCAGTGTGAGGGGTGAGTATATCTCACTCCATCCTTCACACTAACTCTACCACACTCTCAATGTATAGAAGGTGGCTCTCTGGATGTACTGGCGGTGTTAAGCATGAGTGCATCTAACACCATCCTTCGCTCTGTAAGCACTGGCAGTGTGAGGGGTTAGTATATCTCACTGCATCCTTCACAATACCTCTACCACACTCTAAATGTATAGAAGGCGGCTCTCTGGATGTACTGGCGTGTTTAGCATGTGTGCATCTAACACCATCCTTCGCTATGTAAGCACTGGCAGTTTAAGGGGTGAGTATATCTCACTCCATCCTTCACACTAACTCTACCACACTCTAAATGTATAGAAGGCGGCTCTCTGGATGTACTGGCAGTGTTAAGCATGAGTGCATCTAACACCATCCTTCGCTCTGTAAGCACTGGCGGTTTAAGGGGTGAATATATCTCACTCCATCCTTCACACTAACTCTACCACACTCTAAATGTATAGAAGGCGGCTCTCTGGATGTACTGGCGGTGTTAAGCATGAGTGCATCTAACACCATCCTTCGCTCTGTAAGCACTGGCAGTGTGAGGGGTGAGTATATCTAACTCCATCCTTCACACTAACTCTACCACACTATAAAGGTATAGAAGGCGGCTCTCTGGATGTACTGGCGGTGTTAAGCATGAATGCATTTTACACCATCCTTCGCTCTGTAAGCACTGGCAGTGTGAGGGGTGGGTATATCTCACTCCATCCTTCACACTAACTCTACCACACTCTAAATGTATAGAAGGCGGCTCACTGGATGCACTGGCGGTGTTAAGCATGAGTGCATCAAACACCATCCTTCGCTCTATAAGCACTGGCAGTGTGAGGGGTGGGTATATCTCACTCCATCCTTCACACTAACTCTACCACACTCTAAATGTATAGAAGGCGGCTCTCTGGGTGCAGTGGCATGTTAAGCATGAGTGCATCTAACACCATCCTTCGCTCTGTAAGCACTGGCAGTGTGAGGGGTGAGTATATCTCACTCCATCCTTCACACTAACTCTACCACACTCTCAATGTATAGAATGCGGCTCTCTGGATGTACTGGCGGTGTTAAGCATGAGTGCATCTAACACCATCCTTCGCTCTGTAAGCACTGGCAGTGTGAGGGGTGAGTATATCTCACTGCATCCTTCACACTACCTCAACCACACTCTAAATGTATAGAAGGCGGCTCTCTGGATGTACTGGCGTGTTTAGCATGAGTGCATCTAACACCATCCTTCGCTCTGTAAGCACTGGCAGTTTAAGGGATGAGTATATCTCACTCCATCCTTCACACTAACTCTACCACACTCTAAATGTATGGAAGGCGGCTCTCTGGATGTACTGGCAGAGTTAAGCATGAGTGTATCTAACACCATCCTTCGCTCTGTAAGCACTGGCGGTTTAAGGGGTGAGTATATCTCACTCCACCCTTCACACTAACTCTACCACACTCTAAATGTATAGAAGGCGACTCTCTGGATGTACTGGCGTGTTAAGCATAAGTGCATCTAACACCATCCTTCGCTCTGTAAGCACTGGCAGTGTGAGGGGTGAGTATATCTCACTCCATCCTTCACACTAACTCTACCACACTCTCAATGTATAGAAGGCGGCTCTCTGGATGTACTGGCGGTGTTAAGCATGAGTGCATCTAACACCATCCTTCGCTCTGTAAGCACTGGCAGTGTGAGGGGTTAGTATATCTCACTGCATCCTTCACACTACCTCTACCACACTCTAAATGTATAGAAGGCGGCTCTCTGGATGTACTGGCGTGTTTAGCATGTGTGCATCTAACACCATCCTTCGCTATGTAAGCACTGGCAGTTTAAGGGGTGAGTATATCTCACTCCATCCTTCACACTAACTCTACCACACTCTAAATGTATAGAAAGCAGGCTCTCTGGATGTACTGGCAGTGTTAAGCATGAGTGCATCTAACACCATCCTTCGCTCTGTAAGCACTGGCGGTTTAAGGGGTGAATATATCTCACTCCATCCTTCACACTAACTCTACCACACTCTACATGTATAGAAGGCGGCTCTCTGGATGTACTGGCGGTGTTAAGCATGAGTGCATCTAACACCATCCTTCGCTCTGTAAGCACTGGCAGTGTGAGGGGTGAGTATATCTAACTCCATTCTTCACACTAACTCTACCACACTATAAAGGTATAGAAGGCGGCTCTCTGGATGTACTGGCGGTGTTAAGCATGAATGCATTTTACACCATCCTTCGCTCTGTAAGCTCTGGCAGTGTGAGGGGTGAGTATATCTCACTCCATCCTTCACACTAACTCTACCACACTCTAAATGTATAGAAGGCGGCTCTCTGGGTTCACTGGCGGTGTTAAGCATGAGTGCATCTAACACCATCCTTCGCTCTGAAAGCACTGGCGGTTTAAGGGGTGAGTATATCTCACTCCATCCTTCACACTAACTCTACCACACTCTAAATGTATAGAAGGCGGCTCACTGGATGCACTGGCGGTGTTAAGCATGAGTGCATCTGACACCATCCTTCGCTCTGTAAGCACTGGCAGTGTGAGGGGTGGGTATATCTCACTCCATCCTTCACACTAACTCTACCACACTCTAAATGTATAGAAGGCGGCTCTCTGGGTGCACTGGCATGTTAAGCATGAGTGCATCTAACACCATCCTTCGCTCTGTAAGCACTGGCAGTGTGAGGGGTGAGTATATCTCACTCCATCCTTCACACTAACTCTACCACACTCTAAATGTATAGAAGGTGGCTCTCTGGATGCACTGGCGGTGTTAAGCTTGAGTGCATCTAACACCATCCTTCGCTCTGTAAGCACTGGCAGTGTGAAGGGTGAGTATATCTCACTCCATCCTTCACACTAACTCTACCACACTCTAAATGTATAGAAGGCGGCTCTCTGGATGTACTGGCGGTGTTAAGCATGAGTGCATCTAACACCATCCTTCGCTCTGTAAGCACTGGCAGTGTGAGGGGTGAGTATATCTCGCTCCATCCTTCGCACTAACTCTACCACACTTTAAATGTGTTGAAGGCGGCTCTCTGGATGTACTGGCGTGTTAAGCATGAGTGCATCTAACACCATCCTTCGCTCTGTAAGCACTAGCAGAGTGAGGGGTGAGTATATCTCGCTCCATCCTTCACACTAACTCTACCACACTCTCAATGTATAGAAGGCGGCTCTCTGGATGTACTGGCGGTGTTAAGCATGAGTGCATCTAACACCATCCTTCGCTCTGTAAGCACTGGCAGTGTGAGGGGTTAGTATATCTCACTGCATCCTTCACACTACCTCTACCACACTCTAAATGTATAGAAGGCGGCTCTCTGGATGTACTGGCGTGTTTAGCATGTGTGCATCTAACACCATCCTTCGCTATGTAAGCACTGGCAGTTTAAGGGGTGAGTATATCTCACTCCATCCTTCACACTAACTCTACCACACTCTAAATGTATAGAAGGCGGCTCTCTGGATGTACTGGCAGTGTTAAGCATGAGTGCATCTAACACCATCCTTCGCTCTGTAAGCACTGGCGGTTTAAGGGGTGAATATATCTCACTCCATCCTTCACACTAACTCTACCACACTCTAAATGTATAGAAGGCGGCTCTCTGGATGTACTGGCGGTGTTAAGCATGAGTGCATCTAACACCATCCTTCGCTCTGTAAGCACTGCCAGTGTGAGGGGTGAGTATATCTAACTCCATCCTTCACACTAACTCTACCACACTATAAAGGTATAGAAGGCGGCTCTCTGGATGTACTGGCGGTGTTAAGCATGAATGCATTTTACACCATCCTTCGCTCTGTAAGCACTGGCAGTGTGAGGGGTGGGTATATCTCACTCCATCCTTCACACTAACTCTACCACACTCTAAATGTATAGAAGGCGGCTCACTGGATGCACTGGCGGTGTTAAGCATGAGTGCATCAAACACCATCCTTCGCTCTATAAGCACTGGCAGTGTGAGGGGTGGGTATATCTCACTCCATCCTTCACACTAACTCTACCACACTCTAAATGTATAGAAGGCGGCTCTCTGGGTGCAGTGGCATGTTAAGCATGAGTGCATCTAACACCATCCTTCGCTCTGTAAGCACTGGCAGTGTGAGGGGTGAGTATATCTCACTCCATTCTTCACACTAACTCTACCACACTCTCAATGTATAGAATGCGGCTCTCTGGATGTACTGGCGGTGTTAAGCATGAGTGCATCTAACACCATCCTTCGCTCTGTAAGCACTGGCAGTGTGAGGGGTGAGTATATCTCACTGCATCCTTCACACTACCTCAACCACACTCTAAATGTATAGAAGGCGGCTCTCTGGATGTACTGGCGTGTTTAGCATGAGTGCATCTAACACCATCCTTCGCTCTGTAAGCACTGGCAGTTTAAGGGATGAGTATATCTCACTCCATCCGTCACACTAACTCTACCACACTCTAAATGTATGGAAGGCGGCTCTCTGGATGTACTGGCAGAGTTAAGCATGAGTGCATCTAACACCATCCTTCGCTCTGTAAGCACTGGCGGTTTAAGGGGTGAATATATCTCACTCCATCCTTCACACTAACTCTACCACACTCTAAATGTATAGAAGGCTGCTCTCTGGATGTACTGGTGGTGTTAAGCATGAGTGCATCTAACACCATCCTTCGCTCTGTAAGCACTGGCAGTGTGAGGGGTGAGTATATCTAACTCCATCCTTCACACTAACTCTACCACACTATAAAGGTATAGAAGGCGGCTCTCTGGATGTACTGGCGGTGTTAAGCATGAATGCATCTAACACCATCCTTCGCTCTGTAAGCTCTGTCAGTGTGAGGGGTGAGTATATCTCACTCCATCCTTCACACTAACTCTACCACACTCTAAATGTATAGAAGGCGGCTCTCTGGGTTCACTGGCGGTGTTAAGCATGAGTGCATCTAACACCATCCTTCGCTCTGTAAGCACTGGCAGTGTGAGGGGTGGGTATATCTCACTCCATCCTTCACACTAACTCTACCACACTCTAAATGTATAGAAGGCGGCTCTCTGGGTGCACTGGCATGTTAAGCATGAGTGCATCTAACACCATCCTTCGCTCTGTAAGCACTGGCAGTGTGATGGGTGAGTATATCTCACTCCATCCTTCACACTAACTCTACCACACTCTCAATGTATAGAATGCGGCTCTCTGGATGTACTGGCGGTGTTAAGCATGAGTGCATCTAACACCATCCTTCGCTCTGTAAGCACTGGCAGTGTGAGGGGTGAGTATATCTCACTGCATCCTTCACACTACCTCTACCACACTCTAAATGTATAGAAGGCGGCTCTCTGGATGTACTGGCGTGTTTAGCATGAGTGCATCTAACACCATCCTTCGCTCTGTAAGCACTGGCAGTTTAAGGGGTGAGTATATCTCACTCCATCCTTCACACTAACTCTACCACACTCTAAATGTATAGAAGGCGGCTCTCTGGATGTACTGGCAGTGTTAAGCATGAGTGTATCTAACACCATCCTTCGCTCTGTAAGCACTGGCGGTTTAAGGGGTGAGTATATCTCACTCCACCCTTCACACTAACTCTACCACACTCTAAATGTATAGAAGGCGACTCTCTGGATGTACTGGCGTGTTAAGCATAAGTGCATCTAACACCATCCTTCGCACTGTAAGCACTGGCAGTGTGAGGGGTGAGTATATCTCACTCCATCCTTCACACTAACTCTACCACACTCTCAATGTATAGAAGGCGGCTCTCTGGATGTACTGGCGGTGTTAAGCATGAGTGCATCTAACACCATCCTTCGCTCTGTAAGCACTGGCAGTGTGAGGGGTTAGTATATCTCACTGCATCCTTCACACTACCTCTACCACACTCTAAATGTATAGAAGGCGGCTCTCTGGATGTACTGGCGTGTTTAGCATGTGTGCATCTAACACCATCCTTCGCTATGTAAGCACTGGCAGTTTAAGGGGTGAGTATATCTCACTCCATCCTTCACACTAACTCTACCACACTCTAAATGTATAGAAAGCAGGCTCTCTGGATGTACTGGCAGTGTTAAGCATGAGTGCATCTAACACCATCCTTCGCTCTGTAAGCACTGGCGGTTTAAGGGGTGAATATATCTCACTCCATCCTTCACACTAACTCTACCACACTCTACATGTATAGAAGGCGGCTCTCTGGATGTACTGGCGGTGTTAAGCATGAGTGCATCTAACACCATCCTTCGCTCTGTAAGCACTGGCAGTGTGAGGGGTGAGTATATCTAACTCCATTCTTCACACTAACTCTACCACACTATAAAGGTATAGAAGGCGGCTCTCTGGATGTACTGGTGGTGTTAAGCATGAATGCATTTTACACCATCCTTCGCTCTGTAAGCTCTGGCAGTGTGAGGGGTGAGTATATCTCACTCCATCCTTCACACTAACTCTACCACACTCTAAATGTATAGAAGGCGGCTCTCTGGGTTCACTGGCGGTGTTAAGCATGAGTGCATCTAACACCATCCTTCGCTCTGAAAGCACTGGCGGTTTAAGGGGTGAGTATATCTCACTCCATCCTTCACACTAACTCTACCACACTCTAAATGTATAGAAGGCGGCTCACTGGATGCACTGGCGGTGTTAAGCATGAGTGCATCTAACACCATCCTTCGCTCTGTAAGCACTGGCAGTGTGAGGGGTGGGTATATCTCACTCCATCCTTCACACTAACTCTACCACACTCTAAATGTATAGAAGGCGGCTCTCTGGGTGCACTGGCATGTTAAGCATGAGTGCATCTAACACCATCCTTCGCTCTGTAAGCACTGGCAGTGTGAGGGGTGAGTATATCTCACTCCATCCTTCACACTAACTCTACCACACTCTAAATGTATAGAAGGTGGCTCTCTGGATGCACTGGCGGTGTTAAGCTTGAGTGCATCTAACACCATCCTTCGCTCTGTAAGCACTGGCAGTGTGAAGGGTGAGTATATCTCACTCCATCCTTCACACTAACTCTACCACACTCTAAATGTATAGAAGGCGGCTCTCTGGATGTACTGGCGGTGTTAAGCATGAGTGCATCTAACACCATCCTTCGCTCTGTAAGCACTGGCAGTGTGAGGGGTGAGTATATCTCGCTCCATCCTTCGCACTAACTCTACCACACTTTAAATGTGTTGAAGGCGGCTCTCTGGATGTACTGGCGTGTTAAGCATGAGTGCATCTAACACCATCCTTCGCTCTGTAAGCACTAGCAGAGTGAGGGGTGAGTATATCTCGCTCCATCCTTCACACTAACTCTACCACACTCTCAATGTATAGAAGGCGGCTCTCTGGATGTACTGGCGGTGTTAAGCATGAGTGCATCTAACACCATCCTTCGCTCTGTAAGCACTGGCAGTGTGAGGGGTTAGTATATCTCACTGCATCCTTCACACTACCTCTACCACACTCTAAATGTATAGAAGGCGGCTCTCTGGATGTACTGGCGTGTTTAGCATGTGTGCATCTAACACCATCCTTCGCTATGTAAGCACTGGCAGTTTAAGGGGTGAGTATATCTCACTCCATCCTTCACACTAACTCTACCACACTCTAAATGTATAGAAGGCGGCTCTCTGGATGTACTGGCAGTGTTAAGCATGAGTGCATCTAACACCATCCTTCGCTCTGTAAGCACTGGCGGTTTAAGGGGTGAATATATCTCACTCCATCCTTCACACTAACTCTACCACACTCTAAATGTATAGAAGGCGGCTCTCTGGATGTACTGGCGGTGTTAAGCATGAGTGCATCTAACACCATCCTTCGCTCTGTAAGCACTGGCAGTGTGAGGGGTGAGTATATCTATCTCCATCCTTCACACTAACTCTACCACACTATAAAGGTATAGAAGGCGGCTCTCTGGATGTACTGGCGGTGTTAAGCATGAATGCATTTTACACCATCCTTCGCTCTGTAAGCACTGGCAGTGTGAGGGGTGGGTATATCTCACTCCATCCTTCACACTAACTCTACCACACTCTAAATGTATAGAAGGCGGCTCACTGGATGCACTGGCGGTGTTAAGCATGAGTGCATCAAACACCATCCTTCGCTCTATAAGCACTGGCAGTGTGAGGGGTGGGTATATCTCACTCCATCCTTCACACTAACTCTACCACACTCTAAATGTATAGAAGGCGGCTCTCTGGGTGCACTGGAATGTTAAGCATGAGTGCATCTAACACCATCCTTCGCTCTGTAAGCACTGGCAGTGTGAGGGGTGAGTATATCTCACTCCATCCTTCACACTAACTCTACCACACTCTCAATGTATAGAATGCGGCTCTCTGGATGTACTGGCGGTGTTAAGCATGAGTGCATCTAACACCATCCTTCGCTCTGTAAGCACTGGCAGTGTGAGGGGTGAGTATATCTCACTGCATCCTTCACACTACCTCAACCACACTCTAAATGTATAGAAGGCGGCTCTCTGGATGTACTGGCGTGTTTAGCATGAGTGCATCTAACACCATCCTTCGCTCTGTAAGCACTGGCAGTTTAAGGGATGAGTATATCTCACTCCATCCTTCACACTAACTCTACCACACTCTAAATGTATGGAAGGCGGCTCTCTGGATGTACTGGCAGAGTTAAGCATGAGTGCATCTAACACCATCCTTCGCTCTGTAAGCACTGGCGGTTTAAGGGGTGAATATATCTCACTCCATCCTTCACACTAACTCTACCACACTCTAAATGTATAGAAGGCTGCTCTCTGGATGTACTGGTGGTGTTAAGCATGAGTGCATCTAACACCATCCTTCGCTCTGTAAGCACTGGCAGTGTGAGGGGTGAGTATATCTAACTCCATCCTTCACACTAACTCTACCACACTATAAAGGTATAGAAGGCGGCTCTCTGGATGTACTGGCGGTGTTAAGCATGAATGCATCTAACACCATCCTTCGCTCTGTAAGCTCTGTCAGTGTGAGGGGTGAGTATATCTCACTCCATCCTTCACACTAACTCTACCACACTCTAAATGTATAGAAGGCGGCTCTCTGGGTTCACTGGCGGTGTTAAGCATGAGTGCATCTAACACCATCCTTCGCTCTGTAAGCACTGGCAGTGTGAGGGGTGGGTATATCTCACTCCATCCTTCACACTAACTCTACCACACTCTAAATGTATAGAAGGCGGCTCTCTGGGTGCACTGGCATGTTAAGCATGAGTGCATCTAACACCATCCTTCGCTCTGTAAGCACTGGCAGTGTGATGGGTGAGTATATCTCACTCCATCCTTCACACTAACTCTACCACACTCTCAATGTATAGAATGCGGCTCTCTGGATGTACTGGCGGTGTTAAGCATGAGTGCATCTAACACCATCCTTCGCTCTGTAAGCACTGGCAGTGTGAGGGGTGAGTATATCTCACTGCATCCTTCACACTACCTCTACCACACTCTAAATGTATAGAAGGCGGCTCTCTGGATGTACTGGCGTGTTCAGCATGAGTGCATCTAACACCATCCTTCGCTCTGTAAGCACTGGCAGTTTAAGGGGTGAGTATATCTCACTCTATCCTTCACACTAACTCTACCACACTCTAAATGTATAGAAGGCGGCTCTCTGGATGTACTGGCAGTGTTAAGCATGAGTGTATCTAACACCATCCTTCGCTCTGTAAGCACTGGCGGTTTAAGGGGTGAGTATATCTCACTCCACCCTTCACACTAACTCTACCACACTCTAAATGTATAGAAGGCGACTCTCTGGATGTACTGGCGTGTTAAGCATAAGTGCATCTAACACCATCCTTCGCTCTGTAAGCACTGGCAGTGTGAGGGGTGAGTATATCTCACTCCATCCTTCACACTAACTCTACCACACTCTCAATGTATAGAAGGCGGCTCTCTGGATGTACTGGCGGTGTTAAGCATGAGTGCATCTAACACCATCCTTCGCTCTGTAAGCACTGGCAGTGTGAGGGGTTAGTATATCTCACTGCATCCTTCACACTACCTCTACCACACTCTAAATGTATAGAAGGCGGCTCTCTGGATGTACTGGCGTGTTTAGCATGTGTGCATCTAACACCATCCTTCGCTATGTAAGCACTGGCAGTTTAAGGGGTGAGTATATCTCACTCCATCCTTCACACTAACTCTACCACACTCTAAATGTATAGAAGGCGGCTCTCTGGATGTACTGGCAGTGTTAAGCATGAGTGCATCTAACACCATCCTTCGCTCTGTAAGCACTGGCGGTTTAAGGGGTGAATATATCTCACTCCATCCTTCACACTAACTCTACCACACTCTACATGTATAGAAGGCGGCTCTCTGGATGTACTGGCGGTGTTAAGCATGAGTGCATCTAACACCATCCTTCGCTCTGTAAGCACTGGCAGTGTGAGGGGTGAGTATATCTAACTCCATTCTTCACACTAACTCTACCACACTATAAAGGTATAGAAGGCGGCTCTCTGGATGTACTGGCGGTGTTAAGCATGAATGCATTTTACACCATCCTTCGCTCTGTAAGCTCTGGCAGTGTGAGGGGTGAGTATATCTCACTCCATCCTTCACACTAACTCTACCACACTCTAAATGTATAGAAGGCGGCTCTCTGGGTTCACTGGCGGTGTTAAGCATGAGTGCATCTAACACCATCCTTCGCTCTGAAAGCACTGGCGGTTTAAGGGGTGAGTATATCTCACTCCATCCTTCACACTAACTCTACCACACTCTAAATGTATAGAAGGCGGCTCACTGGATGCACTGGCGGTGTTAAGCATGAGTGCATCTAACACCATCCTTCGCTCTGTAAGCACTGGCAGTGTGAGGGGTGGGTATATCTCACTCCATCCTTCACACTAACTCTACCACACTCTAAATGTATAGAAGGCGGCTCTCTGGGTGCACTGGCATGTTAAGCATGAGTGCATCTAACACCATCCTTCGCTCTGTAAGCACTGGCAGTGTGAGGGGTGAGTATATCTCACTCCATCCTTCACACTAACTCTACCACACTCTAAATGTATAGATGGTGGCTCTCTGGATGCACTGGCGGTGTTAAGCTTGAGTGCATCTAACACCATCCTTCGCTCTGTAAGCACTGGCAGTGTGAAGGGTGAGTATATCTCACTCCATCCTTCACACTAACTCTACCACACTCTAAATGTATAGAAGGCGGCTCTCTGGATGTACTGGCGGTGTTAAGCATGAGTGCATCTAACACCATCCTTCGCTCTGTAAGCACTGGCAGTGTGAGGGGTGAGTATATCTCGCTCCATCCTTCGCACTAACTCTACCACACTTTAAATGTGTTGAAGGCGGCTCTCTGGATGTACTGGCGTGTTAAGCATGAGTGCATCTAACACCATCCTTCGCTCTGTAAGCACTAGCAGAGTGAGGGGTGAGTATATCTCGCTCCATCCTTCACACTAACTCTACCACACTCTAAATGTATAGAAGGCGGCTCTCTGGATGCACTGGCGTGTTAAGCATGAGTGCATCTAACACCATCCTTTGCTCTGTAAGCACTGGCAGTGTAAGGGGTGAGTATATCTCGCTCCATCCTTCACACTAACTTTACCACAATGTAAATGTATAGAAGGCGTCTCTCTGGATGCACTGGTGGTGTTAAGCATGAGTGCATCTAACACCATCCTTCGCTCTGTAAGCACTGGCAGTGTGAGGGGTGAGTATATCTCACTCCATCCTTCACACTAACTCTACCACACTCTAAATGTATAGAAGGCGGCTCTCTGGATGCACTGGCGTGTTAAGCATGAGTGCATCTAACACCATCCTTTGCTCTGTAAGCACTGGCAGTGTGAGGGGTGAGTATATCTCACTCCATCCTTCACACTAACTCTACCACACTCTAAATGTACAAAAAGGAGGCTCTCTGGGTGCACTGGCGTGTTAAGCATGAGTGCATCTAACACCATCCTTTGCTCTGTAAGCACTGGCAGTGTAAGGGGTGAGTATATCTCGCTCCATCCTTCACACTAACTCTACCACACTCCAAATGTATAGAAGGCGGCTCTATGGATGCACTGGCGGTGTTAAGCATGAGTGCATCTAACGCCATCCTTCGCTCTGTAAGCACTGGCGGTTTAAGGAGTGAGTATATCTCACTCCATCCTTCACACTAACTCTACCACACTCTAAATGTATAGAAGGCGGCACTCTGGATGCACTGGCGGTGTTAAACATGTGTGCATCTAACACCATCCTTTGCTCTGTAAGCACTGGCAGTATGAGGGGTGAGTATATCTCACTCCATCCTTCACACTAACTCTACCACACTCTAAATGTATAGAAGGCGGCTCTCTGGATGTACTGGCGGTGTTAAGCATGAGTGCATCTAACACCATCCTTCGCTCTGTAAGCACTGGCGGTTTAAGGGGTGAGTATATCTCACTCCATCCTTCACACTAACTCTACCACACTCTAACTGTATAGAAGGCGGCTCTCTGGATGTACTGGCGGTGATAAGCATGAGTGCATCTAACACCATCCTTCGCTCTGTAAGCACTGGCAGTGTGAGGGGTGAGTATATCTCGCTCCATCCTTCACACTAACTCTACCACACTCTAAATGTATAGAAGGCGGCTCTATGGGTGCACTGGCGTGTTAAGCATGAGTGCATCTAACACGATCCTTCGCTCTGTAAGCACTGGCGGTTTAATGGGTGAGTATATCTCACTACATCCTTCACACTAATTCTACCACACTGTAAATGTATAGAAGGCGGCTCTCTGGGTGCACTGGCGTGTTAAGCATGAGTGCATCTAACACCATCCTTCGCTGTGTAAGCACTGGCAGTGTAAGGGGTGAGTATATCTCGCTCCATCCTTCACACTAACTCTACCACACTGTAAATGTATAGAAGGCGGCTCTCTGGATGCACTGGCGGTGTTAAGCATGGGTGCATCTAACACCATCCTTCGCTCTGTAAGCACTGGCAGTGTGAGGGGTGAGTATATCTCGCTCCATCCTTCGCACTAACTCTACCACACTTTAAATGTGTTGAAGGCGGCTCTCTGGATGTACTGGCGTGTTAAGCATGAGTGCATCTAACACCATCCTTCGCTCTGTAAGCACTAGCAGTGTGAGGGGTGAGTATATCTCGCTCCATCCTTCACACTAACTCTACCACACTCTAAATGTATAGAAGGCGGCTCTCTGGATGCACTGGCGTGTTAAGCATGAGTGCATCTAACACCATCCTTCGCTCTGTAAGCACTGGCAGTGTAAGGGGTGAGTATATCTCGCTCCATCCTTCACACTAACTTTACCACACTGTAAATGTATAGAAGGCAGCTCTCTGGATGCACTGGCGGTGTTAAGCATGAGTGCATCTAACACCATCCTTCGCTCTGTAAGCACTGGCAGTGTGAGGGGTGAGTATATCTCACTCCATCCTTCACACTAACTCTACCACACTCTAAATGTATAGAAGGCGGCTCTCTGGATGCACTGGCGTGTTAAGCATGAGTGCATCTAACACCATCCTTTGCTCTGTAAGCACTGGCAGTGTGAGGGGTGAGTATATCTCACTCCATCCTTCACACTAACTCTACCACACTCTAAATGTACAAAAAGGAGGCTCTCTGGGTGCACTGGCGTGTTAAGCATGAGTGCATCTAACACCATCCTTCGCTCTGTAAGCACTGGCAGTGTAAGGGGTGAGTATATCTCGCTCCATCCTTCACACTAACTCTACCACACTCCAAATGTATAGAAGGCGGCTCTCTGGATGCACTGGCGGTGTTAAGCATGAGTGCATCTAACGCCATCCTTCGCTCTGTAAGCACTGGCGGTTTAAGGAGTGAGTATATCTCACTCCATCCTTCACACTAACTCTACCACACTCTAAATGTATAGAAGGCGGCACTCTGGATGCACTGGCGGTGTTAAACATGTGTGCATCTAACACCATCCTTTGCTCTGTAAGCACTGGCAGTATGAGGGGTGAGTATATCTCACTCCATTCTTCACACTAACTCTACCACACTCTAAATGTATAGAAGGCGGCTCTCTGGATGTACTGGCGGTGTTAAGCATGAGTGCATCTAACACCATCCTTCGCTCTGTAAGCACTGGCGGTTTAAGGGGTGAGTATATCTCACTCCATCCTTCACACTAACTCTACCACACTCTAACTGTATAGAAGGCGGCTCTCTGGATGTACTGGCGGTGATAAGCATGAGTGCATCTAACACCATCCTTCGCTCTGTAAGCACTGGCAGTGTGAGGGGTGAGTATATCTCGCTCCATCCTTCACACTAACTCTACCACACTCTAAATGTATAGAAGGCGGCTCTATGGGTGCACTGGCGTGTTAAGCATGAGTGCATCTAACACGATCCTTCGCTCTGTAAGCACTGGCGGTTTAATGGGTGAGTATATCTCACTCCATCCTTCACACTAATTCTACCACACTGTAAATGTATAGAAGGCGGCTCTCTGGGTGCACTGGCGTGTTAAGCATGAGTGCATCTAACACCATCCTTCGCTGTGTAAGCACTGGCAGTGTAAGGGGTGAGTATATCTCGCTCCATCCTTCACACTAACTCTACCACACTGTAAATGTATAGAAGGCGGCTCTCTGGATGCACTGGCGGTGTTAAGCATGGGTGCATCTAACACCATCCTTCGCTCTGTAAGCACTGGCAGTGTGAGGGGTGAGTATATCTCGCTCCATCCTTCGCACTAACTCTACCACACTTTAAATGTGTTGAAGGCGGCTCTCTGGATGTACTGGCGTGTTAAGCATGAGTGCATCTAACACCATCCTTCGCTCTGTAAGCACTGGCAGTGTGAGGGGTGAGTATATCTCACTCCATCCTTCACACTAACTCTACCACACTCTAAATGTATAGAAGGCGGCTCTCTGGATGCACTGGCGTGTTAAGCATGAGTGCATCTAACACCATCCTTTGCTCTGTAAGCACTGGCATTGTGAGGGGTGAGTATATCTCACTCCATCCTTCACACTAACTCTACCACACTCTAAATGTACAAAAAGGAGGCTCTCTGGGTGCACTGGCGTGTTAAGCATGAGTGCATCTAACACCATCCTTCGCTCTGTAAGCACTGGCAGTGTAAGGGGTGAGTATATCTCGCTCCATCCTTCACACTAACTCTACCACACTCCAAATGTATAGAAGGCGGCTCTCTGGATGCACTGGCGGTGTTAAGCATGAGTGCATCTAACACCATCCTTCGCTCTGTGAGCACTGGCGGTTTAAGGGGTGAGTATATCTCACTCCATCCTTCACACTAACTCTACCACACTCTAACTGTATAGAAGGCGGCTCTCTGGATGTACTGGCGGTGTTAAGCATGAGTGCATCTAACACCATCCTTCGCTCTGTAAGCACTGGCAGTGTGAGGGGTGAGTATATCTCGCTCCATCCTTCACACTAACTCTACCACACTCTAAATGTATAGAAGGCGGCTCTATGGGTGCACTGGCGTGTTAAGCATGAGTGCATCTAACACGATCCTTCGCTCTGTAAGCACTGGCGGTTTAATGGGTGAGTATATCTCACTCCATCCTTCACACTAACTCTACCACACTGTAAATGTATAGAAGGCGGCTCTCTGGGTGCACTGGCGTGTTAAGCATGAGTGCATCTAACACCATCCTTCGCTGTGTAAGCACTGGCAGTGTAAGGGGTGAGTATATCTCGCTCCATCCTTCACACTAACTCTACCACACTGTAAATGTATAGAAGGCGGCTCTCTGGATGCACTGGCGGTGTTAAGCATGGGTGCATCTAACACCATCCTTCGCTCTGTAAGCACTGGCAGTGTGAGGGGTGAGTATATCTCACTCCATCCTTCACACTAACTCTACCATACTCTAAATGTATAGACAGCGACTCTCTGTATGTACTGGCGGTGTTAAGCATGAGTGCATCTAACACCATACTTCGCTCTGTAAGCACTGGCAGTGTGAGGGGTGAGTATATCTCACTCCATCCTTCACACTAACTCTACCACACTCTAAATGTATAGAAGGCGGTTCTCTGGATCTACTGGCATGTTAAGCATGAGTGCATCTAACACCATCCTTCGCTCTGTAAGCACTGGCTGTTTAAGGGGTGAGTATATCTCACTCCATCCTTCACACTAACTCTACCACACTCTAAATGTATAGAAGGCGACTCTCTGGATGTACTGGCGGTGTTAAGCATGAGTGCATCTAACACCATCCTTCGCTCTGTAAGCACTGGCGGTTTAAGGGGTGAGTATATCTCACTCCATCCTTCACACTAACTCTACCACACTCTAAATGTATAGAAGGCGGCTCTCTGGATGTACTGGCGAGTTAAGCATGAGTGTATCTAACACTATCCTTCGCTCTGTAAGCACTGGCGGTTTAAGGGGTGAGTATATCTCACTTCATCCTTCACACTAACTCTACCACACTCTAAATGTATAGAAGGCAGCTCTCTGGATGAACTGGCGTGTTAAGCATGAGTGCACCTAACACCATCCTTCACTCTGTAAGCACTGGCGGTTTAAGGGGTGAGTATATCTCACTCCATCCTTCACACTAACTCTACCACACTCTAAATGTATAGAAGGCAGCTCTCTGGATGTACTGGCGGTGTTAAGCATGAGTGCATCTAACACCATCCTTCGCTCTGTAAGCACTGGCAGTGTGAGGGGTGAGTATATCTCACTCCATCCTTCACACTAACTCTACCACACTCTAAATGTATAGAAGGCGGCTCTCTGGATGTACTGGCGGTGTTAAGCATGAGTGCATCTAACACCATCCTTCGCTCTGTTAGCACTGGCGGTTTAAGGGGTGAGTATATCTAACTCCATCCTTCACACTAACTCTACCACACTGTAAATGTATAGAAGGTGGCTCTCTGGATGTAATGGCGGTGTTAAGCATGAGTGCATCTAACACCATCCTTCGCTCTGTAAGCACTGGCAGTGTGAGGGGTGAGTATATCTCACTCCATCCTTCACACTAACTCTACAACACTGTAAATGTATAGAAGGCGGCTCTCTGGATGTACTGGCGGTGTTAAGCATGAGTGCATCTAACACCATCCTTCGCTCTGTAAGCACTGGCGGTTTAAGGGGGAGTATATCTCACTCCATCCTTCACACTAACTCTACCACACTCTAAATGTATAGAAGGCGGCTCTCTGGATGTACTGGCGTGTTAAGCATGAGTGCATCTAACACCATCCTTCGCTCTGTAAGCACTGGCAGTGTGAGGGGTGAGTATATCTCACTCCATCCTTCACACTAACTCTACCACACTCTCAATGTATAGAAGGCGGCTCTCTGGATTTACTGGCGGTGTTAAGCATGAGTGCATCTAACACCATACTTCGCTCTGTAAGCACTGGCAGTGTGAGGGGTGGGTATATTTCACTGCATCCTTCACACTACCTCTACCACACTCTAAATGTATAGAAGGCGGCTCGCTGGATGTACTGGCGTGTTTAGCATGAGTGCATCTAACACCATCCTTCGCTCTGTAAGCACTGGCAGTTTAAGGGGTGAGTATATCTCACTCCATCCTTCACACTAACTCCACCACACTCTAAATGTATAGAAGGCAGCTCTCTGGATGTACTGGCGTGTTTAGTGTGAGAAGTTGGCCTGGTATATGATGCTCACTAGTTAAAGTGATCACCTTGTACCATGCCAAGCAACCCTTATGGTGTGGTTGTAAGTCAACCTTTTCGGACTAGCTGCCCTAGTGGTAGCGTAGGCTAAGCAGTCTTTGAGGCTAAACTCGTGAAGCGTGTTAAGCCAGCTGTTTTACCAAATGCAACCCCCTTTTATACCAATGAAAGGACACCACACAGATATATATTCAAAATATATATGTATTTATTTCTCAAAGTAACCCCTAGTCTCTTTATGAGCACAGGAGCACAAATCGTCAAACAAGATTATCACAGAATACACAGAAGTTGCACTTTATATGGATAGGCCCTGGTGGCCACTCGAACCATATACTAAAATAGTGGTATAAGTACCACGAACAGGAAAGGGAAAAGGCCTAGGGCCTCTAGAATCGCTGGGCCTACAAGGAGCTAACGTCAGTTAGTGACCAGGAGGTCCACGGGTGGCGTGTGCAGAGCAAATAGTCACACGCGTGCTCCCATAGGTTTCAATGGGTGCGTAAAAAGTACAAAGTTACTGCAAAAGGAATCTTCCGGATGACCTAGGAACTTAAGATTTGGAACACAGGCACTAGAGATGTAATACCACACTTGGGCACCGGAGTGCCAGCTTTACCTCACCCACAGGAAGCGGGTGCATAGGCCTCGAGGTGCGTCGGGTTTCTTCTATCTGTTCCGTGGGGCCTGTAGACAAAAGTGCTGCAGGCGGTCGGTCGGGAAGAGATGCAGTGGATCCAAGAGTGGATCGGAGATGTTGAAGACCTGTAAGCAGAGGGGACAGTGTTCACAGTCACTAGCCAGTGACCAGCGTGGCACCAGGTGGGTACCAGGCGATGTCGGGTGCAAACAGGAAGGAAGGTGTAGCTTGACTCTGCAGCCACGTGGTCCCTGAAGGTCGACGACGTCCAGGAGTCGAGTCACGAGCTGTCCCACGCAGGCTCTCGCTGTCGGCGGTGTCGGCGACTTGATCGAAGCAAACAAGCCTTGGCAACAGCAATTGTTGTGGGCAAGGAGATAAGCTGATGGTTCTGACCAGCAAGGTCAGAGGAACGGCTCCTTTGGAGGGGAGCAAGGGCCAGTCTGGAGCAACCAGACCAGCGGTGTTTGTCGTAGATTTCGTCGCCAAGATGGCCACTAGCCAGCGGGCCAGCAACCGGTTAGGCGCGTCGAGTGGCAAAAATGCAGAAGGGCCCCACGCAGATCGTGGAGATGCTGGAGGGCTCACCTTTGGTGCAGATGCTGCTCGAGGGTTGGGCTTCTCAGGACCCAAAGCACAACTTGGAGGGAGCCTCGGTTGTTGCACTTGTCAGCTTGTCGTAGTCGTTCCAAGATGGCTGGCTCCACGTGTCTCGGTGCCTCCACGGGTCTCCTCTTTGCCGGGACTGTGGATCGGGCGGTGAGAGGTCTGGAGGTCCAGGTCTTGTCAGTCTCTGGGCTCGGGCTCCGGCGGGAGGCGGCGGCAAAGCAGACGTTGATTCGCTGGATGGTGCTTGCGTTAGCAAGGTGGTCACTCCCTGACCACAGGGGAGATTTTCTTCAGTCTTCTGCGCAGCAGAATGTCGAAGTTCCCGTCTTCTTCTTAGTTTCAAGTTGATTCCAGGATGTCTGAAGTCTTAGGACACAGCTCCTACCTTTATTCGGATTCTAGGGGCCGGACTACCTGCTAGGTCCCTCCCTATGGGTGGGACCAGGAAGGGGGGTGGTTACACCCCCAATCCTTTGTCCAGCTCGCCCCAGGCCCGGGACTGGTGTGCCCCAGGACCGGTTTGAACTGGCATATGCCCCGAGGCTCCTTGTGAGCCACAGGCATGTCTGGTTTCTTTCAAGCCCTACCTGACCAATACACAAAATCCTGTCTGGGGTGGTGCACGCACCTCCCCTGGCAGGAAACCCTTTGTCCACACCTCCCAAGCTGGAAGGACTCCCAGCAGCAGGAGGGCAGACTTGTGTCTGTGGTGGCAGCATCCATTTTGTGGAGCTGAGGCTATGTCTGATTTTACCCGGGTTTCAGGTACTGTACATGTCGTGTCCCTCTAGAAGGGTGGAATGCTAACCCCGTCGCCAGAATTGGCGAGGGGTTAGTATTCCAATTCGTATGACACCTTACTCGACATGTTTTGATAAAGCCAAACCAAAGATAGCATTTAACCGCGAGGTTCATAATGCACTTAAGAGTATATAGTATGACGATATCTGGAAACAGTAGAAGGAAGTTGTTCCGACCACTGTAGACAGGCTCAGCTCATGCCAGAGCACCATCTCACATGGAACCAAGCACTCTGCCTTCAGGATTGTTAAGGCCTGCCATAGGAGTGACTTATAGGTTACCAGGTGTCCCATTTAAGGTTAGGTATAGGTATACTACACCTAAGTAAGAGGTGATTACACCAACTTACCCCAGCTGAGTGATCAGCCAGTTGTGTCAAATTGTTAGGCAAAGCCTGGGGTGGCATAATACATGCTGCAGCCCTTGGCAGGCCTTGGGTACACCAATGCCCTGGGTACCTAGTGTACACTGGTACAGGGGCTGACAGGGTGATCCACTTCCAATTGGTTATGCACCTAGGGTGCATAGTTTTAATTTAGTAGAGAGAACAGCAGGCTGGGGGTCTGATTGGCAGGCCCACAGCCTCAATATGTCAAAAACCAGTGAAGCAAAAAGCAAAAATTTGGGGTGACCATAGGATAGCAGACCCTACTCTCCTACACAACCCCCCCCCAAACGCTGGGACATTAAACTAGCCTTGACCAGTCTCGTCTTCATGTCCTAAGTGGAAGTACCTGGAGAGACCATCTGCATTCCCATGGTCAGTACCTGGCCGGTGCTCCACTGTAAAGTCCATCCCCTGTAGGGAAATGGACCACCTAAGCAGTTTGGGGTTTTCACCCTTCATCTGATTTAGCCACAAGAGGGGCTTATGGTCGGTCTGAATCTTGAAGTGAGTGCCAAACAAGTATGGCCTCAGCTTCTTCAGGGCCCACACCACAGCAAAGGCCTCCCTCTCAATAGCTGACCAATTCTTCTCTCTGGGGGTCAACCTTCTGCTAATAAAAGCAATGGGTTGGTCTTGACCATCTACATTAAGTTGTGACAGCACAGCTCCCACACCCAACTCAGAAGCATCTGTTTGGACAATAAACTCTTTGGAGTAGTCAGGACTTTTCAGGATAGGTGCAGAGCACATGGCCTCCTTCAGGTCATCAAATGCCTTTTGACAGCTTACTGTCCACTGAACCTTTTTGGGCATCTTCTTGGATGTCAGATCATTAAGAGGAGTCACAATGGACCCATAGTTCTTAACAAACTTCCTGTAGTACCCAGTCAAGCCCAAGAAAGCTCGAACTTGAGTCTGGGTGGTTGGAGGGGACCAGTCCTTGATGGATTGTATCTTACTCTCCAGTGGTTGAACTTGGCCTCCACCTACAAGGTGGCCCAAATATACAACCTTACTCTGCCCTATCTGGCACTTAGTAGCCTTGATAGTGAGGCCTGCCCTCTGCAGGGCCTCAAGAGCCTTCTTCAGGTGGATCAGGTGATCCTCCCAGGTGGAGCTAAAGACAGCAATGTCATCAAGATATGCTGCACAAAAGTCATCCAACCCAGTAAGGACTTGGTTCACCAGCCTTTGGAAGGTGGCAGGTGCATTCTTCAGACCAAAGGGCATCACCACAAACTGATAATGCCCACCTGGGGTTGAGAATGCTGTTTTGGCCTTAGACTCCTCAGCTAATCTGATTTGCCAATAGCCAGCTGTTAAGTCAAATGTGCTCAAAAACTTTGCAGAAGCTAGTTTGTCTATGAGCTCATCTGCCCTTGGAATAGGGTGTGCATCTGTCCTGGTGACAGCATTGAGTCCTCTGTAATCCACACAGAACCTCATCTCTCTCTTGCCATCTTTGGTGTGAGGTTTGGGGACCAGAACCACTGGGCTAGCCCAGGGGCTCTCTGAGGGTTCAATGACACCTAATTCCAGCATTTTATGTACCTCAGCCTTTATACAGTCCCTGACGTGGTCAGGTTGTCTGTAAAGTTTGTTCTTTACAGGCAGACTGTCACCAGTGTCCACAACATGGGTACACCAGTCAGTTTGACTAGGTATCAAGGAAAACATATGTGAAAATGATTGTAGAACCTGTCTACATTCAGTCTGCTGATGGGCAGTGAGGTTGCCTCCAAGGGTCACTCCTTCAACTGAGCCATCTTCAGGGTTCTGAGACAACAGGTCTGGGAGAGGGTCACTCTCTTCCTCCTGTCCCTCATCTGTAGCCATGAGCAAGCCCATGTCTGCCCTGTCAACATATGCTTTAAGCCTGTTAACATGGAGTACCCTGTGGGGACTCCTGGGAGTTCCTAGGTCCACCAAGTAGGTGACCTCTCCCTTCTTTTCCAGGATTGTATGGGGTCCAGACCATTTGTCTTGGAGTGCTGCTGGGGCCACTGGCTCCAACACCCATACCTTCTGTCCTGGCTGATACTCAACCAAGACAGCCTTTTGGTCATGCCAAGCTTTCTGTAAGGCCTGGCTTGCCTCAAGGTTTTTAGATGCCTTCTCCATATACTCAGCCATCCTGGAGCGGAGACCAAGTACATAGTCCACTATGTCTAGCTTAGGCTTTTTGAGAGGTAACTCCCATCCTTCCTTCACCAAACACAGTGGGCCTCTCACAGGGTGCCCAAACAACAATTCAAAGGGGCTGTAGCCAACTCCTTTTTGTGGGACCTCTCTGTAAGCAAACAGAAGGCAGGGTAGAAGGATATCCCATCTTCGCCTGAGCTTTTCAGGTAATCCTTTGATCATACCCTTTAGGGTCTTGTTGAATCTCTCAACAAGCCCATTGCATTGTGGGTGATAAGGGGTGGTGAACTTGTAGTTGACACCACATTCCTTCCACATAGCTGTCAAGTATCCTGACATAAAGTTGGTACCTCTGTCAGATACTACCTCCTTAGGAAACCCCACTCTGGAGAATACTCCCAGCAGGGCCCTGGCCACAACAGGAGCTGTAGTGGTCCTAAGGGGAATTGCCTCTGGATACCTGGTGGCATGATCCACTACCACCAGTATAAATCTGTGCCCAGATGCAGTGGGAGGATCCATGGGACCCACTATGTCTATTCCCACTCTTTCAAAGGGGACCCCCACCACAGGTAGTGGTATAAGGGGGGCCTTTGTTGTGCCACCTGATTTGCCACTGGCTTGGCAGGTAACACAGGAGCGACAAAACTCCTTTGTATCTTCATTCATATGAGGCCAGTGAAAGTGAGGGACAAGCCTGTCCCAAGTCTTGTTCTGGCCTAAGTGTCCTGCTAAAGGAATGTCATGGGCCAAGGTAAGAAGGAAGCCCCTAAATTGCAGAGGTATGACCAACCTCCTGGTTGCACCAGGCTTGGGGTCTCTAGCCTCTGAATAAAGGAGCCCTTCATCCCAATACACTTTATGGGTACCTTGAGCATTCCCAGCAGCCTCAGCAGCAGCCAGCTGTCTGAGGGGTTCAAGAGAGGGACAGGATAACTGAGCCTGCCTCAAGTCAGCCCTTGAAGGTCCCCCTGTCCCCAGAAACTCAACCTGATCAGGTTCAAGCTCTTCAGGGACAGTTCCTTCAGGGTCCTCTAGATCAGCTTCCTGGGAAGGCTGATCATCACTCTGAGGCAGGGGGGAAGGCACAGCCTTGACCCTCCTGTTCTTCTTCTTGGTAGGTGCTTGGTCCATTGTTCCAGGATCCAAGACCTGAGGTTCAGTGAGGCACTTTTTGGCCTGTGACCTGGTCACAGCAAGGACATGTGATGATATACCTAACATCTCTGCATGAGTCCTGTACTCCACTTCTGACCATAGAGAACTCTCTAGGTCATTGCCCAACAAACATTCTACTGGGAGGTCTGCACTAACCACAACCCTTTTGAGGCCAGTTACCCCTCCCCATGAGAAGTTAACAACTGCCACCCTATGTGAAGTAGTGGCATTGCTGGCATTGGTCACCAGGTAGTTCTCACCTGGTATGTACTGTCCAGGGTCCACAAAGCCTGGTGTCACCATAGTGACACTGGCACATGTGTCCCTGTAGGCTTGAGCCACTTTGTCATTAATTAAAGGAGTCTGTCTGTACTTGCCCAGGTTACTGGGGCTCACAGTCAGGGACAAATCAATGTCCCCATCACAGATCAAGACTGCCTGTGTAAGGGTTCTGTCTAAGTCAGAATCTCCTTCAGTTCCCATAGTGATTCCCACTACACCCTTTGTCTGGGGACCAACACTGCTAACAGTAGTACTGGGAGCAGGTGCCTTAGGGGCAACAGTGTTGGGGGCTCCACCCTTTTTGCAATCACTAGTCCAGTGAGTTGTATTTTTACAATGATTGCACCAGGGTTTCTTTTGACCTTCTTTCTTCTTTTTGGACTGTTGTTGGGACCCACCCTCCTTAGCAGTAGTTTGGGGCCCTGTTGAAGACTTCTGGTCTTTAGATTTCTGATCTCCACCCTTTTGGTCTGTTTTCTTCTGATCACCCCCTTGGCCCTGGTTCTGGTTCTTTTGCTTAACCCTGGTTCTGACCCATTTGTCTGCCTTCTTTCCCAATTCTTGGGGAGAGGTCAGATCAGAGTCAACCAAGTGTTGATGCAGTTGCTGGTTTTGACAGTTATTTAAAATCTGTTCTCTCATCATCAAATTATACAATCCTGTAAAATCAGATACCTTACTTCCCAGCAACCAACCCTCCAAAGCCTTAGTGGCACATTCAATGTATTCAGACCAGTCCTGAGTCTGTGTCTTTTGGGTGCCTCTGAACATTAACCTGTACTGCTCAGTGGTTAAGCCTAACCCATCAACTAGAACACTCTTCAGGACTCTGTAGTTTCTGACATCCTCTTCTCTAACAGTGAGGAGTCTGTCTCTGCCTCTTCCCTCAAAGGAGAGCCAGAGGATTGCTGCCCACTGATCTTCAGGAACCTGCTGTACTTTGCAGGCTCTCTCAAGAGCAGTTATCCACTTGTGGATGTCATCCCCACTTTTGTAGGGGGGCACAACCTTAGACAGGTTTCTATTATCGAAAACCCTATCTTTGTCCTTAGGGACAATGCTGCCACCAGTGGGTATAGACCCACTCTCTCTAGGTTGCCTAGCCTTGTTCAGTTTTTCTTCCATCAGGGCTACTTCTAGCTCCTGCTTCCTGATCCTCAGCTGGGCTTCCTGCATTCTGGCCTCATGTTCCCTCCTCTGAGGGGTGGTCATCCTTTTCCTGGAGTGACCTTGAGAGCCCCTAGAGCCATGAGAAGCATTGGAGTCACCTGAGCGATTCCTTTGCCTCCCAAGCCCTGTGTTAAGTCCACTGGGGAGATCCAATGGGGGGAACCCATTGTCAGTCCCCAATAGCCTTAGTTTAGCTGGGCCAAGTATAATACTTGGCACTGGGCTAGTTCTCCCTTCATCATCACTACTTTCTGTATCCTCACCACTTTCCTCCCCTGTAGTATGGTTCTCATCTAAGGGATGGCTATTGGAACTGGGTACCTCTGTAGTATCTTCAGAAGGGGGGCCTCCTGTTCCTGTCCCTAAGGGGGCTAACTGGGAAGCTTTCTTGAGTGCTCTCTGATTCTCATCATTCTGTAAGAGCTCTCTGAGCTCAGCAGAGTTTGGGTTCTTGGGCTGTTTAAGGCCTCTAAGAGTTGCCAAATGCCTGAGCTCATTCTGATTAAGGGTAGCAAAGCTGGATGGTGCCCTCTGGGGGTCACTCTCAACAGAGATGGGTACAGTGGACCCCTCTGCCCCGGCCATTGCTCTTAAGTGTGGGTGGATGTGTTGCAATCTACCTACACTTGGGTTTACCTACTAAACCTATCTAGTAGTTGTAGTCAGGGTGTGCTACTCCCTTTGCTCTACAACAACTAAGTTCAGTAGAACTTATGTATATCTAATCTTGTTTTATATGTACCTACAGGTACCTATGTGATCTTTCAATTGGTAACCAAGAGATTACAATGGTAAAACACAGCAAGCTCAAATCCAACCGCTGCTCACCAATGTGAGAAGTTGGCCTGGTATATGATGCTCACTAGTTAAAGTGATCACCTTGTACCATGCCAAGCAACCCTTATGGTGTGGTTGTAAGTCAACCTTTTCGGACTAGCTGCCCTAGTGGTAGCGTAGGCTAAGCAGTCTTTGAGGCTAAACTCGTGAAGCGTGTTAAGCCAGCTGTTTTACCAAATGCAACCCCCTTTTATACCAATGAAAGGACACCACACAGATATATATTCAAAATATATATGTATTTATTTCTCAAAGTAACCCCTAGTCTCTTTATGAGCACAGGAGCACAAATCGTCAAACAAGATTATCACAGAATACACAGAAGTTGCACTTTATATGGATAGGCCCTGGTGGCCACTCGAACCATATACTAAAATAGTGGTATAAGTACCACGAACAGGAAAGGGAAAAGGCCTAGGGCCTCTAGAATCGCTGGGCCTACAAGGAGCTAACGTCAGTTAGTGACCAGGAGGTCCACGGGTGGCGTGTGCAGAGCAAATAGTCACACGCGTGCTCCCATAGGTTTCAATGGGTGCGTAAAAAGTACAAAGTTACTGCAAAAGGAATCTTCCGGATGACCTAGGAACTTAAGATTTGGAACACAGGCACTAGAGATGTAATACCACACTTGGGCACCGGAGTGCCAGCTTTACCTCACCCACAGGAAGCGGGTGCATAGGCCTCGAGGTGCGTCGGGTTTCTTCTATCTGTTCCGTGGGGCCTGTAGACAAAAGTGCTGCAGGCGGTCGGTCGGGAAGAGATGCAGTGGATCCAAGAGTGGATCGGAGATGTTGAAGACCTGTAAGCAGAGGGGACAGTGTTCACAGTCACTAGCCAGTGACCAGCGTGGCACCAGGTGGGTACCAGGCGATGTCGGGTGCAAACAGGAAGGAAGGTGTAGCTTGACTCTGCAGCCACGTGGTCCCTGAAGGTCGACGACGTCCAGGAGTCGAGTCACGAGCTGTCCCACGCAGGCTCTCGCTGTCGGCGGTGTCGGCGACTTGATCGAAGCAAACAAGCCTTGGCAAAAGCAATTGTTGTGGGCAAGGAGATAAGCTGATGGTTCTGACCAGCAAGGTCAGAGGAACGGCTCCTTTGGAGGGGAGCAAGGGCCAGTCTGGAGCAACCAGACCAGCGGTGTTTGTCGTAGATTTCGTCGCCAAGATGGCCACTAGCCAGCGGGCCAGCAACCGGTTAGGCGCGTCGAGTGGCAAAAATGCAGAAGGGCCCCACGCAGATCGTGGAGATGCTGGAGGGCTCACCTTTGGTGCAGATGCTGCTCGAGGGTTGGGCTTCTCAGGACCCAAAGCACAACTTGGAGGGAGCCTCGGTTGTTGCACTTGTCAGCTTGTCGTAGTCGTTCCAAGATGGCTGGCTCCACGTGTCTCGGTGCCTCCACGGGTCTCCTCTTTGCCGGGACTGTGGATCGGGCGGTGAGAGGTCTGGAGGTCCAGGTCTTGTCAGTCTCTGGGCTCGGGCTCCGGCGGGAGGCGGCGGCAAAGCAGACGTTGATTCGCTGGATGGTGCTTGCGTTAGCAAGGTGGTCACTCCCTGACCACAGGGGAGATTTTCTTCAGTCTTCTGCGCAGCAGAATGTCGAAGTTCCCGTCTTCTTCTTAGTTTCAAGTTGATTCCAGGATGTCTGAAGTCTTAGGACACAGCTCCTACCTTTATTCGGATTCTAGGGGCCGGACTACCTGCTAGGTCCCTCCCTATGGGTGGGACCAGGAAGGGGGGTGGTTACACCCCCAATCCTTTGTCCAGCTCGCCCCAGGCCCGGGACTGGTGTGCCCCAGGACCGGTTTGAACTGGCATATGCCCCGAGGCTCCTTGTGAGCCACAGGCATGTCTGGTTTCTTTCAAGCCCTACCTGACCAATACACAAAATCCTGTCTGGGGTGGTGCACGCACCTCCCCTGGCAGGAAACCCTTTGTCCACACCTCCCAAGCTGGAAGGACTCCCAGCAGCAGGAGGGCAGACTTGTGTCTGTGGTGGCAGCATCCATTTTGTGGAGCTGAGGCTATGTCTGATTTTACCCGGGTTTCAGGTACTGTACATGTCGTGTCCCTCTAGAAGGGTGGAATGCTAACCCCGTCGCCAGAATTGGCGAGGGGTTAGTATTCCAATTCGTATGACACCTTACTCGACATGTTTTGATAAAGCCAAACCAAAGATAGCATTTAACCGCGAGGTTCATAATGCACTTAAGAGTATATGGTATGACGATATCTGGAAACAGTAGAAGGAAGTTGTTCCGACCACTGTAGACAGGCTCAGCTCATGCCAGAGCACCATCTCACATGGAACCAAGCACTCTGCCTTCAGGATTGTTAAGGCCTGCCATAGGAGTGACTTATAGGTTACCAGGTGTCCCATTTAAGGTTAGGTATAGGTATACTACACCTAAGTAAGAGGTGATTACACCAACTTACCCCAGCTGAGTGATCAGCCAGTTGTGTCAAATTGTTAGGCCAAGCCTGGGGTGGCATAATACATGCTGCAGCCCTTGGCAGGCCTTGGGTACACCAATGCCCTGGGTACCTAGTGTACACTGGTACAGGGGCTGACAGGGTGATCCACTTCCAATTGGTTATGCACCTAGGGTGCATAGTTTTAATTTAGTAGAGAGAACAGCAGGCTGGGGGTCTGATTGGCAGGCCCACAGCCTCAATATGTCAAAAACCAGTGAAGCAAAAAGCAAAAATTTGGGGTGACCATAGGATAGCAGACCCTACTCTCCTACATTTAGCATGAGTGCATCTAACACCATCCTTCGCTCTGTAAGCACTGGCAGTTGAAGGGGTGAGTATATCTCACTCCATCCTTCACACTAACTCTACCACACTCTAAATGTATAGAAGGCAGCTCTCTGGATGAACTGGCATGTTAAGCATGAGTGCATCTAACACCATCCTTCACTCTGTAAGCACTGGCGGTTTAAGGGGTGAGTATATCTCACTCCATCCTTCACACTAACTCTACCACACTCTAAATGTATAGAAGGCAGCTCTCTGGATGTACTGGCGGTGTTAAGCATGAGTGCATCTAACACCATCCTTCGCTCTGTAAGCACTGGCAGTGTGAGGGGTGAGTATATCTCACTCCATCCTTCACACTAACTCTACCACACTCTAAATGTATAGAAGGCGGCTCTCTGGATGTACTGGCGGTGTTAAGCATGAGTGCATCTAACACCATCCTTCGCTCTGTTAGCACTGGCGGTTTAAGGGGTGAGTATATCTAACTCCATCCTTCACACTAACTCTACCACACTGTAAATGTATAGAAGGTGGCTCTCTGGATGTAATGGCGGTGTTAAGCATGAGTGCATCTAACACCATCCTTCACTCTGTTAGCACTGGCGGTTTAAGGGGTGAGTATATCTCACTCCATCCTTCACACTAACTCTACCACACTCTAAATGTATAGAAGGCGGCTCTCTGGATGTACTGGCGGTGTTAAGCATGAGTGCATCTAACACCATCCTTCGCTCTGTTAGCACTGGCGGTTTAAGGGGTGAGTATATCTAACTCCATCCTTCACACTAACTCTACCACACTGTAAATGTATAGAAGGTGGCTCTCTGGATGTAATGGTAGTGTTAAGCATGAGTGCATCTAACACCATCCTTCGCTCTGTAAGCACTGGCAGTGTGAGGGGTGAGTATATCTCACTCCATCCTTCACACTAACTCTACAACACTGTAAATGTATAGAAGGCGGCTCTCTGGATGTACTGGCGGTGTTAAGCATGAGTGCATCTAACACCATCCTTCGCTCTGTAAGCACTGGCGGTTTAAGGGGTGAGTATATCTCACTCCATCCTTCACACTAACTCTACCACACTCTAAATGTATAGAAGGCGGCTCTCTGGATGTACTGGCGTGTTAAGCATGAGTGCATCTAACACCATCCTTCGCTCTGTAAGCACTGGCAGTGTGAGCGGTGAGTATATCTCACTCCATCCTTCACACTAACTCTACCACACTCTCAATGTATAGAAGGTGGCTCTCTGGATGTACTGGCGGTGTTAAGCATGAGTGCATCTAACACCATCCTTCGCTCTGTAAGCACTGGCAGTGTGAGGGGTGAGTATATCTCACTGCATCCTTCACACTACCTCTACCACACTCTAAATGTATAGAAGGCGGCTCTCTGGATGTACTGGCGTGTTTAGCATGAGTGCATCTAACACCATCCTTCGCTCTGTAAGCACTGGCAGTTTAAGGGGTGAGTATATCTCACTCCATCCTTCACACTAACTCCACCACACTATAAATGTATAGAAGGCGGCTCTCTGGATGTACTGGCGTGTTTAGCATGAGTGCATCTAACACCATCCTTCGCTCTGTAAGCACTGGCAGTTTAAGGGGTGAGTATATCTCACTCCATCCTTCACACTAACTCTACCACACTCTAAATGTATAGAAGGCAGCTTTCTGGATGAACTGGCGTGTTAAGCATGAGTGCATCTAACACCATCCTTCACTCTGTAAGCACTGGCGGTTTAAGGGGTGAGTATATCTCACTCCATCCTTCACACTAACTCTACCACATTCTCAATGTATAGAATGCGGCTCTCTGGATGTACTGGCGGTGTTAAGCATGAGTTCATCTAACACCATCCTTCGCTCTGTAAGCACTGGCAGTGTGAGGGGTGAGTATATCTCGCTCCATCCTTCACACTAACTCTACCACACTCTAAATGTATAGAAGGCGGCTCTATGGGTGCACTGGCGTGTTAAGCATGAGTGCATCTAACACGATCCTTCGCTCTGTAAGCACTGGCGGTTTAATGGGTGAGTATATCTCACTCCATCCTTCACACTAACTCTACCACACTGTAAATGTATAGAAGGCGGCTCTCTGGGTGCACTGGCGTGTTAAGCATGAGTGCATCTAACACCATCCTTCGCTGTGTAAGCACTGGCAGTGTAAGGGGTGAGTATATCTCGCTCCATCCTTCACACTAACTCTACCACACTGTAAATGTATAGAAGGCGGCTCTCTGGATGCACTGGCGGTGTTAAGCATGGGTGCATCTAACACCATCCTTCGCTCTGTAAGCACTGGCAGTGTGAGGGGTGAGTATATCTCACTCCATCCTTCACACTAACTCTACCACACTCTAAATGTATAGAAGGCGGTTCTCTGGATCTACTGGCATGTTAAGCATGAGTGCATCTAACACCATCCTTCGCTCTGTAAGCACTGGCTGTTTAAGGGGTGAGTATATCTCACTCCATCCTTCACACTAACTCTACCACACTCTAAATGTATAGAAGGCGACTCTCTGGATGTACTGGCGGTGTTAAGCATGAGTGCATCTAACACCATCCTTCGCTCTGTAAGCACTGGCGGTTTAAGGGGTGAGTATATCTCACTCCATCCTTCACACTAACTCTACCACACTCTAAATGTATAGAAGGCGGCTCTCTGGATGTACTGGCGAGTTAAGCATGAGTGTATCTAACACTATCCTTCGCTCTGTAAGCACTGGCGGTTTAAGGGGTGAGTATATCTCACTTCATCCTTCACACTAACTCTACCACACTCTAAATGTATAGAAGGCAGCTCTCTGGATGAACTGGCGTGTTAAGCATGAGTGCATCTAACACCATCCTTCACTCTGTAAGCACTGGCGGTTTAAGGGGTGAGTATATCTCACTCCATCCTTCACACTAACTCTACCACACTCTAAATGTATAGAAGGCAGCTCTCTGGATGTACTGGCGGTGTTAAGCATGAGTGCATCTAACACCATCCTTCGCTCTGTAAGCACTGGCAGTGTGAGGGGTGAGTATATCTCACTCCATCCTTCACACTAACTCTACCACACTCTAAATGTATAGAAGGCGGCTCTCTGGATGTACTGGCGGTGTTAAGCATGAGTGCATCTAACACCATCCTTCGCTCTGTTAGCACTGGCGGTTTAAGGGGTGAGTATATCTAACTCCATCCTTCACACTAACTCTACCACACTGTAAATGTATAGAAGGTGGCTCTCTGGATGTAATGGCGGTGTTAAGCATGAGTGCATCTAACACCATCCTTCGCTCTGTAAGCACTGGCAGTGTGAGGGGTGAGTATATCTCACTCCATCCTTCACACTAACTCTACAACACTGTAAATGTATAGAAGGCGGCTCTCTGGATGTACTGGCGGTGTTAAGCATGAGTGCATCTAACACCATCCTTCGCTCTGTAAGCACTGGCGGTTTAAGGGGTGAGTATATCTCACTCCATCCTTCACACTAACTCTACCACACTCTAAATGTATAGAAGGCGGCTCTCTGGATGTACTGGCGTGTTAAGCATGAGTGCATCTAACACCATCCTTCGCTCTGTAAGCACTGGCAGTGTGAGGGGTGAGTATATCTCACTCCATCCTTCACACTAACTCTACCACACTCTCAATGTATAGAAGGCGGCTCTCTGGATTTACTGGCGGTGTTAAGCATGAGTGCATCTAACACCATACTTCGCTCTGTAAGCACTGGCAGTGTGAGGGGTGGGTATATTTCACTGCATCCTTCACACTACCTCTACCACACTCTAAATGTATAGAAGGCGGCTCGCTGGATGTACTGGCGTGTTTAGCATGAGTGCATCTAACACCATCCTTCGCTCTGTAAGCACTGGCAGTTTAAGGGGTGAGTATATCTCACTCCATCCTTCACACTAACTCCACCACACTCTAAATGTATAGAAGGCAGCTCTCTGGATGTACTGGCGTGTTTAGCATGAGTGCATCTAACACCATCCTTCGCTCTGTAAGCACTGGCAGTTGAAGGGGTGAGTATATCTCACTCCATCCTTCACACTAACTCTACCACACTCTAAATGTATAGAAGGCAGCTCTCTGGATGAACTGGCATGTTAAGCATGAGTGCATCTAACACCATCCTTCACTCTGTAAGCACTGGCGGTTTAAGGGGTGAGTATATCTCACTCCATCCTTCACACTAACTCTACCACACTCTAAATGTATAGAAGGCAGCTCTCTGGATGTACTGGCGGTGTTAAGCATGAGTGCATCTAACACCATCCTTCGCTCTGTAAGCACTGGCAGTGTGAGGGGTGAGTATATCTCACTCCATCCTTCACACTAACTCTACCACACTCTAAATGTATAGAAGGCGGCTCTCTGGATGTACTGGCGGTGTTAAGCATGAGTGCATCTAACACCATCCTTCGCTCTGTTAGCACTGGCGGTTTAAGGGGTGAGTATATCTAACTCCATCCTTCACACTAACTCTACCACACTGTAAATGTATAGAAGGTGGCTCTCTGGATGTAATGGCGGTGTTAAGCATGAGTGCATCTAACACCATCCTTCACTCTGTTAGCACTGGCGGTTTAAGGGGTGAGTATATCTCACTCCATCCTTCACACTAACTCTACCACACTCTAAATGTATAGAAGGCGGCTCTCTGGATGTACTGGCGGTGTTAAGCATGAGTGCATCTAACACCATCCTTCGCTCTGTTAGCACTGGCGGTTTAAGGGGTGAGTATATCTAACTCCATCCTTCACACTAACTCTACCACACTGTAAATGTATAGAAGGTGGCTCTCTGGATGTAATGGTAGTGTTAAGCATGAGTGCATCTAACACCATCCTTCGCTCTGTAAGCACTGGCAGTGTGAGGGGTGAGTATATCTCACTCCATCCTTCACACTAACTCTACAACACTGTAAATGTATAGAAGGCGGCTCTCTGGATGTACTGGCGGTGTTAAGCATGAGTGCATCTAACACCATCCTTCGCTCTGTAAGCACTGGCGGTTTAAGGGGTGAGTATATCTCACTCCATCCTTCACACTAACTCTACCACACTCTAAATGTATAGAAGGCGGCTCTCTGGATGTACTGGCGTGTTAAGCATGAGTGCATCTAACACCATCCTTCGCTCTGTAAGCACTGGCAGTGTGAGCGGTGAGTATATCTCACTCCATCCTTCACACTAACTCTACCACACTCTCAATGTATAGAAGGTGGCTCTCTGGATGTACTGGCGGTGTTAAGCATGAGTGCATCTAACACCATCCTTCGCTCTGTAAGCACTGGCAGTGTGAGGGGTGAGTATATCTCACTGCATCCTTCACACTACCTCTACCACACTCTAAATGTATAGAAGGCGGCTCTCTGGATGTACTGGCGTGTTTAGCATGAGTGCATCTAACACCATCCTTCGCTCTGTAAGCACTGGCAGTTTAAGGGGTGAGTATATCTCACTCCATCCTTCACACTAACTCCACCACACTATAAATGTATAGAAGGCGGCTCTCTGGATGTACTGGCGTGTTTAGCATGAGTGCATCTAACACCATCCTTCGCTCTGTAAGCACTGGCAGTTTAAGGGGTGAGTATATCTCACTCCATCCTTCACACTAACTCTACCACACTCTAAATGTATAGAAGGCAGCTTTCTGGATGAACTGGCGTGTTAAGCATGAGTGCATCTAACACCATCCTTCACTCTGTAAGCACTGGCGGTTTAAGGGGTGAGTATATCTCACTCCATCCTTCACACTAACTCTACCACACTCTAAATGTATAGAAGGCAGCTCTCTGGATGTACTGGCGGTGTTAAGCATGAGTGCATCTAACACCATCCTTCGCTCTGTAAGCACTGGCAGTGTGAGGGGTGAGTATATCTCACTCCATCCTTCACACTAACTCTACCACACTCTAAATGTATTGAAGGCGGCTCTCTGGATGTACTGGCGGTGTTAAGCATGAGTGCATCTAACACCATCCTTCGCTCTGTTAGCACTGGCGGTTTAAGGGGTGAGTATATCTAACTCCATCCTTCACACTAACTCTACCACACTGTAAATGTATAGAAGGTGGCTCTCTGGATGTAATGGCGGTGTTAAGCATGAGTGAATCTAACACCATCCTTCGCTCTGTAAGCACTGGCAGTGTGAGGGGTGAGTATATCTCACTCCATCCTTCACACTAACTCTACAACACTGTAAATGTATAGATGGCGGCTCTCTGGATGTACTGGCGATGTTAAGCATGAGTGCATCTAACACCATCCTTCGCTCTGTAAGCACTGGCGGTTTAAGGGGTGAGTATATCTCACTCCATCCTTCACACTAACTCTACCACACTCTAAATGTATAGAAGGCGGCTCTCTGGATGTACTGGCGTGTTAAGCATGAGTGCATCTAACACCGTCCTTCGCTCTGTAAGCACTGGCAGTGTGAGGGGTGAGTATATCTCACTCCATCCTTCACACTAACTCTACCACACTCTCAATGTATAGAAGGCGGCTCTCTGGATGTACTGGCGGCGTTAAGCATGAGTGCATCTAACACAATCCTTCGCTCTGTAAGCACTGGCAGTGTGAGGGGTGAGTATATCTCATTGCATCCTTCACACTACCTCTACCACACTCTAAATGTATAGAAGGCGGCTCTCTGGATGTACTGGCGTGTTTAGCATGAGTGCATCTAACACCATCCTTCGCTCTGTAAGCACTGGCAGTTTAAGGGGTGAGTATATCTCACTCCATCCTTCACACTAACTCTACCACACTCTAAATGTATAGAAGGCGGCTCTCTGGATGTACTGGCAGTGTTAAGCATGAGTGCATCTAACACCATCCTTCGCTCTGTAAGCACTGGCGGTTTAAGGGGTGAATATATCTCACTCCATCCTTCACACTAACTCTACCACACTCTAAATGTATAGAAGGCGGCTCTCTGGATGTACTGGCGGTGTTAAGCATGAGTGCATCTAACACCATCCTTCGCTCTGTAAGCACTGGCAGTGTGAGGGGTGAGTATATCTAACTCCATCCTTCACACTAACTCTACCACACTATAAAGGTATAGAAGGCGGCTCTCTGGGTTCACTGGCGGTGTTAAGCATGAGTGCATCTAACACCATCCTTCGCTCTGAAAGCACTGGCGGTTTAAGGGGTGAGTATATCTCACTCCATCCTTCACACTAACTCTACCACACTCTAAATGTATAGAAGGCGGCTCACTGGATGCACTGGCGGTGTTAAGCATGAGTGCATCTAACACCATCCTTCGCTCTGTAAGCAATGGCAGTGTGAGGGGTGAGTATATCTCACTCCATCCTTCACACTAACTCTACCACACTCTAAATGTATAGAAGACGGCTCTCTGGGTGCACTGGCATGTTAAGCATGAGTGCATCTAACACCATCCTTCGCTCTGTAAGCACTGGCAGTGTGAGGGGTGAGTATATCTCACTCCATCCTTCACACTAACTCTACCACACTCTAAATGTATAGAAGGTGGCTCTCTGGATGCACTGGCGGTGTTAAGCTTGAGTGCATCTAACACCATCCTTCGCTCTGTAAGCACTGGCAGTGTGAAGGGTGAGTATATCTCACTCCATCCTTCACACTAACTCTACCACACTCTAAATGTATAGAAGGCGGCTCTCTGGATGTACTGGCGGTGTTAAGCATGAGTGCATCTAACACCATCCTTCGCTCTGTAAGCACTGGGAGTGTGAGGGGTGAGTATATCTCGCTCCATCCTTCACACTAACTCTACCACACTCTAAATGTATAAAAGGCGGCTCACTGGATGTACTGGCATGTTAAGCATGAGTGCATCTAACACCATCCTTCGCTCTGTAAGCACTGACAGTGTGAGGGGTGAGTATATCTCACTCCATCCTTCACACTAACTGTACAACACTCTAAATGTATAGAAGGCGGCTCTCTGGATGTACTGGCGGTGTTAAGCATGAGTGCATCTAACACCATCCTTCGCTCTGTAAGCACTGGCAGTGTGAGGGGTGAGTATATCTCGCTCCATCTTTCACACTACCTCTACCACACTCTAAATGTATAGAAGGCGGCTCTCTGGATGTACTGGCAGTGTTAAGCATGAGTGCATCTAACACCATCCTTCGCTCTGTAAGCACTGGCAGTGTGAGGCGTGAGTATTTCTCACTCCATCCTTCACACTAACTCTACCACACTCTAAATGTATAGAAGGCGGCTCTCTGGATGTACTGGCGGTGTTAAGCATGAGTGCATCTAACACCATCCTTCGCTCTGTTAGCACTGGCGGTTTAAGGGGTGAGTATATCTCGCTCCATCCTTCACACTACCTCTACCACACTCTAAATGTATAGAAGGCGGCTCTCTGGATGTACTGGCGTGTTAAGCATGAGTGCATCTAACACCATCCTTCGCTCTGTAAGCACTGGCAGTTTAAGGGGTGAGTATATCTCACTCCATCCTTCACACTAACTCTACCACACTCTAAATGTATAGAAGGCGGCTCTCTGGATGTACTGGCGGTGTTAAGCATGAGTGCATCTAACACCATCCTTCGCTCTGTAAGCACTGGCGGTTTAAGGGGTGAGTATATCTCACTCCATCCTTCACACTAACTCTACCACACTCTAAATGTATAGAAGGCGGCTCTCTGGATGTACTGGCGAGTTAAGCATGAGTGCATCTAACACCATCCTTCACTCTGTAAGCACTGGCGGTTTAAGGGGTGAATACATCTCACTCCATCCTTCACACTAACTCTACCACACTCTAAATGTATAGAAGACGGCTCTCTGGATGTACTGGCGGTGTTAAGCATGAGTGCATCTAACACCATCCTTCGCTCTGTAAACACTGGCAGTGTGAGGGGTGAGTATATTTCACTCCATCCTTCACACTAACTCTACCACACTATAAAGGTATAGAAGGCGGCGCTCTGGATGTACTGGCGGTGTTAAGCATGAATGCATCTAACACCATCCTTCGCTCTGTAACTCTGGCAGTGTGAGGGGTGAGTATATCTCACTCCATCATTCACACTAACTCTACCACACTCTAAATGTATAGAAGGCGGCTCTCTGGGTTCACTGGCGGTGTTAAGCATGAGTGCATCTAACACAATCCTTCGCTCTGAAAGCACTGGCGGTTTAAGGGGTGAGTATATCTCACTCCATCCTTCACACTAACTCTACCACATCCTAAATGTATAGAAGGTGGCTCTCTGGGTGCACTGGCATGTTAAGCATGAGTGCATCTAACACCATCCTTCGCTCTGTAAGCACTGGCAGTGTGAGGGGTGAGTATATCTCACTCCATCCTTCACACTAACTCTACCACACTCTAAATGTATAGAAGGTGGCTCTCTGGATGCACTGGCGGTGTTCAGCTTGAGTGCATCTAACACCATCCTTTGCTCTGTAAGCACTGGCAGTGTGAAGGGTGAGTATATCTCACTCCATCCTTCACACTAACTCTACCACACTCTAAATGTATAGAAGGCGGCTCTCTGGGTTCACTGGCGTGTTAAGCATGAGTGCATCTAACACCATCTTTCGCTCTGTAAGCACTGGCAGTGTAAGGGGTGAGTATATCTCGCTCCATCCTTCACACTAACTCTACCACACTGTAAATGTATAGAAGGCGGCTCTCTGGATGCACTGGCGGTGTTAAGCATGGGTGCATCTAACACCATCCTTCGCTCTGTAAGCACTGGCAGTGTGAGGGGTGAGTATATCTCACTCCATCCTTCACACTAACTCTACCATACTCTAAATGTATAGACGGCGGCTCTCTGTATGTACTGGCGGTGTTAAGCATGAGTGCATCTAACACCATACTTCGCTCTGTAAGCACTGGCGGTTTAAGGGGTGAGTATATCTCACTCCATCCTTCACACTAACTCTACCACACTCTAAATGTATAGAAGGCGGCTCTCTGGATGTACTGGCGGTGTTAAGCATGAGTGCATCTAACACCATCCTTCGCTCTGTTAGCACTGGCGGTTTAAGGGGTGAGTATATCTCGCTCCATCCTTCACACTACCTCTACCACACTCTAAATGTATAGAAGGCGGCTCTCTGGATGTACTGGCATGTTAAGCATGAGTGCATCTAACACCATCCTTCGCTCTGTAAGCACTGACAGTGTGAGGGGTGAGTATATCTCACTCCATCCTTCACACTAACTGTACCACACTCTAAATGTATAGAAGGCGGCTCTCTGGATGTACTGGCGTTGTTAAGCATGAGTGCATCTAACACCATCCTTCGCTCTGTAAGCACTGGCAGTGTGAGGGGTGAGTATATCTCGCTCCATCTTTCACACTACCTCTACCACACTCTAAATGTATAGAAGGCGGCTCTCTGGATGTACTGGCAGTGTTAAGCATGAGTGCATCTAACACCATCCTTCGCTCTGTAAGCACTGGCAGTGTGAGGGGTGAGTATTTCTCACTCCATCCTTCACACTAACTCTACCACACTCTAAATGTATAGAAGGCGGCTCTCTGGATGTACTGGCGGTGTTAAGCATGAGTGCATCTAACACCATCCTTCGCTCTGTTAGCACTGGCGGTTTAAGGGGTGAGTATATCTCGCTCCATCCTTCACACTACCTCTACCACACTCTAAATGTATAGAAGGCGGCTCTCTGGATGTACTGGCGTGTTAAGCATGAGTGCATCTAACACCATCCTTCGCTCTGTAAGCACTGGCAGTTTAAGGGGTGAGTATATCTCACTCCATCCTTCACACTAACTCTACCACACTCTAAATGTATAGAAGGCGGCTCTCTGGATGTACTGGCGGTGTTAAGCATGAGTGCATCTAACACCATCCTTCGCTCTGTAAGCACTGGCGGTTTAAGGGGTGAGTATATCTCACTCCATCCTTCACACTAACTCTACCACACTCTAAATGTATAGAAGGCGGCTCTCTGGATGTACTGGCGAGTTAAGCATGAGTGCATCTAACACCATCCTTCACTCTGTAAGCACTGGCGGTTTAAGGGGTGAATACATCTCACTCCATCCTTCACACTAACTCTACCACACTCTAAATGTATAGAAGACGGCTCTCTGGATGTACTGGCGGTGTTAAGCATGAGTGCATCTAACACCATCCTTCGCTCTGTAAGCACTGGCAGTGTGAGGGGTGAGTATATTTCACTCCATCCTTCACACTAACTCTACCACACTATAAAGGTATAGAAGGCGGCGCTCTGGATGTACTGGCGGTGTTAAGCATGAATGCATCTAACACCATCCTTCGCTCTGTAACTCTGGCAGTGTGAGGGGTGAGTATATCTCACTCCATCATTCACACTAACTCTACCACACTCTAAATGTATAGAAGGCGGCTCTCTGGGTTCACTGGCGGTGTTAAGCATGAGTGCATCTAACACAATCCTTCGCTCTGAAAGCACTGGCGGTTTAAGGGGTGAGTATATCTCACTCCATCCTTCACACTAACTCTACCACATCCTAAATGTATAGAAGGCGGCTCACTGGATGCACTGGCGGTGTTAAGCATGAGTGCATCTAACACCATCATTCGCTCTGTAAGCCCTGGCAGTGTGAGGGGTGAGTATATCTCACTCCATCCTCCACACTAACTGTACCACACTCTAAATGTATAGAAGGTGGCTCTCTGGGTGCACTGGCATGTTAAGCATGAGTGCATCTAACACCATCCTTCGCTCTGTAAGCACTGGCAGTGTGAGGGGTGAGTATATCTCACTCCATCCTTCACACTAACTCTACCACACTCTAAATGTATAGAAGGTGGCTCTCTGGATGCACTGGCGGTGTTCAGCTTGAGTGCATCTAACACCATCCTTCGCTCTGTAAGCACTGGCAGTGTGAAGGGTGAGTATATCTCACTCCATCCTTCACACTAACTCTACCACACTCTAAATGTATAGAAGGCGGCTCTCTGGGTTCACTGGCGTGTTAAGCATGAGTGCATCTAACACCATCCTTCGCTCTGTAAGCACTGGCAGTGTAAGGGGTGAGTATATCTCGCTCCATCCTTCACACTAACTCTACCACACTGTAAATGTATAGAAGGCGGCTCTCTGGATGCACTGGCGGTGTTAAGCATGGGTGCATCTAACACCATCCTTCGCTCTGTAAGCACTGGCAGTGTGAGGGGTGAGTATATCTCACTCCATCCTTCACACTAACTCTACCATACTCTAAATGTATAGACGGCGGCTCTCTGTATGTACTGGCGGTGTTAAGCATGAGTGCATCTAACACCATACTTCGCTCTGTAAGCACTGGCGGTTTAAGGGGTGAGTATATCTCACTTCATCCTTCACACTAACTCTACCACACTCTAAATGTATAGAAGGCAGCTCTCTGGATGTACTGGCGAGTTAAGCATGAGTGCATCTAACACCATCCTTCACTCTGTAAGCACTGGCGGTTTAAGGGGTGAGTATATCTCACTCCATCCTTCACACTAACTCTACCACACTCTAAATGTATAGAAGGTGGCTCTCTGGATGTACTGGCGGTGTTAAGCATGAGTGCATCTAACACCATCCTTCGCTTTGTAAGCACTGGCAGTGTAATGGGTGAGTATATCTCACTCCATCCTTCACACTAACTCTACCACACTCTAAATGTATAGAAGGCGGCTCTCTGGATGTACTGGCGGTGTTAAGCATGAGTGCATCTAACACCATCCTTCGCTCTGTTAGCACTGGTGGTTTAAGGGGTGAGTATATCTAACTCCATCCTTCACACTAACTCTACCACACTGTAAATGTATAGAAGGTGGCTCTCTGGATGTAATGGCGATGTTAAGCATGAGTGCATCTAACACCATCCTTCGCTCTGTAAGCACTGGCAGTGTGAGGGGTGAGTATATCTCACTCCATCCTTCACACTAACTCTACAACACTGTAAATGTATAGAAGGCGGCTCTCTGGATGTACTGGTGGTGTTAAGCATGAGTGCATCTAACACCATCCTTCGCTCTGTAAGCACTGGCGGTTTAAGGGGTGAGTATATCTCACTCCACCCTTCACACTAACTCTACCATACTCTAAATGTATAGAAGGCGGCTCTCTGGATGTACTGGCGGTGTTAAGCATGAGTGCATCTAACACCATCCTTCGCTCTGTAAGCACTGGCGGTTTAAGGGGTGAGTATATCTCACTCCATCCTTCACACTAACTCTACCACACTCTAAATGTATAGAAGGCGGCTCTCTGGATGTACTGGCGAGTTAAGCATGAGTGCATCTAACACCATCCTTCACTCTGTAAGCACTGGCGGTTTAAGGGGTGAATACATCTCACTCCATCCTTCACACTAACTCTACCACACTCTAAATGTATAGAAGACGGCTCTCTGGATGTACTGGCGGTGTTAAGCATGAGTGCATCTAACACCATCCTTCGCTCTGTAAACACTGGCAGTGTGAGGGGTGAGTATATTTCACTCCATCCTTCACACTAACTCTACCACACTATAAAGGTATAGAAGGCGGCGCTCTGGATGTACTGGCGGTGTTAAGCATGAATGCATCTAACACCATCCTTCGCTCTGTAACTCTGGCAGTGTGAGGGGTGAGTATATCTCACTCCATCATTCACACTAACTCTACCACACTCTAAATGTATAGAAGGCGGCTCTCTGGGTTCACTGGCGGTGTTAAGCATGAGTGCATCTAACACAATCCTTCGCTCTGAAAGCACTGGCGGTTTAAGGGGTGAGTATATCTCACTCCATCCTTCACACTAACTCTACCACATCCTAAATGTATAGAAGGCGGCTCACTGGATGCACTGGCGGTGTTAAGCATGAGTGCATCTAACACCATCATTCGCTCTGTAAGCACTGGCAGTGTGAGGGGTGAGTATATCTCACTCCATCCTCCACACTAACTCTACCACACTCTAAATGTATAGAAGGTGGCTCTCTGGGTGCACTGGCATGTTAAGCATGAGTGCATCTAACACCATCCTTCGCTCTGTAAGCACTGGCAGTGTGAGGGGTGAGTATATCTCACTCCATCCTTCACACTAACTCTACCACACTCTAAATGTATAGAAGGTGGCTCTCTGGATGCACTGGCGGTGTTCAGCTTGAGTGCATCTAACACCATCCTTTGCTCTGTAAGCACTGGCAGTGTGAAGGGTGAGTATATCTCACTCCATCCTTCACACTAACTCTACCACACTCTAAATGTATAGAAGGCGGCTCTCTGGGTTCACTGGCGTGTTAAGCATGAGTGCATCTAACACCATCTTTCGCTCTGTAAGCACTGGCAGTGTAAGGGGTGAGTATATCTCGCTCCATCCTTCACACTAACTCTACCACACTGTAAATGTATAGAAGGCGGCTCTCTGGATGCACTGGCGGTGTTAAGCATGGGTGCATCTAACACCATCCTTCGCTCTGTAAGCACTGGCAGTGTGAGGGGTGAGTATATCTCACTCCATCCTTCACACTAACTCTACCATACTCTAAATGTATAGACGGCGGCTCTCTGTATGTACTGGCGGTGTTAAGCATGAGTGCATCTAACACCATACTTCGCTCTGTAAGCACTGGCGGTTTAAGGGGTGAGTATATCTCACTCCATCCTTCACACTAACTCTACCACACTCTAAATGTATAGAAGGCGGCTCTCTGGATGTACTGGCGGTGTTAAGCATGAGTGCATCTAACACCATCCTTCGCTCTGTTAGCACTGGCGGTTTAAGGGGTGAGTATATCTCGCTCCATCCTTCACACTACCTCTACCACACTCTAAATGTATAGAAGGCGGCTCTCTGGATGTACTGGCATGTTAAGCATGAGTGCATCTAACACCATCCTTCGCTCTGTAAGCACTGACAGTGTGAGGGGTGAGTATATCTCACTCCATCCTTCACACTAACTGTACCACACTCTAAATGTATAGAAGGCGGCTCTCTGGATGTACTGGCGTTGTTAAGCATGAGTGCATCTAACACCATCCTTCGCTCTGTAAGCACTGGCAGTGTGAGGGGTGAGTATATCTCGCTCCATCTTTCACACTACCTCTACCACACTCTAAATGTATAGAAGGCGGCTCTCTGGATGTACTGGCAGTGTTAAGCATGAGTGCATCTAACACCATCCTTCTCTCTGTAAGCACTGGCAGTGTGAGGGGTGAGTATTTCTCACTCCATCCTTCACACTAACTCTACCACACTCTAAATGTATAGAAGGCGGCTCTCTGGATGTACTGGCGGTGTTAAGCATGAGTGCATCTAACACCATCCTTCGCTCTGTTAGCACTGGCGGTTTAAGGGGTGAGTATATCTCGCTCCATCCTTCACACTACCTCTACCACACTCTAAATGTATAGAAGGCGGCTCTCTGGATGTACTGGCGTGTTAAGCATGAGTGCATCTAACACCATCCTTCGCTCTGTAAGCACTGGCAGTTTAAGGGGTGAGTATATCTCACTCCATCCTTCACACTAACTCTACCACACTCTAAATGTATAGAAGGCGGCTCTCTGGATGTACTGGCGGTGTTAAGCATGAGTGCATCTAACACCATCCTTCGCTCTGTAAGCACTGGCGGTTTAAGGGGTGAGTATATCTCACTCCATCCTTCACACTAACTCTACCACACTCTAAATGTATAGAAGGCGGCTCTCTGGATGTACTGGCGAGTTAAGCATGAGTGCATCTAACACCATCCTTCACTCTGTAAGCACTGGCGGTTTAAGGGGTGAATACATCTCACTCCATCCTTCACACTAACTCTACCACACTCTAAATGTATAGAAGACGGCTCTCTGGATGTACTGGCGGTGTTAAGCATGAGTGCATCTAACACCATCCTTCGCTCTGTAAGCACTGGCAGTGTGAGGGGTGAGTATATTTCACTCCATCCTTCACACTAACTCTACCACACTATAAAGGTATAGAAGGCGGCGCTCTGGATGTACTGGCGGTGTTAAGCATGAATGCATCTAACACCATCCTTCGCTCTGTAACTCTGGCAGTGTGAGGGGTGAGTATATCTCACTCCATCATTCACACTAACTCTACCACACTCTAAATGTATAGAAGGCGGCTCTCTGGGTTCACTGGCGGTGTTAAGCATGAGTGCATCTAACACAATCCTTCGCTCTGAAAGCACTGGCGGTTTAAGGGGTGAGTATATCTCACTCCATCCTTCACACTAACTCTACCACATCCTAAATGTATAGAAGGCGGCTCACTGGATGCACTGGCGGTGTTAAGCATGAGTGCATCTAACACCATCATTCGCTCTGTAAGCCCTGGCAGTGTGAGGGGTGAGTATATCTCACTCCATCCTCCACACTAACTGTACCACACTCTAAATGTATAGAAGGTGGCTCTCTGGGTGCACTGGCATGTTAAGCATGAGTGCATCTAACACCATCCTTCGCTCTGTAAGCACTGGCAGTGTGAGGGGTGAGTATATCTCACTCCATCCTTCACACTAACTCTACCACACTCTAAATGTATAGAAGGTGGCTCTCTGGATGCACTGGCGGTGTTCAGCTTGAGTGCATCTAACACCATCCTTCGCTCTGTAAGCACTGGCAGTGTGAAGGGTGAGTATATCTCACTCCATCCTTCACACTAACTCTACCACACTCTAAATGTATAGAAGGCGGCTCTCTGGGTTCACTGGCATGTTAAGCATGAATGCATCTAACACCATCCTTCGCTCTGTAAGCTCTGGCAGTGTGAGGGGTGAGTATATCTCACTCCATCATTCACACTAACTCTACCACACTCTAAATGTATAGAAGGCGGCTCTCTGGGTGCACTGGCATGTTAAGCATGAATGCATCTAACACCATCCTTCGCTCTGTAAGCTCTGGCAGTGTGAGGGGTGAGTATATCTCACTCCATCATTCACACTAACTCTACCACACTCTAAATGTATAGAAGGTGGCTCTCTGGATGTACTGGCGGTGTTAAGCATGAGTGCATCTAACACCATCCTTCGCTTTGTAAGCACTGGCAGTGTAATGGGTGAGTATATCTCACTCCATCCTTCACACTAACTCTACCACACTCTAAATGTATAGAAGGCGGCTCTCTGGATGTACTGGCGGTGTTAAGCATGAGTGCATCTAACACCATCCTTCGCTCTGTTAGCACTGGTGGTTTAAGGGGTGAGTATATCTAACTCCTTCCTTCACACTAACTCTACCACACTGTAAATGTATAGAAGGTGGCTCTCTGGATGTAATGGTGGTGTTAAGCATGAGTGCATCTAACACCATCCTTCGCTCTGTAAGCACTGGCAGTGTGAGGGGTGAGTATATCTCACTCCATCCTTCACACTAACTCTACAACACTGTAAATGTATAGAAGGCGGCTCTCTGGATGTACTGGTGGTGTTAAGCATGAGTGCATCTAACACCATCCTTCGCTCTGTAAGCACTGGCGGTTTAAGGGGTGAGTATATCTCACTCCACCCTTCACACTAACTCTACCACACTCTAAATGTATAGAACGCGGCTCTCTGGATGTAATGGCGGTGTTAAGCATGAGTGCATCTAACACCATCCTTCGCTCTGTAAGCACTGGCAGTGTGAGGGGTGAGTATATCTCACTCCATCCTTCACACTAACTCTACCACACTCTAAATGTATAGAAGGCGGCTCTCTGGATGTACTGGCAGTGTTAAGCATGAGTGCATCTAACACCATCCTTCGCTCTGTAAGCACTGGCAGTGTGAGGGGTGAGTATATCTCACTCTATCCTTCACACTAACTCGACCACACTCTAAATGTATAGAAGGCGGCTCTCTGGATGTACTGGCGGTGTTAAGCATGAGTGCATCTAACACCATCCTTCGCTCTGTTAGCACTGGCGGTTTAAGGGGTGAGTATATCTAACTCCATCCTTCACACTAACTCTACCACACTGTAAATGTATAGAAGGTGGCTCTCTGGATGTAATGGCGGTGTTAAGCATGAGTGCATCTATCACCATCCTTCGCTCTGTAAGCACTGGCAGTGTGAGGGGTGAGTATATCTCACTGCATCCTTCACACTACCTCTACCACACTCTAAATGTATAGAAGGCGGCTCTCTGGATGCACTGGCGTGTTTAGCATGAGTGCATCTAACACCATCCTTCGCTCTGTAAGCACTGGCAGTTTAAGGGGTGAGTATATCTCACTCCATCCTTCACACTAACTTTACCACACTCTAAATGTATAGAAGGCGGCTCTCTGGATGTACTGGCAGTGTTAAGCATGAGTGCATCTAACACCATCCTTCGCTCTGTAAGCACTGGCAGTGTGAGGGGTGAGTATATCTCACTCTATCCTTCACACTAACTCGACCACACTCTAAATGTATAGAAGGCGGCTCTCTGGATGTACTGGCGGTGTTAAGCATGAGTGCATCTAACACCATCCTTCGCTCTGTTAGCACTGGCGGTTTAAGGGGTGAGTATATCTAACTCCACCCTTCACACTAACTCTACCACACTGTAAATGTATAGAAGGTGGCTCTCTGGATGTAATGGCGGTGTTAAGCATGAGTGCATCTATCACCATCCTTCGCTCTGTAAGCACTGGCAGTGTGAGGGGTGAGTATATCTCACTGCATCCTTCACACTACCTCTACCACACTCTAAATGTATAGAAGGCGGCTCTCTGGATGCACTGGCGTGTTTAGCATGAGTGCATCTAACACCATCCTTCGCTCTGTAAGCACTGGCAGTTTAAGGGGTGAGTATATCTCACTCCATCCTTCACACTAACTCTACCACACTCTAAATGTATAGAAGGCGGCTCTCTGGATGTACTGGCAGTGTTAAGCATGAGTGCATCTAACACCATCCTTCGCTCTGTAAGCACTGGCGGTTTAAGGGGTGAGTATATCTCACTCCACCCTTCACACTAACTCTACCACACTCTAAATGTATAGAAGGCGACTCTCTGGATGTACTGGCGTGTTAAGCATGAGTGCATCTAACACCATCCTTTGCTCTGTAAGCACTGGCAGTGTGAGGGGTGAGTATATCTTACTGCATCCTTCACACTACCTCCACCACACTCTAAATGTATAGAAGGCGGCTCTCTGGATGTACTGGCGTGTTTAGCATGAGTGCATCTAACACCATCCTTCGCTCTGTAAGCACTGGCAGTTTAAGGGGTGAGTATATCTCACTCCATCCTTCACACTAACTCTACCACACTCTAAATGTATAGAAGGCGGCTCTCTGGATGTACTGGCAGTGTTAAGCATGAGTGCATCTAACACCATCCTTCGCTCTGTAAGCACTGGCGGTTTAAGTGGTGAATATATCTCACTCCATCCATCACACTAACTCTACCACACTCTAAATGTATAGAAGGCGGCTCTCTGGATGTACTGGCGGTGTTAAGCATGAATGCATCTAACACCATCCTTCGCTCTGTAAGCTCTGGCAGTGTGAGGGGTGAGTATATCTCACTCCATCCTTCACACTAACTCTACCACACTCTAAATGTATAGAAGGCGGCTCTCTGGGTTCACTGGCGGTGTTAAGCATGAGTGCATCTAACACCATCCTTCGCTCTGAAAGCACTGGCGGTTTAAGGGGTGAGTATATCTCACTCCATCCTTCACACTAACTCTACCACACTGTAAATGTATAGAAGGTGGCTCTCTGGATGTAATGGCGGTGTTAGGCATGAGTGCATCTAACACCATCCTTCGCTCTGTAAGCACTGGCAGTGTGAAGGGTGAGTATATCTCACTCCATCCTTCACACTAACTCTACCACACTCTAAATGTATAGAAGGCGGCTCTCTGGGTGCACTGGCATGTTAAGCATGAATGCATCTAACACCATCCTTCGCTCTGTAAGCTCTGGCAGTGTGAGGGGTGAGTATATCTCACTCCATCATTCACACTAACTCTACCACACTCTAAATGTATAGAAGGCGGCTCTCTGGGTTCACTGGCGGTGTTAAGCATGAGTGCATCTAACACCATCCTTCGCTCTGAAAGCACTGGCGGTTTAAGGGGTGAGTATATCTCACTCCATCCTTCACACTAACTCTACCACACTCTAAATGTATAGAAGGCGGCTCACTGGATGCACTGGCGGTGTTAAGCATGAGTGCATCTAACACCATCATTCGCTCTGTAAGCACTGGCAGTGTGAGGGGTGAGTATATCTCACTCCATCCTTCACACTAACTCTACCACACTCTAAATGTATAGAAGGTGGCTCTCTGGGTGCACTGGCATGTTAAGCATGAGTGCATCTAACACCATCCTTCGCTCTGTAAGCACTGGCAGTGTGAGGGGTGAGTATATCTCACTCCATCCTTCACACTAACTCTACCACACTCTAAATGTATAGAAGGTGGCTCTCTGGATGCACTGGCGGTGTTCAGCTTGAGTGCATCTAACACCATCCTTCGCTCTGTAAGCACTGGCAGTGTGAAGGGTGAGTATATCTCACTCCATCCTTCACACTAACTCTACCACACTGTAAATGTATAGAAGGCGGCTCTCTGGATGCACTGGCGGTGTTAAGCATGGGTGCATCTAACACCATCCTTCGCTCTGTAAGCACTGGCAGTGTGAGGGGTGAGTATATCTCACTCCATCCTTCACACTAACTCTACCATACTCTAAATGTATAGACGGCGGCTCTCTGTATGTACTGTCGGTGGTAAGCATGAGTGCATCTAACACCATACTTCGCTCTGTAAGCACTGGCGGTTTAAGGGGTGAGTATATCTCACTCCATCCTTCACACTAACTCTACCACACTCTAAATGTATAGAAGGTGGCTCTCTGGATGTACTGGCGAGTTAAGCATGAGTGCATCTAACACTATCCTTCACTCTGTAAGCACTGGCGTTTTAAGGGGTGAGTATATCTCACTCCATCCTTCACACTAACTCTACCACACTCTAAATGTATAGAAGGCGGTTCTCTGGATGTACTGGCGGTGTTAAGCATGAGTGCATCTAACACCATCCTTCGCTTTGTAAGCACTGGCAGTGTAATGGGTGAGTATATCTCACTCCATCCTTCACACTAACTCTACCACACTCTAAATGTATAGAAGGCGGCTCTCTGGATGTACTGGCGGTGTTAAGCATGAGTGCATCTAACACCATCCTTCGCTCTGAAAGCACTGGCGGTTTAAGGGGTGAGTATATCTCACTCCATCCTTCACACTAACTCTACCACACTGTAAATGTATAGAAGGTGGCTCTCTGGATGTAATGGCGGTGTTAAGCATGAGTGCATCTAACACCATCCTTCGCTCTGTAAGCACTGGCAGTGTGAAGGGTGAGTATATCTCACTCCATCCTTCACACTAACTCTACCACACTCTAAATGTATAGAAGGCGGCTCTCTGGGTGCACTGGCATGTTAAGCATGAATGCATCTAACACCATCCTTCGCTCTGTAAGCTCTGGCAGTGTGAGGGGTGAGTATATCTCACTCCATCATTCACACTAACTCTACCACACTCTAAATGTATAGAAGGCGGCTCTCTGGGTTCACTGGCGGTGTTAAGCATGAGTGCATCTAACACCATCCTTCGCTCTGAAAGCACTGGCGGTTTAAGGTGTGAGTATATCTCACTCCATCCTTCACACTAACTCTACCACACTCTAAATGTATAGAAGGCGGCTCACTGGATGCACTGGCGGTGTTAAGCATGAGTGCATCTAACACCATCATTCGCTCTGTAAGCACTGGCAGTGTGAGGGGTGAGTATATCTCACTCCATCCTTCACACTAACTCTACCACACTCTAAATGTATAGAAGGTGGCTCTCTGGGTGCACTGGCATGTTAAGCATGAGTGCATCTAACACCATCCTTCGCTATGTAAGCACTGGCAGTGTGAGGGGTGAGTATATCTCACTCCATCCTTCACACTAACTCTACCACACTCTAAATGTATAGAAGGTGGCTCTCTGGATGTAATGGCGATGTTAAGCATGAGTGCATCTAACACCATCCTTCGCTCTGTAAGCACTGGCAGTGTGAGGGGTGAGCATATCTCACTCCATCCTTCACACTAACTCTACAACACTGTAAATGTATAGAAGGCGGCTCTCTGGATGTACTGGTGGTGTTAAGCATGAGTGCATCTAACACCATCCTTCGCTCTGTAAGCACTGGCGGTTTAAGGGGTGAGTATATCTCACTCCACCCTTCACACTAACTCTACCATACTCTAAATGTATAGAAGGCGGCTCTCTGGATGTACTGGCGGTGTTAAGCATGAGTGCATCTAACACCATCCTTCGCTCTGTAAGCACTGGCGGTTTAAGGGGTGAGTATATCTCACTCCATCCTTCACACTAACTCTACCACACTCTAAATGTATAGAAGGCGGCTCTCTGGATGTACTGGCGAGTTAAGCATGAGTGCATCTAACACCATCCTTCACTCTGTAAGCACTGGCGGTTTAAGGGGTGAATACATCTCACTCCATCCTTCACACTAACTCTACCACACTCTAAATGTATAGAAGACGGCTCTCTGGATGTACTGGCGGTGTTAAGCATGAGTGCATCTAACACCATCCTTCGCTCTGTAAACACTGGCAGTGTGAGGGGTGAGTATATTTCACTCCATCCTTCACACTAACTCTACCACACTATAAAGGTATAGAAGGCGGCGCTCTGGATGTACTGGCGGTGTTAAGCATGAATGCATCTAACACCATCCTTCGCTCTGTAACTCTGGCAGTGTGAGGGGTGAGTATATCTCACTCCATCATTCACACTAACTCTACCACACTCTAAATGTATAGAAGGCGGCTCTCTGGGTTCACTGGCGGTGTTAAGCATGAGTGCATCTAACACAATCCTTCGCTCTGAAAGCACTGGCGGTTTAAGGGGTGAGTATATCTCACTCCATCCTTCACACTAACTCTACCACATCCTAAATGTATAGAAGGCGGCTCACTGGATGCACTGGCGGTGTTAAGCATGAGTGCATCTAACACCATCATTCGCTCTGTAAGCACTGGCAGTGTGAGGGGTGAGTATATCTCACTCCATCCTCCACACTAACTCTACCACACTCTAAATGTATAGAAGGTGGCTCTCTGGGTGCACTGGCATGTTAAGCATGAGTGCATCTAACACCATCCTTCGCTCTGTAAGCACTGGCAGTGTGAGGGGTGAGTATATCTCACTCCATCCTTCACACTAACTCTACCACACTCTAAATGTATAGAAGGTGGCTCTCTGGATGCACTGGCGGTGTTCAGCTTGAGTGCATCTAACACCATCCTTTGCTCTGTAAGCACTGGCAGTGTGAAGGGTGAGTATATCTCACTCCATCCTTCACACTAACTCTACCACACTCTAAATGTATAGAAGGCGGCTCTCTGGGTTCACTGGCGTGTTAAGCATGAGTGCATCTAACACCATCTTTCGCTCTGTAAGCACTGGCAGTGTAAGGGGTGAGTATATCTCGCTCCATCCTTCACACTAACTCTACCACACTGTAAATGTATAGAAGGCGGCTCTCTGGATGCACTGGCGGTGTTAAGCATGGGTGCATCTAACACCATCCTTCGCTCTGTAAGCACTGGCAGTGTGAGGGGTGAGTATATCTCACTCCATCCTTCACACTAACTCTACCATACTCTAAATGTATAGACGGCGGCTCTCTGTATGTACTGGCGGTGTTAAGCATGAGTGCATCTAACACCATACTTCGCTCTGTAAGCACTGGCGGTTTAAGGGGTGAGTATATCTCACTCCATCCTTCACACTAACTCTACCACACTCTAAATGTATAGAAGGCGGCTCTCTGGATGTACTGGCGGTGTTAAGCATGAGTGCATCTAACACCATCCTTCGCTCTGTTAGCACTGGCGGTTTAAGGGGTGAGTATATCTCGCTCCATCCTTCACACTACCTCTACCACACTCTAAATGTATAGAAGGCGGCTCTCTGGATGTACTGGCATGTTAAGCATGAGTGCATCTAACACCATCCTTCGCTCTGTAAGCACTGACAGTGTGAGGGGTGAGTATATCTCACTCCATCCTTCACACTAACTGTACCACACTCTAAATGTATAGAAGGCGGCTCTCTGGATGTACTGGCGTTGTTAAGCATGAGTGCATCTAACACCATCCTTCGCTCTGTAAGCACTGGCAGTGTGAGGGGTGAGTATATCTCGCTCCATCTTTCACACTACCTCTACCACACTCTAAATGTATAGAAGGCGGCTCTCTGGATGTACTGGCAGTGTTAAGCATGAGTGCATCTAACACCATCCTTCGCTCTGTAAGCACTGGCAGTGTGAGGGGTGAGTATTTCTCACTCCATCCTTCACACTAACTCTACCACACTCTAAATGTATAGAAGGCGGCTCTCTGGATGTACTGGCGGTGTTAAGCATGAGTGCATCTAACACCATCCTTCGCTCTGTTAGCACTGGCGGTTTAAGGGGTGAGTATATCTCGCTCCATCCTTCACACTACCTCTACCACACTCTAAATGTATAGAAGGCGGCTCTCTGGATGTACTGGCGTGTTAAGCATGAGTGCATCTAACACCATCCTTCGCTCTGTAAGCACTGGCAGTTTAAGGGGTGAGTATATCTCACTCCATCCTTCACACTAACTCTACCACACTCTAAATGTATAGAAGGCGGCTCTCTGGATGTACTGGCGGTGTTAAGCATGAGTGCATCTAACACCATCCTTCGCTCTGTAAGCACTGGCGGTTTAAGGGGTGAGTATATCTCACTCCATCCTTCACACTAACTCTACCACACTCTAAATGTATAGAAGGCGGCTCTCTGGATGTACTGGCGAGTTAAGCATGAGTGCATCTAACACCATCCTTCACTCTGTAAGCACTGGCGGTTTAAGGGGTGAATACATCTCACTCCATCCTTCACACTAACTCTACCACACTCTAAATGTATAGAAGACGGCTCTCTGGATGTACTGGCGGTGTTAAGCATGAGTGCATCTAACACCATCCTTCGCTCTGTAAGCACTGGCAGTGTGAGGGGTGAGTATATTTCACTCCATCCTTCACACTAACTCTACCACACTATAAAGGTATAGAAGGCGGCGCTCTGGATGTACTGGCGGTGTTAAGCATGAATGCATCTAACACCATCCTTCGCTCTGTAACTCTGGCAGTGTGAGGGGTGAGTATATCTCACTCCATCATTCACACTAACTCTACCACACTCTAAATGTATAGAAGGCGGCTCTCTGGGTTCACTGGCGGTGTTAAGCATGAGTGCATCTAACACAATCCTTCGCTCTGAAAGCACTGGCGGTTTAAGGGGTGAGTATATCTCACTCCATCCTTCACACTAACTCTACCACATCCTAAATGTATAGAAGGCGGCTCACTGGATGCACTGGCGGTGTTAAGCATGAGTGCATCTAACACCATCATTCGCTCTGTAAGCCCTGGCAGTGTGAGGGGTGAGTATATCTCACTCCATCCTCCACACTAACTGTACCACACTCTAAATGTATAGAAGGTGGCTCTCTGGGTGCACTGGCATGTTAAGCATGAGTGCATCTAACACCATCCTTCGCTCTGTAAGCACTGGCAGTGTGAGGGGTGAGTATATCTCACTCCATCCTTCACACTAACTCTACCACACTCTAAATGTATAGAAGGTGGCTCTCTGGATGCACTGGCGGTGTTCAGCTTGAGTGCATCTAACACCATCCTTCGCTCTGTAAGCACTGGCAGTGTGAAGGGTGAGTATATCTCACTCCATCCTTCACACTAACTCTACCACACTCTAAATGTATAGAAGGCGGCTCTCTGGGTTCACTGGCATGTTAAGCATGAATGCATCTAACACCATCCTTCGCTCTGTAAGCTCTGGCAGTGTGAGGGGTGAGTATATCTCACTCCATCATTCACACTAACTCTACCACACTCTAAATGTATAGAAGGCGGCTCTCTGGGTGCACTGGCATGTTAAGCATGAATGCATCTAACACCATCCTTCGCTCTGTAAGCTCTGGCAGTGTGAGGGGTGAGTATATCTCACTCCATCATTCACACTAACTCTACCACACTCTAAATGTATAGAAGGTGGCTCTCTGGATGTACTGGCGGTGTTAAGCATGAGTGCATCTAACACCATCCTTCGCTTTGTAAGCACTGGCAGTGTAATGGGTGAGTATATCTCACTCCATCCTTCACACTAACTCTACCACACTCTAAATGTATAGAAGGCGGCTCTCTGGATGTACTGGCGGTGTTAAGCATGAGTGCATCTAACACCATCCTTCGCTCTGTTAGCACTGGTGGTTTAAGGGGTGAGTATATCTAACTCCTTCCTTCACACTAACTCTACCACACTGTAAATGTATAGAAGGTGGCTCTCTGGATGTAATGGTGGTGTTAAGCATGAGTGCATCTAACACCATCCTTCGCTCTGTAAGCACTGGCAGTGTGAGGGGTGAGTATATCTCACTCCATCCTTCACACTAACTCTACAACACTGTAAATGTATAGAAGGCGGCTCTCTGGATGTACTGGTGGTGTTAAGCATGAGTGCATCTAACACCATCCTTCGCTCTGTAAGCACTGGCGGTTTAAGGGGTGAGTATATCTCACTCCACCCTTCACACTAACTCTACCACACTCTAAATGTATAGAACGCGGCTCTCTGGATGTAATGGCGGTGTTAAGCATGAGTGCATCTAACACCATCCTTCGCTCTGTAAGCACTGGCAGTGTGAGGGGTGAGTATATCTCACTCCATCCTTCACACTAACTCTACCACACTCTAAATGTATAGAAGGCGGCTTTCTGGATGTACTGGCAGTGTTAAGCATGAGTGCATCTAACACCATCCTTCGCTCTGTAAGCACTGGCAGTGTGAGGGGTGAGTATATCTCACTCTATCCTTCACACTAACTCGACCACACTCTAAATGTATAGAAGGCGGCTCTCTGGATGTACTGGCGGTGTTAAGCATGAGTGCATCTAACACCATCCTTCGCTCTGTTAGCACTGGCGGTTTAAGGGGTGAGTATATCTAACTCCATCCTTCACACTAACTCTACCACACTGTAAATGTATAGAAGGTGGCTCTCTGGATGTAATGGCGGTGTTAAGCATGAGTGCATCTATCACCATCCTTCGCTCTGTAAGCACTGGCAGTGTGAGGGGTGAGTATATCTCACTGCATCCTTCACACTACCTCTACCACACTCTAAATGTATAGAAGGCGGCTCTCTGGATGCACTGGCGTGTTTAGCATGAGTGCATCTAACACCATCCTTCGCTCTGTAAGCACTGGCAGTTTAAGGGGTGAGTATATCTCACTCCATCCTTCACACTAACTTTACCACACTCTAAATGTATAGAAGGCGGCTCTCTGGATGTACTGGCAGTGTTAAGCATGAGTGCATCTAACACCATCCTTCGCTCTGTAAGCACTGGCAGTGTGAGGGGTGAGTATATCTCACTCTATCCTTCACACTAACTCGACCACACTCTAAATGTATAGAAGGCGGCTCTCTGGATGTACTGGCGGTGTTAAGCATGAGTGCATCTAACACCATCCTTCGCTCTGTTAGCACTGGCGGTTTAAGGGGTGAGTATATCTAACTCCACCCTTCACACTAACTCTACCACACTGTAAATGTATAGAAGGTGGCTCTCTGGATGTAATGGCGGTGTTAAGCATGAGTGCATCTATCACCATCCTTCGCTCTGTAAGCACTGGCAGTGTGAGGGGTGAGTATATCTCACTGCATCCTTCACACTACCTCTACCACACTCTAAATGTATAGAAGGCGGCTCTCTGGATGCACTGGCGTGTTTAGCATGAGTGCATCTAACACCATCCTTCGCTCTGTAAGCACTGGCAGTTTAAGGGGTGAGTATATCTCACTCCATCCTTCACACTAACTCTACCACACTCTAAATGTATAGAAGGCGGCTCTCTGGATGTACTGGCAGTGTTAAGCATGAGTGCATCTAACACCATCCTTCGCTCTGTAAGCACTGGCGGTTTAAGGGGTGAGTATATCTCACTCCACCCTTCACACTAACTCTACCACACTCTAAATGTATAGAAGGCGACTCTCTGGATGTACTGGCGTGTTAAGCATGAGTGCATCTAACACCATCCTTTGCTCTGTAAGCACTGGCAGTGTGAGGGGTGAGTATATCTTACTGCATCCTTCACACTACCTCCACCACACTCTAAATGTATAGAAGGCGGCTCTCTGGATGTACTGGCGTGTTTAGCATGAGTGCATCTAACACCATCCTTCGCTCTGTAAGCACTGGCAGTTTAAGGGGTGAGTATATCTCACTCCATCCTTCACACTAACTCTACCACACTCTAAATGTATAGAAGGCGGCTCTCTGGATGTACTGGCAGTGTTAAGCATGAGTGCATCTAACACCATCCTTCGCTCTGTAAGCACTGGCGGTTTAAGTGGTGAATATATCTCACTCCATCCTTCACACTAACTCTACCACACTCTAAATGTATAGAAGGCGGCTCTCTGGATGTACTGGCGGTGTTAAGCATGAATGCATCTAACACCATCCTTCGCTCTGTAAGCTCTGGCAGTGTGAGGGGTGAGTATATCTCACTCCATCCTTCACACTAACTCTACCACACTCTAAATGTATAGAAGGCGGCTCTCTGGGTTCACTGGCGGTGTTAAGCATGAGTGCATCTAACACCATCCTTCGCTCTGAAAGCACTGGCGGTTTAAGGGGTGAGTATATCTCACTCCATCCTTCACACTAACTCTACCACACTGTAAATGTATAGAAGGTGGCTCTCTGGATGTAATGGCGGTGTTAGGCATGAGTGCATCTAACACCATCCTTCGCTCTGTAAGCACTGGCAGTGTGAAGGGTGAGTATATCTCACTCCATCCTTCACACTAACTCTACCACACTCTAAATGTATAGAAGGCGGCTCTCTGGGTGCACTGGCATGTTAAGCATGAATGCATCTAACACCATCCTTCGCTCTGTAAGCTCTGGCAGTGTGAGGGGTGAGTATATCTCACTCCATCATTCACACTAACTCTACCACACTCTAAATGTATAGAAGGCGGCTCTCTGGGTTCACTGGCGGTGTTAAGCATGAGTGCATCTAACACCATCCTTCGCTCTGAAAGCACTGGCGGTTTAAGGGGTGAGTATATCTCACTCCATCCTTCACACTAACTCTACCACACTCTAAATGTATAGAAGGCGGCTCACTGGATGCACTGGCGGTGTTAAGCATGAGTGCATCTAACACCATCATTCGCTCTGTAAGCACTGGCAGTGTGAGGGGTGAGTATATCTCACTCCATCCTTCACACTAACTCTACCACACTCTAAATGTATAGAAGGTGGCTCTCTGGGTGCACTGGCATGTTAAGCATGAGTGCATCTAACACCATCCTTCGCTCTGTAAGCACTGGCAGTGTGAGGGGTGAGTATATCTCACTCCATCCTTCACACTAACTCTACCACACTCTAAATGTATAGAAGGTGGCTCTCTGGATGCACTGGCGGTGTTCAGCTTGAGTGCATCTAACACCATCCTTCGCTCTGTAAGCACTGGCAGTGTGAAGGGTGAGTATATCTCACTCCATCCTTCACACTAACTCTACCACACTGTAAATGTATAGAAGGCGGCTCTCTGGATGCACTGGCGGTGTTAAGCATGGGTGCATCTAACACCATCCTTCGCTCTGTAAGCACTGGCAGTGTGAGGGGTGAGTATATCTCACTCCATCCTTCACACTAACTCTACCATACTCTAAATGTATAGACGGCGGCTGTGAGAAGTTGGCCTGGTATATGCTGTTCACTAGTTCTAGTGACCACCTTGTACCATGCCAAGCAACCCTTATGGTGTGGTTGTAAGTCAACCTTTTTGGACTAGCTGCCCTAGTGGTAGCGTAGGCTAAGCAGTCTTTGAGGCTAAACTCGTGAAGCGTGTTAAGCAAGCTGTTTTACCAATAGTAACCCCCTTTTATACCAATGAAAGGACACCACACAGATATATATTCAAAATATATATGTATTTATTTCTCAAAGTAACCCCTAGTCTCTTTATGAGCACAGGAGCACAAATCGTCAAACAAGATTATCACAGAATACACAGAAGTTGCACTTTATATGGATAGGCCCTGGTGGCCACTCGAACCATATACTAAAATAGTGGTATAAGTACCACGAGCAGGAAAGGGAAAAGGCCTAGGGCCTCTAGAATCGCTGGGCCTACAAGGAGCTAACGTCAGTTAGTGACCAGGAGGTCCACGGGTGGCGTGTGCAGAGCAAATAGTCACACGCGTGCTCCCATAGGTTTCAATGGGTGCGTAAAAAGTACAAAGTTACTGCAAAAGGAATCTTCCGGATGACCTAGGAACTTAAGATTTGGAACACAGGCACTAGAGATGTATTACTACACATGGGCACCGGAGTACCAGCTTTACCTCACCCACAGGAAGCGGGTGCATAGGCCTCAAAGTGCGTCGGGTTTCTTCTATCTGTTCCGTTGAGCCTGGGACAAAGATGCTGCAGGCGGTCGGTCGGGAAGAGATGCAGTGGATCCAAGAGTGGATCGGAGATGTTGAAGACCTGTAAGCAGAGGGGACAGTGTTCACAGTCACTAGCCAGTGACCAGCGTGGCACCAGGTGGGTACCAGGCGATGTCGGGTGCAAACAGGTGATGAGGGGTAGCTTGTCTCCGCAGCCACGTGGTCCCTGAAGGTCGACAACGTCCAGGAGTCGGCACACGAGCTGTCCCACGCAGGCTCTCGCTGTCGGCGGTGTCGGCGACTTGATCGAGCAAACAAGCCTTGGCAAAAGCAATTGCAGGAGGATTCGGAAATCAGCTGTTGGTTCTGACCAGCAAGGTCAGAGGGATTGCTCCTTTGGAGGGGAGCAAGGGCCAGTCTGGAGCAACCAGACCAGCGGTGTTTTGTCGTAGATTTCGTCGCCAAGATGGCCACTAGCCAGCGGGCCAGCAACCGGTTAGGCGCGTCGAGTGGCAAAATGCAGAAGGGCCCCACGCAGATCGTGGAGATGCTGGAGGGCTCACCTTTGGTGCAGATGCTGCTCGAGGGTTGGGCTTCTCAGGACCCAAAGCACAACTTGGAGGGAGCCTCGGTTGTTGCACTGGTCAGCTTGTCGTAGTCGTTCCAAGATGGCTGGCTCCACGTGTCTCAGTGCCTCCACGGGTCTCCTCTTTGCAGGGACTGTGGATCGGGCGGTGAGAGGTCTGGAGGTCCAGGTCTTGTCAGTCTCTGGGCTCGGGCTCCGGCGGGAGGCGGCGGCAAAGCAGACGTTGATTCGCTGGATGGTGCTTGCGTTAGCAAGGTGGTCACTCCCTGACCACAGGGGAGATTTTCTTCAGTCTTCTGTGCAGCAGAATGTCGAAGTTCCCGTCTTCTTCTTAGTTTCAAGTTGATTCCAGGATGTCTGAAGTCTTAGGACACAGCTCCTACCTTTATTCGGATTCTAGGGGCCGGACTACCTGCTAGGTCCCTCCCTATGGGTGGGACCAGGAAGGGGGGTGGTTACACCCCCAATCCTTTGTCCAGCTCGCCCCAGGCCCGGGACTGGTGTGCCCCAGGACCGGTTTGAACTGGCATATGCACCGAGGCTCCTTGTGAGCCACAGGCATGTCTGGTTTCTTTCAAGCCCTACCTGACCAATACACAAAATCCTGTCTGGGGTGGTGCACGCACCTCCCCTGGCAGGAAACCCTTTGTCCACACCTCCCAAGCTGGAAGGACTCCCAGCAGCAGGAGGGCAGACTTGTGTCTGTGGTGGCAGCATCCATTTTGTGGAGCTGAGGCTATGTCTGATTTTACCCGGGTTTCAGGCACTGTACATGTCGTGTCCCTCTAGAAGGGTGGAATGCTAACCCCGTCGCCAGAATTGGCGAGGGGTTAGTATTCCAATTCGTATGACACCTTACTCGACATGTTTTGATAAAGCCAAACCAAAGATAGCATTTAACCGCGAGGTTCATAATGCACTTAAGAGTATATGGTATGACGATATCTGGAAACAGTAGAAGGAAGTTGTTCCGACCACTGCAGACAGGCTCAGCTCATGCCAGAGCACCATCTCACATGGAACCAAGCACTCTGCCTTCAGGATTGTTAAGGCCTGCCATAGGAGTGACTTATAGGTTACCAGGTGTCCCATTTAAGTTTAGGTATAGGTATACTACACCTAAGTAAGAGGTGATTACACCAACTTACCCCAGCTGAGTGATCAGCCAGTTGTGTCAGATTGTTAGGCCAAGCCTGGGGTGGCATAATACATGCTTCAGCCCCTGGCAGGCCTTGGATATACCAATGCCCTGGGTACCTAGTGTACACTGGTACAGGGGCTGACAGGGTGATCCAACCAATTGGGTATGTACCTAGGGTACATGGAGTCCATTTTACAGAGAGAGCAGATAGCCTGAGAGCCTGAATGGCAGGATCTCAGGCCAACTAAGTCGAAAAACCAGCTAGACACTAGGCAAAAATTTGGGGGTAACCATAGTCAGATATCCACCTTCCTACACAACCCCCCCCCAAACGAAGGGAGATAAGGCTGACCTTGACCAGGTAAGCCTATATTGCCCAAGTGGCCATATAAGGAGGAACCAGCACTGGCATGGTTACCCCCTGTCTCATGGTCCACTAAGCAATCCCTCACACTAAGGGTATCAGAGGGTCTCCACCATAGGGAATCTCTACCTGTGGTGTGTCTTGGCAAAGTAAAAGGCTGGTGTTGAGATGGAGTACTGAAGTGAGTGTCCTCAAAGTGAGGCCTCAGCCTCCTCCAATCATCCTCCACCATGGATGCCTTTCTTTCTTTAACTGAGTTGCACTGTGCTCTCAGGGTCAGCCTCTGGCTACCTAAAGCTGGAGGCTGGGTCCCTTTTGTGGGCTTACTGGAGGGACAGGTCAGGTTTGGGGCCCTAAGGTCCCATGTTTGCCTGTGCCCAACAGAATCCCCCTGGGGGAGGTCCCTAACTACCTGTAAAGGAGATCCCTCAGGAATGTTTTTACCCATCACCTGACTAGGGCTACTAGCCAGGCAATCCTCATTCTTTTGATGGGGGGGTTCTTGTGGACAGGGGCCCTCTGGGGGTCCACTGGCCTCCCTGACCTCTGCAGCCCTGGGCTGACTGAGGCAGGGTAGAGAGAGGCAGGCTACCTGCACCAGACTGGATCCCACCTTGGAAGGGGCCACTGACATCAGAGGCTCTGCCAGGCCAGGCCTGGCTACCTCTGGGGCAGTTCCTTCACAAGGGGTGAGGTCAGATCCCTGAGGAGGCTGACCTTTTCCTAATGTCTGGGGAGAGGGAGACTTTTCTTCCTCCCCACTACTCTCAGTTTGTGTGGAGTGATCCATTGTTTCAGGCTTCACTACACCTATGTCAGTCTGAGTATAGGCTGAGACCATTACAGCCTTGCCAACCTTTTCAGGGGGGCACTCAGTTTGTGTTTGAGCTGTGACTGTCACAGCTCTGCCAGTCCCTACAGGGAAGTCTGTCTGTGCCTGGGCTGTGGCTACCACTGCCCTTCCAACCTTTTCAGGGAGGAAATCTATTTGGACAGGGGTTGTGAATGGCACAACCCCCCTACCCTTTTGTGAAAGGCCTACCATTTTAGAATGGGTGTCTTGTTCAACTCCAGCCCAAGCTGAGAGTTCTAAGTCATTCCCCAGTAAGCAGTCTACAGGCAAGGTTGGGGACACTGCTACCCTTTTAGGGCCAGTGACCCCTCCCCAGCTGAGACATACCTCTGCCATGGGATGACTGTTCTGTTTGCCATCAATGTTAGTCACCTGGTAGGAGAAACCGGGCAAAAGCTGCTCAGAGGGAACTAGCCAATGGGCCACCATTGTGATGCTAGCCCCAGTGTCTCTGTAGGCCTCAGCTTTTGTACCATTGATGTAGGGCTCCTGTCTGTACCTACCCAAAGTGTTGGGACAGGCAGTGAAGTTGGCAAACCCCATGCCACCATCACAGACAAGAGTGGTTGCTGTAGGGGAATTGGCTAAGCCAGGGTCCCCCTGTGTTCCCCAAGTAAACCCACCCAGATTTCTGGGGGCACTCCCACCACCTGGGGGATTACTGCTGACAGTAATAGGTGGTGTGACAGGAGTAATTGGAGGAACAGTTTTGTTTTTAGCCCTTGGGCAACCGCTGTCAGTTTTCCAATGCCCAGGAGTTTTACACTCATGGCAGTAGGGCTTTTTAGCTGTGGTAGAGGAGGGAGCTTGGGACCCACCACCCTGTGTGGAGTTTTGGGGCCCTGAGGAAGGTTTCTCTTTTTCTTTATCCCCACCCTTCTCTTGAGGCTTGGTGGTATCTTTCTTTTGGTCACCACCCTGGTTTTTAGGCCTGATCCTGGTCCTGACCCATTTATCTGCCCTCTTTCCCAATTCTTGGGGAGAGGTCAAATCTGAGTCTACCAGGTGTTGATGGAGAAGCTGGTTTTGACAATTACTTAAAATCTGCTCTCTCATCATCAAATTGTACAATCCTGTATAATCAGACACCTTACTTCCCAGCAACCAACCCTCCAAAGCCTTAGTGGCACATTCCACATATTCAGACCAGTCCTGAGTCTGTGTCTTCTGGGTGTCTCTGAACATTAACCTGTACTGTTCAGTGGTTAAGCCTAACCCATCAACTAGGACACTCTTCAGGACTCTGTAATTTCTGACATCCTCTTCTCTAACAGTGAGGAGTCTATCTCTGCCTCTCCCCTCAAAGGAGAGCCATAAGATTGCTGCCCACTGGTCTTCAGGAACCTGCTGCACTTTGCAGGCTCTCTCAAGAGCAGTCATCCATTTGTGGATGTCATCCCCACTTTTGTAGGGGGGCACAATCTTGGACAGGTTCCTATTGTCAAAGACCCTATCTTTGTCCCTAGGGACATTGCTGCCACCAGTGGGTATAGACCCACTCTCTCTATGCTGCCTAGCCTTGCTCAGTTTTTCTTCCATCAGGGCTACTTCTAGCTCCTGCTTCCTGATCCTCAGCTGGGCTTCCTGCATTCTGGCCTCATGTTCCCTCCTCTGAGGGGTGGTCAGTCTCCTTCTGGAGTGACCTTGAGAGCCTCTAGAGCCATGGGAAGCATTGGAGTCACCTGAGCGATTCCTTTGCCTTCCAAGCCCTGTGTTAAGTCCACTGGGGAGATCCAATGGGGTGAACCCACTGTCAGTCCCCAATAGCCTTAGTTTAGCTGGGCCAAGTATAACACTTGGCACTGGGCTAGTTCTCCCTTCATCCCCACTCACATCTGTATCCCCATCACTTTCTTCCTCTGTGGTAGGCATCCCATCTAAGGGGTGACTATTGGGAAGGGGTACTTCAGTGGCATCTTCAGAAGGGGGGCCTCCTGTTCCTGTCCCTAAGGGGGCTAACTGGGAAGCTTTCTTGAGTGCTCTCTGATTCTCATCATTCTGTAAGAGCTCTCTGAGCTCAGCAGAGTTTGGGTTCTTGGGCTGTTTAAGGCCTCTAAGAGTTGCCAAATGCCTGAGCTCATTCTGATTAAGGGTAGCAAAGCTGGTTGGTGCCCTCTGGGGGTCACTCTCGACAGAGATGGGTACAGTGGACCCCTCTGCCCCGGCCATTGCTCTTAAGTGTGGGTGGATGTGTTGCAATCTACCTACACTTGGGTTTACCTACTAAACCTATCTAGTAGTTGTAGTCAGGGTGTGCTACTCCCTTTGCTCTACAACAACTAAGTTCAGTAGAACTTATGTATATCTAATCTTGTTTTATATGTACCTACAGGTACCTATGTGATCTTTCAATTGGTAACCAAGAGATTACAATGGTAAAACACAGCAAGCTCAAATCCAACCGCTGCTCACCAATGTGAGAAGTTGGCCTGGTATATGCTGTTCACTAGTTCTAGTGACCACCTCGTACCATGCCAAGCAACCCTTATGGTGTGGTTGTAAGTCAACCTTTTCGGACTAGCTGCCCTAGTGGTAGCGTAGGCTAAGCAGTCTTTGAGGCTAAACTCGTGAAGCGTGTTAAGCAAGCTGTTTTACCAATAGTAACCCCCTTTTATACCAATGAAAGGACACCACACAGATATATATTCAAAATATATATGTATTTATTTCTCAAAGTAACCCCTAGTCTCTTTATGAGCACAGGAGCACAAATCGTCAAACAAGATTATCACAGAATACACAGAAGTTGCACTTTATATGGATAGGCCCTGGTGGCCACTCGAACCATATACTAAAATAGTGGTATAAGTACCACGAACAGAAAAGGGAAAAGGCCTAGGGCCTCTAGAATCGCTGGGCCTACAAGGAGCTAACGTCAGTTAGTGACCAGGAGGTCCACGGGTGGCGTGTGCAGAGCAAATAGTCACACGCGTGCTCCCATAGGTTTCAATGGGTGCGTAAAAAGTACAAAGTTACTGCAAAAGGAATCTTCCGGATGACCTAGGAACTTAAGATTTGGAACACAGGCACTAGAGATGTATTACTACACTTGGGCACAGGTGTGCCAGCTTTACCTCACCCACAGGAAGCGGGTGCATAGGCCTCGAAGTGCGTCGGGTTTCTTCTATCTGTTCCGTGGAGCTTGAAGACAAAGATGCTGCAGGCGGTCGGTCCGGGAGAGATGCAGTGGATCCAAGAGTGGATCGGAGATGTTGAAGACCTGTAAGCAGAGGGGACAGTGTTCACAGTCACTAGCCAGTGACCAGCGTGGCACCAGGTGGGTACCAGGCGATGTCGGGTGCAAACAGGTGATGAGGGGTAGCTTGTCTCCGCAGCCACGTGGTCCCTGAAGGTCGACAACGTCCAGGAGTCGGCACACGAGCTGTCCCACGCAGGCTCTCGCTGTCGGCGGTGTCGGCGACTTGATCGAGCAAACAAGCCTTGGCAAAAGCAATTGCAGGAGGATTCGGAAATCAGCTGTTGGTTCTGACCAGCAAGGTCAGAGGGATTGCTCCTTTGGAGGGGAGCAAGGGCCAGTCTGGAGCAACCAGACCAGCGGTGTTTTGTCGTAGATTTCGTCGCCAAGATGGCCACTAGCCAGCGGGCCAGCAACCGGTTAGGCGCGTCGAGTGGCAAAATGCAGAAGGGCCCCACGCAGATCGTGGAGATGCTGGAGGGCTCACCTTTGGTGCAGATGCTGCTCGAGGGTTGGGCTTCTCAGGACCCAAAGCACAACTTGGAGGGAGCCTCGGTTGTTGCACTGGTCAGCTTGTCGTAGTCGTTCCAAGATGGCTGGCTCCACGTGTCTCAGTGCCTCCACGGGTCTCCTCTTTGCAGGGACTGTGGATCGGGCGGTGAGAGGTCTGGAGGTCCAGGTCTTGTCAGTCTCTGGGCTCGGGCTCCGGCGGGAGGCGGCGGCAAAGCAGACGTTGATTCGCTGGATGGTGCTTGCGTTAGCAAGGTGGTCACTCCCTGACCACAGGGGAGATTTTCTTCAGTCTTCTGTGCAGCAGAATGTCGAAGTTCCCGTCTTCTTCTTAGTTTCAAGTTGATTCCAGGATGTCTGAAGTCTTAGGACACAGCTCCTACCTTTATTCGGATTCTAGGGGCCGGACTACCTGCTAGGTCCCTCCCTATGGGTGGGACCAGGAAGGGGGGTGGTTACACCCCCAATCCTTTGTCCAGCTCGCCCCAGGCCCGGGACTGGTGTGCCCCAGGACCGGTTTGAACTGGCATATGCACCGAGGCTCCTTGTGAGCCACAGGCATGTCTGGTTTCTTTCAAGCCCTACCTGACCAATACACAAAATCCTGTCTGGGGTGGTGCACGCACCTCCCCTGGCAGGAAACCCTTTGTCCACACCTCCCAAGCTGGAAGGACTCCCAGCAGCAGGAGGGCAGACTTGTGTCTGTGGTGGCAGCATCCATTTTGTGGAGCTGAGGCTATGTCTGATTTTACCCGGGTTTCAGGCACTGTACATGTCGTGTCCCTCTAGAAGGGTGGAATGCTAACCCCGTCGCCAGAATTGGCGAGGGGTTAGTATTCCAATTCGTATGACACCTTACTCGACATGTTTTGATAAAGCCAAACCAAAGATAGCATTTAACCGCGAGGTTCATAATGCACTTAAGAGTATATGGTATGACGATATCTGGAAACAGTAGAAGGAAGTTGTTCCGACCACTGCAGACAGGCTCAGCTCATGCCAGAGCACCATCTCACATGGAACCAAGCACTCTGCCTTCAGGATTGTTAAGGCCTGCCATAGGAGTGACTTATAGGTTACCAGGTGTCCCATTTAAGTTTAGGTATAGGTATACTACACCTAAGTAAGAGGTGATTACACCAACTTACCCCAGCTGAGTGATCAGCCAGTTGTGTCAGATTGTTAGGCCAAGCCTGGGGTGGCATAATACATGCTTCAGCCCCTGGCAGGCCTTGGATATACCAATGCCCTGGGTACCTAGTGTACACTGGTACAGGGGCTGACAGGGTGATCCAACCAATTGGGTATGTACCTAGGGTACATGGAGTCCATTTTACAGAGAGAGCAGATAGCCTGAGAGCCTGAATGGCAGGATCTCAGGCCAACTAAGTCGAAAAACCAGCTAGACACTAGGCAAAAATTTGGGGGTAACCATAGTCAGATATCCACCTTCCTACACAATCCCTCACCCTAAGGGTATCAGAGGGTCTCCACCATAGGGAATCTCTACCTGTGGTGTGTCTTGGCAAAGTAAAAGGCTGGTGTTGAGATGGAGTACTGAAGTGAGTGTCCTCAAAGTGAGGCCTCAGCTTCCTCCAATCATCCTCCACCATGGATGCCTTTCTTTCTTTAACTGAGTTGCACTGTGCTCTCAGGGTCAGCCTCTGGCTACCTAAAGCTGGAGGCTGGGTCCCTTTTGTGGGCTTACTGGAGGGACAGGTCAGGTTTGGGGCCCTAAGGTCCCATGTTTGCCTGTGCCCAACAGAATCCCCCTGGGGGAGGTCCCTAACTACCTGTAAAGGAGATCCCTCAGGAATGTTTTTACCCATCACCTGACTAGGGCTACTAGCCAGGCAATCCTCATTCTTTTGATGGGGGGGTTCTTGTGGACAGGGGCCCTCTGGGGGTCCACTGGCCTCCCTGACCTCTGCAGCCCTGGGCTGACTGAGGCAGGGTAGAGAGAGGCAGGCTACCTGCACCAGACTGGATCCCACCTTGGAAGGGGCCACTGACATCAGAGGCTCTGCCAGGCCAGGCCTGGCTACCTCTGGGGCAGTTCCTTCACAAGGGGTGAGGTCAGATCCCTGAGGAGGCTGACCTTTTCCTAATGTCTGGGGAGAGGGAGACTTTTCTTCCTCCCCACTACTCTCAGTTTGTGTGGAGTGATCCATTGTTTCAGGCTTCACTACACCTATGTCAGTCTGAGTATAGGCTGAGACCATTACAGCCTTGCCAACCTTTTCAGGGGGGCACTCAGTTTGTGTTTGAGCTGTGACTGTCACAGCTCTGCCAGTCCCTACAGGGAAGTCTGTCTGTGCCTGGGCTGTGGCTACACTGCCCTTCCAACCTTTTCAGGGAGGAAATCTATTTGGACAGGGGTTGTGAATGGCACAACCCCCCTACCCTTTTGTGAAAGGCCTACCATTTTAGAATGGGTGTCTTGTTCAACTCCAGCCCAAGCTGAGAGTTCTAAGTCATTCCCCAGTAAGCAGTCTACAGGCAAGGTTGGGGACACTGCTACCCTTTTAGGGCCAGTGACCCCTCCCCAGCTGAGACATACCTCTGCCATGGGATGACTGTTCTGTTTGCCATCAATGTTAGTCACCTGGTAGGAGAAACCGGGCAAAAGCTGCTCAGAGGGAACTAGCCAATGGGCCACCATTGTGATGCTAGCCCCAGTGTCTCTGTAGGCCTCAGCTTTTGTACCATTGATGTAGGGCTCCTGTCTGTACCTACCCAAAGTGTTGGGACAGGCAGTGAAGTTGGCAAACCCCATGCCACCATCACAGACAAGAGTGGTTGCTGTAGGGGAATTGGCTAAGCCAGGGTCCCCCTGTGTTCCCCAAGTAAACCCACCCAGATTTCTGGGGGCACTCCCACCACCTGGGGGATTACTGCTGACAGTAATAGGTGGTGTGACAGGAGTAATTGGAGGAACAGTTTTGTTTTTAGCCCTTGGGCAACCGCTGTCAGTTTTCCAATGCCCAGGAGTTTTACACTCATGGCAGTAGGGCTTTTTAGCTGTGGTAGAGGAGGGAGCTTGGGACCCACCACCCTGTGTGGAGTTTTGGGGCCCTGAGGAAGGTTTCTCTTTTTCTTTATCCCCACCCTTCTCTTGAGGCTTGGTGGTATCTTTCTTTTGGTCACCACCCTGGTTTTTAGGCCTGATCCTGGTCCTGACCCATTTATCTGCCCTCTTTCCCAATTCTTGGGGAGAGGTCAAATCTGAGTCTACCAGGTGTTGATGGAGAAGCTGGTTTTGACAATTACTTAAAATCTGCTCTCTCATCATCAAATTGTACAATCCTGTATAATCAGACACCTTACTTCCCAGCAACCAACCCTCCAAAGCCTTAGTGGCACATTCCACATATTCAGACCAGTCCTGAGTCTGTGTCTTCTGGGTGTCTCTGAACATTAACCTGTACTGTTCAGTGGTTAAGCCTAACCCATCAACTAGGACACTCTTCAGGACTCTGTAATTTCTGACATCCTCTTCTCTAACAGTGAGGAGTCTATCTCTGCCTCTCCCCTCAAAGGAGAGCCATAAGATTGCTGCCCACTGGTCTTCAGGAACCTGCTGCACTTTGCAGGCTCTCTCAAGAGCAGTCATCCATTTGTGGATGTCATCCCCACTTTTGTAGGGGGGCACAATCTTGGACAGGTTCCTATTGTCAAAGACCCTATCTTTGTCCCTAGGGACATTGCTGCCACCAGTGGGTATAGACCCACTCTCTCTATGCTGCCTAGCCTTGCTCAGTTTTTCTTCCATCAGGGCTACTTCTAGCTCCTGCTTCCTGATCCTCAGCTGGGCTTCCTGCATTCTGGCCTCATGTTCCCTCCTCTGAGGGGTGGTCAGTCTCCTTCTGGAGTGACCTTGAGAGCCTCTAGAGCCATGGGAAGCATTGGAGTCACCTGAGCGATTCCTTTGCCTTCCCAGCCCTGTGTTAAGTCCACTGGGGAGATCCAGTGGGTTGAACCCACTGTCAGTCCCCAATAGCCTTGGTTTAGCTGGGCCAAGTATAACACTTGGCACTGGGCTAGTTCTCCCTTCATCCTCACTACTGTCAGTATCCTTTTCACTCTCATCCTCTGTGGTAGGCATCCCATCTAAGGGGTGACTATTGGGAAGGGGTACTTCAGTGGCATCTTCAGAAGGGGGGCCTCCTGTTCCTGTCCCTAAGGGGGCTAACTGGGAAGCTTTCTTGAGTGCTCTCTGATTCTCATCATTCTGTAAGAGCTCTCTGAGCTCAGCAGAGTTTGGGTTCTTGGGCTGTTTAAGGCCTCTAAGAGTTGCCAAATGCCTGAGCTCATTCTGATTAAGGGTAGCAAAGCTGGATGGTGCCCTCTGGGGGTCACTCTCAACAGAGATGGGTACAGTGGACCCCTCTGCCCCGGCCATTGCTCTTAAGTGTGGGTGGATGTGTTGCAATCTACCTACACTTGGGTTTACCTACTAAACCTATCTAGTAGTTGTAGTCAGGGTGTGCTACTCCCTTTGCTCTACAACAACTAAGTTCAGTAGAACTTAAGTATATCTAATCTTGTTTTATATGTACCTACAGGTACCTATGTGATCTTTCAATTGGTAACCAAGAGATTACAATGGTAAAACACAGCAAGCTCAAATCCAACCGCTGCTCACCAATGTGAGAAGTTGGCCTGGTATATGCTGTTCACTAGTTCTAGTGACCACCTTGTACCATGCCAAGCAACCCTTATGGTGTGGTTGTAAGTCAACCTTTTTGGACTAGCTGCCCTAGTGGTAGCGTAGGCTAAGCAGTCTTTGAGGCTAAACTCGTGAAGCGTGTTAAGCAAGCTGTTTTACCAATAGTAACCCCCTTTTATACCAATGAAAGGACACCACACAGATATATATTCAAAATATATATGTATTTATTTCTCAAAGTAACCCCTAGTCTCTTTATGAGCACAGGAGCACAAATCGTCAAACAAGATTATCACAGAATACACAGAAGTTGCACTTTATATGGATAGGCCCTGGTGGCCACTCGAACCATATACTAAAATAGTGGTATAAGTACCACGAGCAGGAAAGGGAAAAGGCCTAGGGCCTCTAGAATCACTGGGCCTACAAGGAGCTAACGTCAGTTAGTGACCAGGAGGTCCACGGGTGGCGTGTGCAGAGCAAATAGTCACACGCGTGCTCCCATAGGTTTCAATGGGTGCGTAAAAAGTACAAAGTTACTGCAAAAGGAATCTTCCGGATGACCTAGGAACTTAAGATTTGGAACACAGGCACTAGAGATGTATTACTACACATGGGCACCGGAGTACCAGCTTTACCTCACCCACAGGAAGCGGGTGCATAGGCCTCAAAGTGCGTCGGGTTTCTTCTATCTGTTCCGTTGAGCCTGGGACAAAGATGCTGCAGGCGGTCGGTCGGGAAGAGATGCAGTGGATCCAAGAGTGGATCGGAGATGTTGAAGACCTGTAAGCAGAGGGGACAGTGTTCACAGTCACTAGCCAGTGACCAGCGTGGCACCAGATGGGTACCAGGCGATGTCGGGTGCAAACAGGTGATGAGGGGTAGCTTGTCTCCGCAGCCACGTGGTCCCTGAAGGTCGACGACGTCCAGGAGTCGGCTCACGAGCTGTCCCACGCAGGCTCTCACTGTCGGCGGTGTCGGCGACTTGATCGAAGCAAACAAGCCTTGGCAAAAGCAATTGTAGAAGGATTCGGAAATCAGCTGTTGGTTCTGACCAGCAAGGTCAGAGGGATTGCTCCTTTGGAGGGGAGCAAGGGCCAGTCTGGAGCAACCAGACCAGCGGTGTTTGTCGTAGATTTCGTCGCCAAGATGGCCACTAGCCAGCGGGCCAGCAACCGGTTAGGCGCGTCGAGTGGCAAAATGCAGAAGGGCCCCACGCAGATCGTGGAGATGCTGGAGGGCTCACCTTTGGTGCAGATGCTGCTCGAGGGTTGGGCTTCTCAGGACCCAAAGCACAACTTGGAGGGAGCCTCGGTTGTTGCACTGGTCAGCTTGTCGTAGTCGTTCCAAGATGGCTGGCTCCACGTGTCTCGGTGCCTCCACGGGTCTCCTCTTTGCAGGGACTGTGGATCGGGCGGTGAGAGGTCTGGAGGTCCAGGTCTTGTCAGTCTCTGGGCTCGGGCTCCGGCGGGAGGCAGCGGCAAAGCAGACGGTGATTCGCTGGATGGTGCTTGCGTTAGCAAGGTGGTCACTCCCTGACCACAGGGGAGATTTTCTTCAGTCTTCTGTGCAGCAGAATGTCGAAGTTCCCGTCTTCTTCTTAGTTTCAAGTTGATTCCAGGATGTCTCAAGTCTTAGGACACAGCTCCTACCTTTATTCGGATTCTAGGGGCCGGACTACCTGCTAGGTCCCTCCCTATGGGTGGGACCAGGAAGGGGGGTGGTTACACCCCCAATCCTTTGTCCAGCTCGCCCCAGGCCCGGGACTGGTGTGCCCCAGGACCGGTTTGAACTGGCATATGCACCGAGGCTCCTTGTGAGCCACAGGCATGTCTGGTTTCTTTCAAGCCCTACCTGACCAATACACAAAATCCTGTCTGGGGTGGTGCACGCACCTCCCCTGGCAGGAAACCCTTTGTCCACACCTCCCAAGCTGGAAGGACTCCCAGCAGCAGGAGGGCAGACTTGTGTCTGTGGTGGCAGCATCCATTTTGTGGAGCTGAGGCTATGTCTGATTTTACCCGGGTTTCAGGCACTGTACATGTCGTGTCCCTCTAGAAGGGTGGAATGCTAACCCCGTCGCCAGAATTGGCGAGGGGTTAGTATTCCAATTCGTATGACACCTTACTCGACATGTTTTGATAAAGCCAAACCAAAGTTAGCATTTAACCGCGAGGTTCATAATGCACTTAAGAGTATATGGTATGACGATATCTGGAAACAGTAGAAGGAAGTTGTTCCGACCACTGCAGACAGGCTCAGCTCATGCCAGAGCACCATCTCACATGGAACCAAGCACTCTGCCTTCAGGATTGTTAAGGCCTGCCATAGGAGTGACTTATAGGTTACCAGGTGTCCCATTTAAGGTTAGGTATAGGTATACTACACCTAAGTAAGAGGTGATTACACCAACTTACCCCAGCTGAGTGATCAGCCAGTTGTGTCAGATTGTTAGGCCAAGCCTGGGGTGGCATAATACATGCTGCAGCCCCTGGCAGGCCTTGGGTACACCAATGCCCTGGGTACCTAGTGTACACTGGTACAGGGGCTGACAGGGTGATCCAACCAATTGGGTATGTACCTAGGGTACATGGAGTCCATTTTACAGAGAGAGCAGATAGCCTGAGAGCCTGAATGGCAGGATCTCAGGCCAACTAAGTCGAAAAACCAGCTAGACACTAGGCAAAAATTTGGGGGTAACCATAGTCAGATATCCACCTTCCTACAGCGGCTCTCTGTATGTACTGGCGGTGGTAAGCATGAGTGCATCTAACACCATACTTCGCTCTGTAAGCACTGGCGGTTTAAGGGGTGAGTATATCTCACTCCATCCTTCACACTAACTCTACCACACTCTAAATGTATAGAAGGTGGCTCTCTGGATGTACTGGCGAGTTAAGCATGAGTGCATCTAACACTATCCTTCACTCTGTAAGCACTGGCGTTTTAAGGGGTGAGTATATCTCACTCCATCCTTCACACTAACTCTACCACACTCTAAATGTATAGAAGGCGGTTCTCTGGATGTACTGGCGGTGTTAAGCATGAGTGCATCTAACACCATCCTTCGCTTTGTAAGCACTGGCAGTGTAATGGGTGAGTATATCTCACTCCATCCTTCACACTAACTCTACCACACTCTAAATGTATAGAAGGCGGCTCTCTGGATGTACTGGCGGTGTTAAGCATGAGTGCATCTAACACCATCCTTCGCTCTGAAAGCACTGGCGGTTTAAGGGGTGAGTATATCTCACTCCATCCTTCACACTAACTCTACCACACTGTAAATGTATAGAAGGTGGCTCTCTGGATGTAATGGCGGTGTTAAGCATGAGTGCATCTAACACCATCCTTCGCTCTGTAAGCACTGGCAGTGTGAAGGGTGAGTATATCTCACTCCATCCTTCACACTAACTCTACCACACTCTAAATGTATAGAAGGCGGCTCTCTGGGTGCACTGGCATGTTAAGCATGAATGCATCTAACACCATCCTTCGCTCTGTAAGCTCTGGCAGTGTGAGGGGTGAGTATATCTCACTCCATCATTCACACTAACTCTACCACACTCTAAATGTATAGAAGGCGGCTCTCTGGGTTCACTGGCGGTGTTAAGCATGAGTGCATCTAACACCATCCTTCGCTCTGAAAGCACTGGCGGTTTAAGGTGTGAGTATATCTCACTCCATCCTTCACACTAACTCTACCACACTCTAAATGTATAGAAGGCGGCTCACTGGATGCACTGGCGGTGTTAAGCATGAGTGCATCTAACACCATCATTCGCTCTGTAAGCACTGGCAGTGTGAGGGGTGAGTATATCTCACTCCATCCTTCACACTAACTCTACCACACTCTAAATGTATAGAAGGTGGCTCTCTGGGTGCACTGGCATGTTAAGCATGAGTGCATCTAACACCATCCTTCGCTATGTAAGCACTGGCAGTGTGAGGGGTGAGTATATCTCACTCCATCCTTCACACTAACTCTACCACACTCTAAATGTATAGAAGGTGGCTCTCTGGATGCACTGGCGGTGTTCAGCTTGAGTGCATCTAACACCATCCTTCGCTCTGTAAGCACTGGCAGTGTGAAGGGTGAGTATAGCTCACTCCATCCTTCACACTAACTCTACCACACTGTAAATGTATAGAAGGCGGCTCTCTGGATGCACTGGCGGTGTTAAGCATGGGTGCATCTAACACCATCCTTCGCTCTGTAAGCACTGGCAGTGTGAGGGGTGAGTATATCTCACTCCATCCTTCACACTAACTCTACCATACTCTAAATGTATAGACGGCGGCTCTCTGTATGTACTGGCGGTGTTAAGCATGAGTGCATCTAACACCATACTTCGCTCTGTAAGCACTGGCGGTTTAAGGGGTGAGTATATCTCACTCCATCCTTCACACTAACTCTACCACACTCTAAATGTATAGAAGGTGGCTCTCTGGATGTACTGGCGAGTTAAGCATGAGTGCATCTAACACTATCCTTCACTCTGTAAGCACTGGCGTTTTAAGGGGTGAGTATATCTCACTCCATCCTTCACACTAACTCTACCACACTCTAAATGTATAGAAGGCGGTTCTCTGGATGTACTGGCGGTGTTAAGCATGAGTGCATCTAACACCATCCTTCGCTTTGTAAGCACTGGCAGTGTAATGGGTGAGTATATCTCACTTCATCCTTCACACTAACTCTACCACACTCTAAATGTATAGAAGGCGGCTCTCTGGATGTCCTGGCGGTGTTAAGCATGAGTGCATGTAACACCATCCTTCGCTCTGTTAGCACTGGTGGTTTAAGGGGTGAGTATATCTAACTCCATCCTTCACACTAACTCTACCACACTGTAAATGTATAGAAGGTGGCTCTCTGGATGTAATGGCGGTGTTAAGCATGAGTGCATCTAACACCATCCTTCGCTCTGTAAGCACTGGCAGTGTGAGGGGTGAGTATATCTCACTCCATCCTTCACACTAACTCTACAACACTGTAAATGTATAGAAGGCGGCTCTCTGGATGTACTGGCGGTGTTAAGCATGGGTGCATCTAACACCATCCTTCGCTCTGTAAGCACTGGCGGTTTAAGGGGTGAGTATATCTCACTCCACCCTTCACACTAACTCTACCACACTCTAAATGTATAGAACGCGGCTCTCTGGATGAACTGGCGTGTTAAGCATGAGTGCATCTAACACCATCCTTCACTCTGTATGCACTGGCGGTTTAAGGGGTGAGTATATCTCACTCCATCCTTCACACTAACTCTACCACACTCTAAATGTATAAAAGGCGGCTCTCTGGATGTACTGGCAGTGTTAAGCATGAGTGCATCTAACACCATCCTTCGCTCTGTAAGCACTGGCAGTGTGAGGGGTGAGTATATCTCACTCCATCCTTCACACTAACTCTACCACACTCTAAATGTATAGAAGGCGGCTCTCTGGATGTACTGGCGGTGTTAAGCATGAGTGCATCTAACACCATCCTTCGCTCTGTAAGCACTGGCAGTGTGAGGGGTGAGTATATTTCACTCCATCCTTCACACTAACTCTACCACACTGTGGAAATATGGATTTTTCCGATCAGTTATGTCCCCTATCTTGGACCCCAACGGTTTCATGTATGAATCACAAGTACATGTATGTTCCCACCAGTTCCAGTTATAAAGACGCAAACTCATGTGCGTCCACCGTCAACATGTCCTCTTTCAGATTTGCCATGAATAGGCTGGATATTCCATTCCTAAGTATGAAAGGCCACCGGCTTTATATGGTTCACTTATGCCATTTTACAGTCCAGGCAAGTAGGCCCTGATTCTGTCATCAAGCTTTTCTTGCTTTCTGTCTCTAAAGCTCCAGTCTGAGCCTGCATCTGTGACCATGAACTTTGTCTCATTCCCTGCGCGGCTCACGATGCCTGACATCAGCCTGTTGCCTGCCAAGAAACTGTATTTCACCTTCGAAATTATCTGCTCCGCTCCCTGCCCAATGCATTCCTGTCTAGTAGTTTAAGTAAACATTCTTCCAGCTACCGAGCAAAGGCCCGGTTTCTCTGTCTTTATGCAAGTAATTCATAGCCTTATTATTATGGAAGACTTCTGCCCTCGCATCTAGTGTAGACACTTAGACGCTTGTACACGCACTAACAGTCAGTATAGGCAGTATAGAATAAGATTCTACTCTAAGAGACTTCTCTTTTGGATAACATAGTTCTTTAAACATAGGATGTTAGATATGATTTGGGATTAGGTTGACTTGACCCTCCAGACATCTGTCGCCACATGTAGAGCTAAATGTCAAGTCCCCTTCACCCCCTAGTTGCACGTCAATCACACGTCATGCTGCTGCGCGCGCATTTCTGCCAAGTATTTCTGCTAACGTTGCGAAATTCTTTCATGGAAACACCCTATTATGACATCACACTTAATGACGTTCTTTAGTTACACCCAGTTACACCTACTTTTGCTACGTATGTATGTTTTATCTACACTATCAATTGTTACGCCTCCTGCATTTGCTTCACTGTAATGCCTATTGTATAAAAGTGATTAATTATCAACAATGTATGTACTTCACTTCCCGAACCTCCGTGGTGATGGAACTTGGAGTCACCGATTCGAATCGTCCATTGGAATAAAGCCCATTCCGAACCTCTAATACCACGGATTCTGCCTCTTATTTATTGAGCTATTTTTATTATGTTCTGTATCAAATTAAGTCCCGGTAATTAAATTATTTACCACATGAATGGCGCCCGAACAGGGACACTTTCTCATCTCACGCGCCGGCGGTGCGTTGCAGGCCCGGTCTCCTGCCACAGCTGGACGGACAACAACGCGTACCAGCAGGATTTCCTGTATCTCCCTCCGGTCAAGCGGGGGCGACTGAGGCTGCGATCAACACCCAGACGAGGCGGTGAGAAGTGCGAAGTATCCCGACCAGAGCCTAGCTGAGAGAGCAAGATCCGAGGTATACAGAGGCCCACCAAGTTTCCGATGTCCCGAAGTGTCCGAAGTTTTCGAGTCGAGTCCAGTCCGGTCCAGTTCAGTTCAGTTCCGTTCCGAGGCCTTCCGTTCCGAGCTACCCGGTGAGTACCATTACTGGGGAGGCGTTCTGACGTGCACATAGGTTGTGCCGGTCAAGACGGGTTTGGGTACACAAATCCGGTCTGCACTGTTTTAGCAGTGTATCTGTACTGTTTAGCAGTATATCTAGTATATCAAGTATATAAATTCAGAATAATTCAGTTAATGCCGAGTATTATGTTTAGTGATTAAGTTTCCTTAGAATCGTCATCATCATTGTTGCTCATTTAAATGTTAAATGTTAAATGTGTTAATACGTCCTGCATATTGTGGTGTGAATGACTGTTCATTATCGTGGTTTATTGTATTAAGTTTGTTCAAGATCAAGTAGAAGACCAGTTCTCAATATGCCGCTCTTTTCGAAATTAAGACAGTTCACAACTAGAAAAGGGGTACTCGAAGAAGCTGTTCCTATTCCTCCTAGGGACACTCCAGGGTACTTCATGTATCACAAACACGGCTTAGATGCTATATTATTTCTTGATTTATGGGTAGACTACACCAAGGAATTACCAGAAAGTCAGAGGTGGCCCGCAGCTGGGACCTGGGATGCAGAGTGCATCATGAAAGTAGAGGAAGAGTTATGGAAAAGGAAAGCCAGACAGTCACAGAAAGACGCTGTTGAGTTATGGCGCAAAGAATCTCATAGACGTACAGAAAAAGCACTCCGACAGAAAGAGAAAAATAAAGAGAATTCAAATAAAGTCCGAGAAAATCTATTAATTGAAGAAGGTACACGAGTGAAATCAGAACAAGTAGACAGACAAAGAAATGCCCTTATGAAGGGTATGTATCCCCTTCTGGCCGAGGGATTACCTAAGGCTACTCCGGGGATACCAAAAGACTTGCCACCCCCATTATTTCCAATAAAAGTACATCCTAAGGGGCATCCTAGAACCGCAGAAGATGTTTTTCTTTCCTCATATTTAGATGACGCAGCTCCCGAGTATGCTAACCCCGCCCCACATAGACCGTCGGCTGGGGAGGTTCAACGCCAAGATCCTGTATCTGTATCTCTACAACAACAAATCCTGACACAAATTCCGGCAAGCACATCCGTTTCCACATCTGTTCCTACAGCTACTTCTATAGCTGTGTCCACACCTATAGTTGCTGTATCGCGTTCTACGAATCCTTTCACGCCCGATACCCCAGACGGGGCTACTGGAGGTGCTACCAACATTTTTTCTACGCCACCCAGAGTAAATAAACTTACCTTTCAAGAGTCGGCACATCCACGTACCCCCAAACTCATAAATTCCCGCACGCTTAAGGAACTTCTTATAGATTGTAGATATGACCCTGTGCCCGGCAAAGAGGACGAAATGATCATGGCATCATTACGTATCAGACGAGCCGCGGTGTATTTAGGGAAGTTACCAGGAATGACTGTGCATCTAGATAATATATACCATTTTGTCCAAACAGGGCGAGATTCTGAATGTATTAACAGAGCTATGGAATACCAGAAAGTGGAAATACAGGGGGAACTGTTACGTTTCCTCATAAATTGTGTGATCAGAAATCAAGACCGACCGGGGGTAGACCCGGAAACAATGGAAACTCTTACCAGATGGAGCCAGAATATATCAGAAGGGAGACATGATAGGCAAAAATGTATAATAGCCATGTGCTGAAAGATCCGTAAAGAAATAGAACGCCTACACGAAGAGAGATTAGCGGTAGACCAGTTTGAACAAGATGAGGAAGAGGAAGGATCAGGACTGCCCACAGGACATTCAGAAACCATAGCCTATGTAGGTAGAGGAAGATCTTGTAATAGTACTAGATGTTTTACTGACCCGATACGTCCGATATGTCCAGATAATAACAGGAATTTCCAAACACCTATAATAAATATAAGGTCCCCCGAGCATTCGTTCCAAGCCGCTGACAAATTACTGCGAGAACGAAGGGGTTATCATTTACTCGATTCTATGGATGAACAAGAATTAGCCAGGTCAGCCGTTCATTGGGTTGACAGTCCCGGAAAATATGGTGATGATACAGTAGCACACACATTTTTGAACCTCACCCCAGATGAACAGCGTTTAGCTGGGATTTATATGATTCAACAACTTCTTATACTATATAAAAGCCAACATTCAGATCCTGGTCCCTTACCTGATATATTGACTGAATTACTCACGAATAGATGGAGAGGTTCAGGTACTAAGCTAATTAAAGAAATACTAGAATCAAGAAAGCAGTACATTCTTTTTGTATGTCCAGAACATGTCTCACTGCCCATCAAGGAAAGACCGATGTATTACATGGACAGACAGAATCCCTTACGAGAAGTACACCCAATAAAGGGCGAGGACAATCAGTTTAAACGTGTATTTGTATATACGCCCATATCGAAAATAGAATTGTTAGAAATGAAGAAAGTGGTACCCAGTCATGACAAAGACCCAGCGGGTTTCCACCGAGAAATTAAAGACATGTTACTCATGGGAGAGTATACCTATCCCGACATTATGACAATATTAAAGGTATTAATGCCTGCTGGCATTTATGAAAAACTCAAGGAAAAAGAGTGGGAGGTGGGAGACCAAAAGATAGATTGGACAGCATTAGAAAATGAAGAAAAGGCCCGAGGTCCAGGTTCGGGGCTTGGGGACAAAACTAAAGCACTACCAGGTTTACTAGTACAGGTACTGCCGCGTTTATTAACTACGAAAAAGGAAGACTGGGGTGCAATCTCAGCCTGTAAACAAAAGCAAGATGAAGACACTAGTGATTTCTATGCCCGATTCGAAAAATGTTTTGGTATAAATAGTGGTATAAAAGCGAGTAGCGAGTCATACCCACATCTGTTTGTGACAAAATTAGTTGAAAATTCCCTGCCCCAAGTGAAGAATAGAGTATTAAAATTCGAGAGTACCTGGCAAGGTAATACCCCATCACAAATGTTACAAATGTTACAGTACCATTACAATAGAATTAGAGAGGAACAAGAACATGAACAAAGACGCATGAAAGACACGAAAATGAAAATGCTAGTCTCTCAGACAGTTCCAGCTGAAGGACATAAAAAGGGTACGACACATTCCGGTGATTCAGCAGGACCTGTAAAAGGGACATGCAACTATTGTAAACAGCCAGGACATTACATACACGATTGCCCAGTCCTGAAGCGTAATATCGCCACAGGTAAAACACAGGAAAGACCACGACCACCTAGACAGGATCAGAATGAACAAGGAGCCCCGCAGCATGCACAGTCCATGCCAGCTCCGCAACAGTCTATACAGTTTGTGCCAGCTGCACCAGCGCTGCCGGTTGCTGCCACACAAACCACGACACGACAGCTGTACCAGACCGCACAGTATGACTATCCTGATTATCAACGATATGCATGAACCAGCCTAGAGAGGGAAGTTGACTTACCCCTTATCGAGGTCCCTGTAGACCAAGAAGGACCTTATGTACATAGTGAATTATTAGGCCAAGATAGAAAATTTTTACTTGATACAGGGGCAAGTCGAACAACAATAAAACACAGTGAAGTTCCAGAGGCACCCCTCTCAGGCTCACAGAATATTTCCCTTGGTTTTTCAGGAAAACCTATTGTTAATGAAGTATCACAGCCTCTTCCACTTACGATAGGACCCTTGACCAGAACTACAGATTTATTGCTTACTAAATCATGTCCAGAAAACTTGTTAGGTATAAAAACACTGAAAGCTCTAGGAGCTATAATATGTTGTTCTCCGGAAGGAGTAAGATTGTTTTTACGTGATTTCAAAGGTCACTATGTGTCTCGAGACATGGATCCCCGACTGCAGACTTTACCTACACATTTATGGGCACAAGGCCCTACTGATGTTGGTTGCATGAATATTACACCATATCGAGTTACACTAAGGGCAGGAGTGGTATTACCACGAATGCGACAATACAAGTTACCACCAGATGCTGTAGTGGCTTTACTACAAATCATTGACGAGCTCATTGCCCAAGGAGTGGTTGTGGAAACAGACTCCAATGTATGTAATTCCCCGATAATTCCGATTCTTAAACGAACAGATCCAAAGGCCCCGCCAGTATATCGATTGGTTATTGATCTGCGCGAATTGAACAAATGCATTGTGCCACAATTCCCTGTGGTCCCAGATATCTCGTCATTACTGACAGCTATTGATTCTGAAGCAACATTCTTTACTGTAATTGATCTCAAGAATGCCTTTTTCAGCGTCCCTATAGATCCGGAAAGCCAATACTTGTTCGGATTTAGTTTAAATGGACGTAGCTTTAAATTCACACGCGCACCTCAAGGATTTACAGAAAGCCCCAGCATCTATAGCCAAGCACTGAAACGAGAACTCGACAGTATCCACATGCCAGTAAACACTGCCCTGCTTCAATATGTCGATGATCTGCTGATCACCGCTAGAAGCGAACCTGAATGTGAGAAAGCATCACTGACAGTTTTACAATTTCTAGCCGAAAAAGGGCACAAGGTGTCCCCTTCTAAGCTGCAATTCTGTGTCCAGCGAGTTGTTTATCTTGGACACTCGCTGTCCAAGGAGGGAAGGCAGCTTACACCCGACCGCATTCAGTTAATAGCTAACATGCCGATACCCAAGACACAAAAGGAGGTGCGGGCTTTTATAGGCCTCACTTCATATTGTAGGCAGTGGATCCCTCAGTATGCATTTCTAGCAAAACCACTCATTCAATTGACAACACAGGAGGCAGCCACATCGACTGTTCTCCCTTGGACTCAGGAACATGCACAAGCTTTTGAAAGCCTAAAGAAAGCCTTATGCCAAGCACCGGTTTTAGCAACACCATGTTACAATAAACAGTTTACACTCTTTGTTACAGAACGCGAAGGTACTGCCTTGTCAGTACTCACACAGGAACAGGCAGGATCCCACAAACCATGTGCTTATTTTTCTAGTACATTAGATCCCGTAGCTCAGGCTTTGCCTGCATGCCTGAAATCAGTGGCAGCAACAGCTTTAGCAATCAGACAAAGCGATGCCATAGTGTTAGGACATCCATTGACAGTTCAAGTACCACATGCAGTAGAGGTTCTTGTGAATCGAACGCAAACACAACATTTGACTATAGCGCGACTTACAGGGTATGAATTAACATTGTTTCAGCCACATATAGAAATCAGACGTTGTAACACATTGAATCCTGCCACACTTTTACCTGTAATCGGAACAGACCCACTAGCTCATGACTGTATTGAAGTTATTACAATCACGACGAAACCCAGACAAGACTTGACAGATGTCCCATTGTCAGACCCAGACCTAACGTTGTATGTAGATGGTTCATGTATGAGAACAAGTACAGGAGAGTTAGTGGCCGCTTACGCAGTCACAACAGACACTGAAATCATTGAAACAAATTGCATAAATACCTTGTCCGCTCAAGCAGCAGAGCTCGTCGCTCTGACACAAGCCTGTATTCAAGCCACAAATAAAAGAGTCAACATATACACTGATTCACGTTATGCATTCGGAGTTGTACATGACTTCGGCGTGCTGTGGCGAGAGAGAGGTTATTTAACTTCTCACGGTGCCCACATTCAGCACGGACCCCTCATTCATGCCTTATTAGATGCAATACATCTACCCACTGCAATATCAATTATGAAATGTAAAGCTCATACGAAAGTTACTGATATCATTTCTCAAGGCAATGATCTAGCTGACAGAACAGCTAAACAGACTGCTCAAACTCAAACATCCGACATGACAAAGACAATAGTCCCGACGCCAACACATTGTATGACGATTAAAGATCCCGCTCTTGATGTAATTGACATACAGACACATGCTACTCCAGACGAAATAAAGAAATGGACTGAATTAGGAGGGATTCAAACAGACCAAGGATGGATGACGAAGGAAAAATCTGTGTGGTTCCTTCCTGATTCAATGGTCCAAGTTATTATTAACACTGTACATAGTCCAGCGCATCTAGGAGAAAAAGCTATGCTAGACAGCATTCAACACATTTGGTTCAACAAACATTTACGAGCAGCAGCCAAACAAAAAGTTCGTACCTGTATGATCTGTTGTCAGTTCAACCCAGGAAAAAGCATTCCCGTAGAACAGGGTGGATTTCAGCCTCCTGATCACCCTTTTGAAGTCCTCCAGATGGATTATATCCAGATGGAACGATGTCGAGGATTCAAATATGTTCTCGTAGTTGTCTGTGCTCTTTCCCGTTGGACAGAGGCATACCCGGTTTCAGATTACACTGCCCCGACTACTGCCAAACAGTTAGTTCGAGAATTCTTCCCACGATACGGTTTACCACGTGTTGTCTACTCAGATAACGGCCAGCCGTTCTCATCCGAATTAATGAAACACGTTTCACTTTTGTTAGGTTATCAGTGGAAGTTTCACTGTGTCCGACACCCCGAGGCAGCAGGTCTCGTGGAAAGACATAATCAGACCCTGAAAATTAGATTGTCCAAAATATGCAGAGAGAAAGGTGTCGACTGGGTAGTAGCGTTGCCAGTTGCACTCTTTTACATGAGAATGGTAGCACACTCTCGAACAGGGCTATCCCCTTATGAGGTGATCTTCGGTAGACCACCAAATATGTGGGGGACGCCTATACCACGTAAAATAACTGATATTGACTGTAAAATGCTGACAGATTACTTGGCTTCCTTGATGTCTGCACTACAATCTTGTCGTTCACAGGTAGCTGCAGCTTTTCCTGACAACACTGAGGTGAAACCCCATGACGTAGTTCCGGGGGACCTGGTCTTGGTGAGGAACTTTGATCGAAAGACTCAGCTGGATCCTAGGTGGAGGTCGCCGCAACTGGTCTTGCTCACCACAAGGACAGCCGTGAAGATCGAAGGCAGGAAAGGCTGGATACATTCAAGTCATATCAAGAAATTTCATGGACTACCATCGGATGTAAAAACCACACCTCGTGTGTCTTCACCCATTGACTCAAAACTTCCTTTGGTTGAAATGAGTAATCACGAACAATATAAACTAAAACTCAGGTCTAACCAGTCAGGCAATTTGATTGTTTAAGTCCTCTCCAAGGTGAAGCGGTTGAATTTGTCTCTGACATGTATCCCTTAGACCTGAATAGAGAAAAAACCCGAAAAATGTTGAAACAACATGCATACTGTAAATCACTGCGTAGTCATTGCACAGTGACGTTATTAATTTTGTTTTTCTTAAGTCTTTTAATAATTACTGCAAGTATATTATTGCACATATATTGTCCTATTTCTAGACATGTTTATAATGTTACTGCTGAACATTCTTTTAGTGAATTACCTCCGCATGAGTTGTCTTATAGATTTGCGCTGCGCAATAATACGTTTATTAGTATGTTACATCATTCCCATCAGGTTAGCAATGCTACAAATTGTTGGATATGTGGCCGACTCCCTCCCTATCAGAATTATAAAGGAATTCTACCTCTTTTTCCATACCCATTCACACACAACGGCTCCTGTGGAGCATGGTTTAGTTTAATTAATTCCCTAGATTCAAATTCTGCAGTTTATCAAGACAACTGGGTATGGGGAAATTTGAACTTAGTTTTACTTAAAGTCTGCTACCCTAACAAGGAGGGACTTCCCAAGAGAACAGGAACTGATCTAGAAAATGAAGTTTATGGATTAGGTAATTTTACGCCTAATCTTATGATCCTAAATATCGAATCCGAAGCTACTCCAATTTTGCCCGCCATGTCAGTATTTCCAGTAAAAGGTGAATTATGTGTAAGGAAGAATGGTTCCATACATATGGGCCATAGTAGATGCACCACTGTAATAGAATTCAGTGATCAAGGCAAGTCGACATTTAGAGCTTCCCGCCATTCCTATTTTATATGTGGTCAGACGGCATATGTACGTTTGCCTCTAGATTGGGATGGTACCTGCTACATTGGATTCCTTTTGCCACCTGTTTTCCTAGCTCCTCCCGATTATCACAGAAATACTCATTTAGTACACAATAGAGAAAGGAGAGATCTCCCAATAGTCGATTACACTGAAACAGCATGGGAAAAATACACAGATTTCAATAAAGGTCTCTTTCCCTATATAGGTACCGTTACTAATAGTAAGTTGATACGTAGATTAACTAGAACCCTTGAAGCAGGAGTGAACGAAACTATTTCCGCCTTAGGCAATTTAACAGAAGAACAGTCTGCTATGCGGATTGTTGTGCTTCAAAATCGTCTTGTCCTTGACGTCATCCTGGCCGATAGGGGCGGAGCTTGTAGGGTCATCGGATCAAGCTGTTGCATTTTCATACCAGAAAATTCGCCATCTGTATATAAAGCCATAACTCGCCTTCATAAGATTGTAAGCCAGATACACCAGAATCCAGGCACCTGGACTTGGTCCGGTTGGTTTTGGAGTGTATTATCTACCTTTGGATGGAAGGTCCTATCCTTCCTAGGTATTGGCTTTCTCATACTATTCAGTTGCTGTCTATGCCTACAATGTGGACCAGCGATTTGTGGTCTGTGTGCCACATCGTGTATTCCATCACCAAGATTTCATTCGTCCCAGAAGAAAAAAGAAGAACAAATGATGCTATATGAACAGATCAATGGATTGATGAAGATTGATATCTCTTGACGGGCAAGTAGGGGACAAGGAGGGAATGTGGAAATATGGATTTTTCCGATCAGTTATGTCCCCTATCTTGGACCCCAACGGTTTCATGTATGAATCACAAGTACATGTATGTTCCCACCAGTTCCAGTTATAAAGACGCAAACTCATGTGCGTCCACCGTCAACATGTCCTCTTTCAGATCCGCCATGAATAGGCTGGATATTCCATTCCTAAGTATGAAAGGCCACCGGCTTTATATGGTTCACTTATGCCATTTTACAGTCCAGGCAAGTAGGCCCTGATTCTGTCATCAAGCTTTTCTTGCTTTCTGTCTCTAAAGCTCCAGTCTGAGCCTGCATCTGTGACCATGAACTTTGTCTCATTCCCTGCGCGGCTCACGATGCCTGACATCAGCCTGTTGCCTGCCAAGAAACTGTATTTCACCTTCGAAATTATCTGCTCCGCTCCCTGCCCAATGCATTCCTGTCTAGTAGTTTAAGTAAACATTCTTCCAGCTACCGAGCAAAGGCCCGGTTTCTCTGTCTTTATGCAAGTAATTCATAGCCTTATTATTATGGAAGACTTCTGCCCTCGCATCTAGTGTAGACACTTAGACGCTTGTACACGCACTAACAGTCAGTATAGGCAGTATAGAATAAGATTCTACTCTAAGAGACTTCTCTTTTGGATAACATAGTTCTTTAAACATAGGATGTTAGATATGATTTGGGATTAGGTTGACTTGACCCTCCAGACATCTGTCGCCACATGTAGAGCTAAATGTCAAGTCCCCTTCACCCCCTAGTTGCACGTCAATCACACGTCATGCTGCTGCGCGCGCATTTCTGCCAAGTATTTCTGCTAACGTTGCGAAATTCTTTCATGGAAACACCCTATTATGACATCACACTTAATGACGTTCTTTAGTTACACCCAGTTACACCTACTTTTGCTACGTATGTATGTTTTATCTACACTATCAATTGTTACGCCTCCTGCATTTGCTTCACTGTAATGCCTATTGTATAAAAGTGATTAATTATCAATAATGTATGTACTTCACTTCCCGAACCTCCGTGGTGATGGAACTTGGAGTCACCGATTCGAATCGTCCATTGGAATAAAGCCCATTCCGAACCTCTAATACCACGGATTCTGCCTCTTATTTATTGAGCTATTTTTATTATGTTCTGTATCAAATTAAGTCCCGGTAATTAAATTATTTACCACAACACTATAAAGGTATAGAAGGCGGCGCTCTGGATGTACTGGCGGTGTTAAGCATGAATGCATCTAACACCATCCTTCGCTCTGTAACTCTGGCAGTGTGAGGGGTGAGTATATCTCACTCCATCATTCACACTAACTCTACCACACTCTAAATGTATAGAAGGCGGCTCTCTGGGTTCACTGGCGGTGTTAAGCATGAGTGCATCTAACACCATCCTTCGCTCTGAAAGCACTGGCGGTTTAAGGGGTGAGTATATCTCACTCCATCCTTCACACTAACTCTACCACATCCTAAATGTATAGAAGGCGGCTCACTGGATGCACTGGCGGTGTTAAGCATGAGTGCATCTAACACCATCATTCGCTCTGTAAGCACTGGCAGTGTGAGGGGTGAGTATATCTCACTCCATCCTTCACACTAACTCTACCACACTCTAAATGTATAGAAGGTGGCTCTCTGGGTGCACTGGCATGTTAAGCATGAGTGCATCTAACACCATCCTTCGCTCTGTAAGCACTGGCAGTGTGAGGGGTGAGTATATCTCACTCCATCCTTCACACTAACTCTACCACACTCTAAATGTATAGAAGGTGGCTCTCTGGATGCACTGGCGGTGTTCAGCTTGAGTGCATCTAACACCATCCTTCGCTCTGTAAGCACTGGCAGTGTGAAGGGTGAGTATATCTCACTCCATCCTTCACACTAACTCTACCACACTCTAAATGTATAGAAGGCGGCTCTCTGGGTTCACTGGCGTGTTAAGCATGAGTGCATCTAACACCATCCTTCGCTCTGTAAGCACTGGCAGTGTAAGGGGTGAGTATATCTCGCTCCATCCTTCACACTAACTCTACCACACTCTAAATGTATAGAAGACGGCTCTCTGGATGCACTGGCGGTGTTAAGCATGGGTGCATCTAACACCATCCTTCGCTCTGTAAGCACTGGCAGTGTGAGGGGTGAGTATATCTCACTCCATCCTTCACACTAACTCTACCATACTCTAAATGTATAGACGGCGGCTCTCTGTATGTACTGGCGGTGTTAAGCATGAGTGCATCTAACACCATACTTCGCTCTGTAAGCACTGGCGGTTTAAGGGGTGAGTATGTCTCACTCCATCCTTCACACTAACTCTACCACACTCTAAATGTATAGAAGGCGGCTCTCTGGATGTACTGGAGAGTTAAGCATGAGTGCATCTAACACCATCCTTCACTCTGTAAGCACTGGCGGTTTAAGGGTTGAGTATATCTCACTCCATCCTTCACACTAACTCTACCACACTCTAAATGTATAGAAGGCGGCTCTCTGGATGTACTGGCGGTGTTAAGCATGAGTGCATCTAACACCATCCTTCGCTTTGTAAGCACTGGCAGTGTAATGGGTGAGTATATCTCACTCCATCCTTCACACTAACTCTACCACACTCTAAATGTATAGAAGGCGGCTCTCTGGATGTACTGGCGGTGTTAAGCATGAGTGCATCTAACACCATCCTTCGCTCTGTTAGCACTGGTGGTTTAAGGGGTGAGTATATCTAACTCCATCCTTCACACTAACTCTACCACACTGTAAATGTATAGAAGGTGGCTCTCTGGATGTAATGGCGGTGTTAAGCATGAGTGCATCTAACACCATCCTTCGCTCTGTAAGCACTGGCGGTTTAAGGGGTGAGTATATCTCACTCCACCCTTCACACTAACTCTACCACACTCTAAATGTATAGAACGCGGCTCTCTGGATGAACTGGCGTGTTAAGCATGAGTGCATCTAACACCATCCTTCACTCTGTAAGCACTGGCGGTTTAAGGGGTGAGTATATCTCACTCCATCCTTCACACTAACTCTACCACACTCTAAATGTATAGAAGGCGGCACTCTGGATGTACTGGCGGTGTTAAGCATGAGTGCATCAAACACCATCCTTCGCTCTGTTAGCACTGGCGGTTTAAGGGGTGAGTATATCTAACTCCATCCTTCACACTAACTACTACCACACTGTAAATGTATAGAAGGTGGCTCTCTGGATGTAATGGCGGTGTTAAGCATGAGTGCATCTATCACCATCCTTCGCTCTGTAAGCACTGGCAGTGTGAGGGGTGAGTATATCTCACTGCATCCTTCACACTACCTCTACCACACTCTAAATGTATAGAAGGCGGCTCTCTGGATGCACTGGCGTGTTTAGCATGAGTGCATCTAACACCATCCTTCGCTCTGTAAGCACTGGCAGTTTAAGGGGTGAGTATATCTCACTCCATCCTTCACACTAACTCTACCACACTCTAAATGTATAGAAGGCGGCTCTCTGGATGTACTGGCAGTGTTAAGCATGAGTGCATCTAACACCATCCTTCGCTCTGTAAGCACTGGCGGTTTAAGGGGTGAGTATATCTCACTCCACCCTTCACACTAACTCTACCACACTCTAAATGTATAGAAGGCGACTCTCTGGATGTACTGGCGTGTTAAGCATGAGTGCATCTAACACCATCCTTGGCTCTGTAAGCACTGGCAGTGTGAGGGGTGAGTATATCTCACTGCATCCTTCACACTACCTCTACCACACTCTAAATGTATAGAAGGCGGCTCTCTGGATGCACTGGCGTGTTTAGCATGAGTGCATCTAACACCATCCTTCGCTCTGTAAGCACTGGCAGTTTAAGGGGTGAGTATATCTCACTCCATCCTTCACACTAACTCTACCACACTCTAAATGTATAGAAGGCGGCTCTCTGGATGTACTGGCAGTGTTAAGCATGAGTGCATCTAACACCATCCTTCGCTCTGTAAGCACTGGCAGTTTAAGGGGTGAGTATATCTCACTCCATCCTTCACACTAACTCTACCACACTCTAAATGTATAGAAGGCGGCTCTCTGGATGTACTGTCGGTGTTAAGCATGAGTGCATCTAACACCATCCTTCGCTCTGTAAGCACTGGAAGTGTGAGGGGTGAGTATATCTAACTCCATCCTTCACACTAACTCTACCACACTATAAAGGTATAGAAGGCGGCTCTCTGGATGTACTGGCTGTGTTAAGCATGAATGCATCTAACACCATCCTTCGCTCTGTAAGCTCTGGCAGTGTGAGGGGTGAGTATATCTCACTCCATCCTTCACACTAACTCTACCACACTCTAAATGTATAGAAGGCGGCTCTCTGGGTTCACTGGCGGTGTTAAGCATGAGTGCATCTAACACCATCCTTCGCTCTGAAAGCACTGGCGGTTTAAGGGGTGAGTATATCTCACTCCATCCTTCACACTAACTCTACCACACTGTAAATGTATAGAAGGTGGCTCTCTGGATGTAATGGCGGTGTTAAGCATGAGTGCATCTAACACCATCCTTCGCTCTGTAAGCACTGGCAGTGTGAAGGGTGAGTATATCTCACTCCATCCTTCACACTAACTCTACCACACTCTAAATGTATAGAAGGCGGCTCTCTGGGTGCACTGGCATGTTAAGCATGAATGCATCTAACACCATCCTTCGCTCTGTAAGCTCTGGCAGTGTGAGGGGTGAGTATATCTCACTCCATCATTCACACTAACTCTACCACACTCTAAATGTATAGAAGGCGGCTCTCTGGGTTCACTGGCGGTGTTAAGCATGAGTGCATCTAACACCATCCTTCGCTCTGAAAGCACTGGCGGTTTAAGGGGTGAGTATATCTCACTCCATCCTTCACACTAACTCTACCACACTCTAAATGTATAGAAGGCGGCTCACTGGATGCACTGGCGGTGTTAAGCATGAGTGCATCTAACACCATCATTCGCTCTGTAAGCACTGGCAGTGTGAGGGGTGAGTATATCTCACTCCATCCTTCACACTAACTCTACCACACTCTAAATGTATAGAAGGTGGCTCTCTGGGTGCACTGGCATGTTAAGCATGAGTGCATCTAACACCATCCTTCGCTCTGTAAGCACTGGCAGTGTGAGGGGTGAGTATATCTCACTCCATCCTTCACACTAACTCTACCACACTCTAAATGTATAGAAGGTGGCTCTCTGGATGCACTGGCGGTGTTCAGCTTGAGTGCATCTAACACCATCCTTCGCTCTGTAAGCACTGGCAGTGTGAAGGGTGAGTATATCTCACTCCATCCTTCACACTAACTCTACCACACTGTAAATGTATTGAAGGCGGCTCTCTGGATGCACTGGCGGTGTTAAGCATGGGTGCATCTAACACCATCCTTCGCTCTGTAAGCACTGGCAGTGTGAGGGGTGAGTATATCTCACTCCATCCTTCACACTAACTCTACCATACTCTAAATGTATAGACGGCGGCTCTCTGTATGTACTGGCGGTGTTAAGCATGAGTGCATCTAACACCATACTTCGCTCTGTAAGCACTGGCGGTTTAAGGGGTGAGTATATCTCACTCCATCCTTCACACTAACTCTACCACACTCTAAATGTATAGAAGGTGGCTCTCTGGATGTACTGGCAAGTTAAGCATGAGTGCATCTAACACTATCCTTCACTCTGTAAGCACTGGCGTTTTAAGGGGTGAGTATATCTCACTCCATCCTTCACACTAACTCTACCACACTCTAAATGTATAGAAGGCGGTTCTCTGGATGTACTGGCGGTGTTAAGCATGAGTGCATCTAACACCATCCTTCGCTTTGTAAGCACTGGCAGTGTAATGGGTGAGTATATCTCACTTCATCCTTCACACTAACTCTACCACACTCTAAATGTATAGAAGGCGGCTCTCTGGATGTACTGGCGGTGTTAAGCATGAGTGCATGTAACACCATCCTTCGCTCTGTTAGCACTGGTGGTTTAAGGGGTGAGTATATCTAACTCCATCCTTCACACTAACTCTACCACACTGTAAATGTATAGAAGGTGGCTCTCTGGATGTAATGGCGGTGTTAAGCATGAGTGCATCTAACACCATCCTTCGCTCTGTAAGCACTGGCAGTGTGAGGGGTGAGTATATCTCACTCCATCCTTCACACTAACTCTACAACACTGTAAATGTATAGAAGGCGGCTCTCTGGATGTACTGGCGGTGTTAAGCATGGGTGCATCTAACACCATCCTTCGCTCTGTAAGCACTGGCGGTTTAAGGGGTGAGTATATCTCACTCCACCCTTCACACTAACTCTACCACACTCTAAATGTATAGAACGCGGCTCTCTGGATGAACTGGCGTGTTAAGCATGAGTGCATCTAACACCATCCTTCACTCTGTAAGCACTGGCGGTTTAAGGGGTGAGTATATCTCACTCCATCCTTCACACTAACTCTACCACACTCTAAATGTATAAAAGGCGGCTCTCTGGATGTACTGGCAGTGTTAAGCATGAGTGCATCTAACACCATCCTTCGCTTTGTAAGCACTGGCAGTGTAATGGGTGAGTATATCTCACTCCATCCTTCACACTAACTCTACCACACTCTAAATGTATAGAAGGCGGCTCTCTGGATGTACTGGCGGTGTTAAGCATGAGTGCATCTAACACCATCCTTCGCTCTGAAAGCACTGGCGGATTAAGGGGTGAGTATATCTCACTCCATCCTTCACACTAACTCTACCACACTGTAAATGTATAGAAGGTGGCTCTCTGGATGTAATGGCGGTGTGAAGCATGAGTGCATCTAACACCATCCTTCGCTCTGTAAGCACTGGCAGTGTGAAGGGTGAGTATATCTCACTCCATCCTTCACACTAACTCTACCACACTCTAAATGTATAGAAGGCGGCTCTCTGGGTGCACTGGCATGTTAAGCATGAATGCATCTAACACCATCCTTCGCTCTGTAAGCTCTGGCAGTGTGAGGGGTGAGTATATTTCACTCCATCATTCACACTAACTCTACCACACTCTAAATGTATAGAAGGCGGCTCTCTGGGTTCACTGGCGGTGTTAAGCATGAGTGCATCTAACACCATCCTTCGCTCTGAAAGCACTGGCGGTTTAAGGGGTGAGTATATCTCACTCCATCCTTCACACTAACTCTACCACACTCTAAATGTATAGAAGGCGGCTCACTGGATGCACTGGCGGTGTTAAGCATGAGTGCATCTAACACCATCATTCGCTCTGTAAGCACTGGCAGTGTGAGGGGTGAGTATATCTCACTCCATCCTTCACACTAACTCTACCACACTCTAAATGTATAGAAGGTGGCTCTCTGGGTGCACTGGCATGTTAAGCATGAGTGCATCTAACACCATCCTTCTCTATGTAAGCACTGGCAGTGTGAGGGGTGAGTATATCTCACTCCATCCTTCACACTAACTCTACCACACTCTAAATGTATAGAAGGTGGCTCTCTGGATGCACTGGCGGTGTTCAGCTTGAGTGCATCTAACACCATCCTTCGCTCTGTAAGCACTGGCAGTGTGAAGGGTGAGTATAGCTCACTCCATCCTTCACACTAACTCTACCACACTGTAAATGTATAGAAGGCGGCTCTCTGGATGCACTGGCGGTGTTAAGCATGGGTGCATCTAACACCATCCTTCGCTCTGTAAGCACTGGCAGTGTGAGGGGTGAGTATATCTCACTCCATCCTTCACACTAACTCTACCATACTCTAAATGTATAGATGGCGGCTCTCTGTATGTACTGGCGGTGTTAAGCATGAGTGCATCTAACACCATACTTCGCTCTGTAAGCACTGGCGGTTTAAGGGGTGAGTATATCTCACTCCATCCTTCACACTAACTCTACCACACTCTAAATGTATAGAAGGTGGCTCTCTGGATGTACTGGCGAGTTAAGCATGAGTGCATCTAACACTATCCTTCACTCTGTAAGCACTGGCGTTTTAAGGGGTGAGTATATCTCACTCCATCCTTCACACTAACTCTACCACACTCTAAATGTATAGAAGGCGGTTCTCTGGATGTACTGGCGGTGTTAAGCATGAGTGCATCTAACACCATCCTTCGCTTTGTAAGCACTGGCAGTGTAATGGGTGAGTATATCTCACTTCATCCTTCACACTAACTCTACCACACTCTAAATGTATAGAAGGCGGCTCTCTGGATGTACTGGCGGTGTTAAGCATGAGTGCATGTAACACCATCCTTCGCTCTGTTAGCACTGGTGGTTTAAGGGGTGAGTATATCTAACTCCATCCTTCACACTAACTCTACCACACTGTAAATGTATAGAAGGTGGCTCTCTGGATGTAATGGCGGTGTTAAGCATGAGTGCATCTAACACCATCCTTCGCTCTGTAAGCACTGGCAGTGTGAGGGGTGAGTATATCTCACTCCATCCTTCACACTAACTCTACAACACTGTAAATGTATAGAAGGCGGCTCTCTGGATGTACTGGCGGTGTTAAGCATGGGTGCATCTAACACCATCCTTCGCTCTGTAAGCACTGGCGGTTTAAGGGGTGAGTATATCTCACTCCACCCTTCACACTAACTCTACCACACTCTAAATGTATAGAACGCGGCTCTCTGGATGAACTGGCGTGTTAAGCATGAGTGCATCTAACACCATCCTTCACTCTGTAAGCACTGGCGGTTTAAGGGGTGAGTATATCTCACTCCATCCTTCACACTAACTCTACCACACTCTAAATGTATAAAAGGCGGCTCTCTGGATGTACTGGCAGTGTTAAGCATGAGTGCATCTAACACCATCCTTCGCTCTGTAAGCACTGGCAGTGTGAGGGGTGAGTATATCTCACTCCATCCTTCACACTAACTCTACCACACTCTAAATGTATAGAAGGCGGCTCTCTGGATGTACTGGCGGTGTTAAGCATGAGTGCATCTAACACCATCCTTCGCTCTGTAAGCACTGGCAGTGTGAGGGGTGAGTATATTTCACTCCATCCTTCACACTAACTCTACCACACTATAAAGGTATAGAAGGCGGCGCTCTGGATGTACTGGCGGTGTTAAGCATGAATGCATCTAACACCATCCTTCGCTCTGTAACTCTGGCAGTGTGAGGGGTGAGTATATCTCACTCCATCATTCACACTAACTCTACCACACTCTAAATGTATAGAAGGCGGCTCTCTGGGTTCACTGGCGGTGTTAAGCATGAGTGCATCTAACACCATCCTTCGCTCTGAAAGCACTGGCGGTTTAAGGGGTGAGTATATCTCACTCCATCCTTCACACTAACTCTACCACACTCTAAATGTATAGAAGGTGGCTCTCTGGGTGCACTGGCATGTTAAGCATGAGTGCATCTAACACCATCCTTCGCTCTGTAAGCACTGGCAGTGTGAGGGGTGAGTATATCTCACTCCATCCTTCACACTAACTCTACCACACTCTAAATGTATAGAAGGTGGCTCTCTGGATGCACTGGCGGTGTTCAGCTTGAGTGCATCTAACACCATCCTTCGCTCTGTAAGCACTGGCAGTGTGAAGGGTGAGTATATCTCACTCCATCCTTCACACTAACTCTACCACACTCTAAATGTATAGAAGGCGGCTCTCTGGGTTCACTGGCGTGTTAAGCATGAGTGCATCTAACACCATCCTTCGCTCTGTAAGCACTGGCAGTGTAAGGGGTGAGTATATCACGCTCCATCCTTCACACTAACTCTACCACACTCTAAATGTATAGAAGGCGGCTCTCTGGATGCACTGGCGGTGTTAAGCATGGGTGCATCTAACACCATCCTTCGCTCTGTAAGCACTGGCAGTGTGAGGGGTGAGTATATCTCACTCCATCCTTCACACTAACTCTACCATACTCTAAATGTATAGACGGCGGCTCTCTGTATGTACTGGCGGTGTTAAGCATGAGTGCATCTAACACCATACTTCGCTCTGTAAGCACTGGCGGTTTAAGGGGTGAGTATATCTCACTCCATCCTTCACACTAACTCTACCACACTCTAAATGTATAGAAGGCGGCTCTCTGGATGTACTGGCGAGTTAAGCATGAGTGCATCTAACACCATGCTTCACTCTGTAAGCACTGGCGGTTTAAGGGTTGAGTATATCTCACTCCATCCTTCACACTAACTCTACCACACTCTAAATGTATAGAAGGCGGCTCTCTGGATGTACTGGCGGTGTTAAGCATGAGTGCATCTAACACCATCCTTCGCTTTGTAAGCACTGGCAGTGTAATGGGTGAGTATATCTCACTCCATCCTTCACACTAACTCTACCACACTCTAAATGTATAGAAGGCGGCTCTCTGGATGTACTGGCGGTGTTAAGCATGAGTGCATCTAACACCATCCTTCGCTCTGTTAGCACTGGTGGTTTAAGGGGTGAGTATATCTAACTCCATCCTTCACACTAACTCTACCACACTGTAAATGTATAGAAGGTGGCTCTCTGGATGTAATGGCGGTGTTAAGCATGAGTGCATCTAACACCATCCTTCGCTCTGTAAGCACTGGCGGTTTAAGGGGTGAGTATATCTCACTCCACCCTTCACACTAACTCTACCACACTCTAAATGTATAGAACGCGGCTCTCTGGATGAACTGGCGTGTTAAGCATGAGTGCATCTAACACCATCCTTCACTCTGTAAGCACTGGCGGTTTAAGGGGTGAGTATATCTCACTCCATCCTTCACACTAACTCTACCACACTCTAAATGTATAGAAGGCGGCACTCTGGATGTACTGGCGGTGTTAAGCATGAGTGCATCAAACACCATCCTTCGCTCTGTTAGCACTGGCGGTTTAAGGGGTGAGTATATCTAACTCCATCCTTCACACTAACTCTACCACACTGTAAATGTATAGAAGGTGGCTCTCTGGATGTAATGGCGGTGTTAAGCATGAGTGCATCTAACACCATCCTTCGCTCTGTAAGCACTGGCAGTGTGAAGGGTGAGTATATCTCACTCCATCCTTCACACTAACTCTACCACACTCTAAATGTATAGAAGGCGGCTCTCTGGGTGCACTGGCATGTTAAGCATGAATGCATCTAACACCATCCTTCGCTCTGTAAGCTCTGGCAGTGTGAGGGGTGAGTATATTTCACTCCATCATTCACACTAACTCTACCACACTCTAAATGTATAGAAGGTGGCTCTCTGGGTTCACTGGCGGTGTTAAGCATGAGTGCATCTAACACCATCCTTCGCTCTGAAAGCACTGGCAGTTTAAGGGGTGAGTATATCTCTCTCCATCCTTCACACTAACTCTACCACACTCTAAATGTATAGAAGGCGGCTCACTGGATGCACTGGCGGTGTTAAGCATGAGTGCATCTAACACCATCATTCGCTCTGTAAGCACTGGCAGTGTGAGGGGTGAGTATATCTCACTCCATCCTTCACACTAACTCTACCACACTCTAAATGTATAGAAGGTGGCTCTCTGGGTGCACTGGCATGTTAAGCATGAGTGCATCTAACACCATCCTTCGCTATGTAAGCACTGGCAGTGTGAGGGGTGAGTATATCTCACTCCATCCTTCACACTAACTCTACCACACTCTAAATGTATAGAAGGTGGCTCTCTGGATGCACTGGCGGTGTTCAGCTTGAGTGCATCTAACACCATCCTTCGCTCTGTAAGCACTGGCAGTGTGAAGGGTGAGTATAGCTCACTCCATCCTTCACACTAACTCTACCACACTGTAAATGTATAGAAGGCGGCTCTCTGGATGCACTGGCGGTGTTAAGCATGGGTGCATCTAACACCATCCTTCGCTCTGTAAGCACTGGCAGTGTGAGGGGTGAGTATATCTCACTCCATCCTTCACACTAACTCTACCATACTCTAAATGTATAGAAGGTGGCTCTCTGGATGTACTGGCGAGTTAAGCATGAGTGCATCTAACACTATCCTTCACTCTGTAAGCACTGGCGTTTTAAGGGGTGAGTATATCTCACTCCATCCTTCACACTAACTCTACCACACTCTAAATGTATAGAAGGCGGTTCTCTGGATGTACTGGCGGTGTTAAGCATGAGTGCATCTAACACCATCCTTCGCTTTGTAAGCACTGGCAGTGTAATGGGTGAGTATATCTCACTTCATCCTTCACACTAACTCTACCACACTCTAAATGTATAGAAGGCGGCTCTCTGGATGTACTGGCGGTGTTAAGCATGAGTGCATGTAACACCATCCTTCGCTCTGTTAGCACTGGTGGTTTAAGGGGTGAGTATATCTAACTCCATCCTTCACACTAACTCTACCACACTGTAAATGTATAGAAGGTGGCTCTCTGGATGTAATGGCGGTGTTAAGCATGAGTGCATCTAACACCATCCTTCGCTCTGTAAGCACTGGCAGTGTGAGGGGTGAGTATATCTCACTCCATCCTTCACACTAACTCTACAACACTGTAAATGTATAGAAGGCGGCTCTCTGGATGTACTGGCGGTGTTAAGCATGGGTGCATCTAACACCATCCTTCGCTCTGTAAGCACTGGCGGTTTAAGGGGTGAGTATATCTCACTCCACCCTTCACACTAACTCTACCACACTCTAAATGTATAGAACGCGGCTTTCTGGATGAACTGGCGTGTTAAGCATGAGTGCATCTAACACCATCCTTCACTCTGTAAGCACTGGCGGTTTAAGGGGTGAGTATATCTCACTCCATCCTTCACACTAACTCTACCACACTCTAAATGTATAAAAGGCGGCTCTCTGGATGTACTGGCAGTGTTAAGCATGAGTGCATCTAACACCATCCTTCGCTCTGTAAGCACTGGCAGTGTGAGGGGTGAGTATATCTCACTCCATCCTTCACACTAACTCTACCACACTCTAAATGTATAGAAGGCGGCTCTCTGGATGTACTGGCGGTGTTAAGCATGAGTGCATCTAACACCATCCTTCGCTCTGTAAGCACTGGCAGTGTGAGGGGTGAGTATATTTCACTCCATCCTTCACACTAACTCTACCACACTATAAAGGTATAGAAGGCGGCGCTCTGGATGTACTGGCGGTGTTAAGCATGAATGCATCTAACACCATCCTTCGCTCTGTAACTCTGGCAGTGTGAGGGGTGAGTATATCTCACTCCATCATTCACACTAACTCTACCACACTCTAAATGTATAGAAGGCGGCTCTCTGGGTTCACTGGCGGTGTTAAGCATGAGTGCATCTAACACCATCCTTCGCTCTGAAAGCACTGGCGGTTTAAGGGGTGAGTATATCTCACTCCATCCTTCACACTAACTCTACCACATCCTAAATGTATAGAAGGCGGCTCACTGGATGCACTGGCGGTGTTAAGCATGAGTGCATCTAACACCATCATTCGCTCTGTAAGCACTGGCAGTGTGAGGGGTGAGTATATCTCACTCCATCCTTCACACTAACTCTACCACACTCTAAATGTATAGAAGGTGGCTCTCTGGGTGCACTGGCATGTTAAGCATGAGTGCATCTAACACCATCCTTCGCTCTGTAAGCACTGGCAGTGTGAGGGGTGAGTATATCTCACTCCATCCTTCACACTAACTCTACCACACTCTAAATGTATAGAAGGTGGCTCTCTGGATGCACTGGCGGTGTTCAGCTTGAGTGCATCTAACACCATCCTTCGCTCTGTAAGCACTGGCAGTGTGAAGGGTGAGTATATCTCACTCCATCCTTCACACTAACTCTACCACACTCTAAATGTATAGAAGGCGGCTCTCTGGGTTCACTGGCGTGTTAAGCATGAGTGCATCTAACACCATCCTTCGCTCTGTAAGCACTGGCAGTGTAAGGGGTGAGTATATCACGCTCCATCCTTCACACTAACTCTACCACACTCTAAATGTATAGAAGGCGGCTCTCTGGATGCACTGGCGGGGTTAAGCATGGGTGCATCTAACACCATCCTTCGCTCTGTAAGCACTGGCAGTGTGAGGGGTGAGTATATCTCACTCCATCCTTCACACTAACTCTACCATACTCTAAATGTATAGACGGCGGCTCTCTGTATGTACTGGCGGTGTTAAGCATGAGTGCATCTAACACCATACTTCGCTCTGTAAGCACTGGCGGTTTAAGGGGTGAGTATATCTCACTCCATCCTTCACACTAACTCTACCACACTCTAAATGTATAGAAGGCGGCTCTCTGGATGTACTGGCGAGTTAAGCATGAGTGCATCTAACACCATGCTTCACTCTGTAAGCACTGGCGGTTTAAGGGTTGAGTATATCTCACTCCATCCTTCACACTAACTCTACCACACTCTAAATGTATAGAAGGCGGCTCTCTGGATGTACTGGCGGTGTTAAGCATGAGTGCATCTAACACCATCCTTCGCTTTGTAAGCACTGGCAGTGTAATGGGTGAGTATATCTCACTCCATCCTTCACACTAACTCTACCACACTCTAAATGTATAGAAGGCGGCTCTCTGGATGTACTGGCGGTGTTAAGCATGAGTGCATCTAACACCATCCTTCGCTCTGTTAGCACTGGTGGTTTAAGGGGTGAGTATATCTAACTCCATCCTTCACACTAACTCTACCACACTGTAAATGTATAGAAGGTGGCTCTCTGGATGTAATGGCGGTGTTAAGCATGAGTGCATCTAACACCATCCTTCGCTCTGTAAGCACTGGCGGTTTAAGGGGTGAGTATATCTCACTCCACCCTTCACACTAACTCTACCACACTCTAAATGTATAGAACGCGGCTCTCTGGATGAACTGGCGTGTTAAGCATGAGTGCATCTAACACCATCCTTCACTCTGTAAGCACTGGCGGTTTAAGGGGTGAGTATATCTCACTCCATCCTTCACACTAACTCTACCACACTCTAAATGTATAGAAGGCGGCACTCTGGATGTACTGGCGGTGTTAAGCATGAGTGCATCAAACACCATCCTTCGCTCTGTTAGCACTGGCGGTTTAAGGGGTGAGTATATCTAACTCCATCCTTCACACTAACTCTACCACACTGTAAATGTATAGAAGGTGGCTCTCTGGATGTAATGGCGGTGTTAAGCATGAGTGCATCTATCACCATCCTTCGCTCTGTAAGCACTGGCAGTGTGAGGGGTGAGTATATCTCACTGCATCCTTCACACTACCTCTACCACACTCTAAATGTATAGAAGGCGGCTCTCTGGATGCACTGGCGTGTTTAGCATGAGTGCATCTAACACCATCCTTCGCTCTGTAAGCACTGGCAGTTTAAGGGGTGAGTATATCTCACTCCATCCTTCACACTAACTCTACCACACTCTAAATGTATAGAAGGCGGCTCTCTGGATGTACTGGCAGTGTTAAGCATGAGTGCATCTAACACCATCCTTCGCTCTGTAAGCACTGGCGGTTTAAGGGGTGAGTATATCTCACTCCACCCTTCACACTAACTCTACCACACTCTAAATGTATAGAAGGCGACTCTCTGGATGTACTGGCGTGTTAAGCATGAGTGCATCTAACACCATCCTTCGCTCTGTAAGCACTGGCAGTGTGAGGGGTGAGTATATCTCACTGCATCCTTCACACTACCTCTACCACACTCTAAATGTATAGAAGGCGGCTCTCTGGATGCACTGGCGTGTTTAGCATGAGTGCATCTAACACCATCCTTCGCTCTGTAAGCACTGGCAGTTTAAGGGGTGAGTATATCTCACTCCATCCTTCACACTAACTCTACCACACTCTAAATGTATAGAAGGCGGCTCTCTGGATGTACTGTCGGTGTTAAGCATGAGTGCATCTAACACCATCCTTCGCTCTGTAAGCACTGGAAGTGTGAGGGGTGAGTATATCTAACTCCATCCTTCACACTAACTCTACCACACTATAAAGGTATAGAAGGCGGCTCTCTGGATGTACTGGCTGTGTTAAGCATGAATGCATCTAACACCATCCTTCGCTCTGTAAGCTCTGGCAGTGTGAGGGGTGAGTATATCTCACTCCATCCTTCACACTAACTCTACCACACTCTAAATGTATAGAAGGCGGCTCTCTGGGTTCACTGGCGGTGTTAAGCATGAGTGCATCTAACACCATCCTTCGCTCTGAAAGCACTGGCGGTTTAAGGGGTGAGTATATCTCACTCCATCCTTCACACTAACTCTACCACACTGTAAATGTATAGAAGGTGGCTCTCTGGATGTAATGGCGGTGTTAAGCATGAGTGCATCTAACACCATCCTTCGCTCTGTAAGCACTGGCAGTGTGAAGGGTGAGTATATCTCACTCCATCCTTCACACTAACTCTACCACACTCTAAATGTATAGAAGGCGGCTCTCTGGGTGCACTGGCATGTTAAGCATGAATGCATCTAACACCATCCTTCGCTCTGTAAGCTCTGGCAGTGTGAGGGGTGAGTATATCTCACTCCATCATTCACACTAACTCTACCACACTCTAAATGTATAGAAGGCGGCTCTCTGGGTTCACTGGCGGTGTTAAGCATGAGTGCATCTAACACCATCCTTCGCTCTGAAAGCACTGGCGGTTTAAGGGGTGAGTATATCTCACTCCATCCTTCACACTAACTCTACCACACTCTAAATGTATAGAAGGCGGCTCACTGGATGCACTGGCGGTGTTAAGCATGAGTGCATCTAACACCATCATTCGCTCTGTAAGCACTGGCAGTGTGAGGGGTGAGTATATCTCACTCCATCCTTCACACTAACTCTATCACACTCTAAATGTATAGAAGGTGGCTCTCTGGGTGCACTGGCATGTTAAGCATGAGTGCATCTAACACCATCCTTCGCTCTGTAAGCACTGGCAGTGTGAGGGGTGAGTATATCTCACTCCATCCTTCACGCTAACTCTACCACACTCTAAATGTATAGAAGGTGGCTCTCTGGATGCACTGGCGGTGTTCAGCTTGAGTGCATCTAACACCATCCTTCGCTCTGTAAGCACTGGCAGTGTGAAGGGTGAGTATATCTCACTCCATCCTTCACACTAACTCTACCACACTGTAAATGTATTGAAGGCGGCTCTCTGGATGCACTGGCGGTGTTAAGCATGGGTGCATCTAACACCATCCTTCGCTCTGTAAGCACTGGCAGTGTGAGGGGTGAGTATATCTCACTCCATCCTTCACACTAACTCTACCATACTCTAAATGTATAGACGGCGGCTCTCTGTATGTACTGGCGGTGTTAAGCATGAGTGCATCTAACACCATACTTCGCTCTGTAAGCACTGGCGGTTTAAGGGGTGAGTATATCTCACTCCATCCTTCACACTAACTCTACCACACTCTAAATGTATAGAAGGCGGCTCTCTGGATGTACTGGCGAGTTAAGCATGAGTGCATCTAACACCATCCTTCACTCTGTAAGCACTGGCGGTTTAAGGGGTGAGTATATCTCACTCCATCCTTCACACTAACTCTACCACACTCTAAATGTATAGAAGGCGGTTCTCTGGATGTACTGGCGGTGTTAAGCATGAGTGCATCTAACACCATCCTTCGGTTTGTAAGCACTGGCAGTGTAATGGGTGAGTATATCTCACTCCATCCTTCACACTAACTCTACCACACTCTAAATGTATAGAAGGCGGCTCTCTGGATGTACTGGCGGTGTTAAGCATGAGTGCATGTAACACCATCCTTCGCTCTGTTAGCACTGGTGGTTTAAGGGGTGAGTATATCTAACGCCATCCTTCACACTAACTCTACCACACTGTAAATGTATAGAAGGTGGCTCTCTGGATGTAATGGCGGTGTTAAGCATGAGTGCATCTAACACCATCCTTCGCTCTGTAAGCACTGGCAGTGTGAGGGGTGAGTATATCTCACTCCATCCTTCACACTAACTCTACAACACTGTAAATGTATAGAAGGCGGCTCTCTGGATGTACTGGCGGTGTTAAGCATGGGTGCATCTAACACCATCCTTCGCTCTGTAAGCACTGGCGGTTTAAGGGGTGAGTATATCTCACTCCACCCTTCACACTAACTCTACCACACTCTAAATGTATAGAACGCGGCTCTCTGGATGAACTGGCGTGTTAAGCATGAGTGCATCTAACACCATCCTTCACTCTGTAAGCACTGGCGGTTTAAGGGGTGAGTATATCTCACTCCATCCTTCACACTAACTCTACCACACTCTAAATGTATAGAAGGCGGCTCTCTGGATGTACTGGCGGTGTTAAGCATGAGTGCATCTAACACCATCCTTCGCTCTGTAAGCACTGGCAGTGTGGGGGGTGAGTATATTTCACTCCATCCTTCACACTAACTCTACCACACTATAAAGGTATAGAAGGCGGCGCTCTGGATGTACTGGCGGTGTTAAGCATGAATGCATCTAACACCATCCTTCGCTCTGTAAGCACTGGCAGTGTGAGGGGTGAGTATATCTCACTCCATCCTTCACACTAACTCTACCACACTCTAAATGTATAGAAGGTGGCTCTCTGGATGCACTGGCGGTGTTCAGCTTGAGTGCATCTAACACCATCCTTCGCTCTGTAAGCACTGGCAGTGTGAAGGGTGAGTATATCTCACTCCATCCTTCACACTAACTCTACCACACTCTAAATGTATAGAAGGCGGCTCTCTGGGTTCACTGGCGTGTTAAGCATGAGTGCATCTAACACCATCCTTCGCTCTGTAAGCACTGGCAGTGTAAGGGGTGAGTATATCTCGCTCCATCCTTCACACTAACTCTACCACACTCTAAATGTATAGAAGGCGGCTCTCTGGATGCACTGGCGGTGTTAAGCATGGGTGCATCTAACACCATCCTTCGCTCTGTAAGCACTGGCAGTGTGAGGGGTGAGTATATCTCACTCCATCCTTCACACTAACTCTACCATACTCTAAATGTATAGACGGCGGCTCTCTGTATGTACTGGCGGTGTTAAGCATGAGTGCATCTAACACCATACTTCGCTCTGTAAGCACTGGCGGTTTAAGGGGTGAGTATATCTCACTCCATCCTTCACACTAACTCTACCACACTCTAAATGTATAGAAGGCGGCTCTCTGGATGTACTGGCGAGTTAAGCATGAGTGCATCTAACACCATCCTTCACTCTGTAAGCACTGGCGGTTTAAGGGTTGAGTATATCTCACTCCATCCTTCACACTAACTCTACCACACTCTAAATGTATAGAAGGCGGCTCTCTGGATGTACTGGCGGTGTTAAGCATGAGTGCATCTAACACCATCCTTCGCTTTGTAAGCACTGGCAGTGTAATGGGTGAGTATATCTCACTCCATCCTTCACACTAACTCTACCACACTCTAAATGTATAGAAGGCGGCTCTCTGGATGTACTGGCGGTGTTAAGCATGAGTGCATCTAACACCATCCTTCGCTCTGTTAGCACTGGTGGTTTAAGGGGTGAGTATATCTAACTCCATCCTTCACACTAACTCTACCACACTGTAAATGTATAGAAGGTGGCTCTCTGGATGTAATGGCGGTGTTAAGCATGAGTGCATCTAACACCATCCTTCGCTCTGTAAGCACTGGCAGTGTGAGGGGTGAGTATATCTCACTCCATCCTTCACACTGACTCTACAACACTGTAAATGTATAGAAGGCGGCTCTCTGGATGTACTGGCGGTGTTAAGCATGAGTGCATCTAACACCATCCTTCGCTCTGTAAGCACTGGCGGTTTAAGGGGTGAGTATATCTCACTCCACCCTTCACACTAACTCTACCACACTCTAAATGTATAGAACGCGGCTCTCTGGATGAACTGGCGTGTTAAGCATGAGTGCATCTAACACCATCCTTCACTCTGTAAGCACTGGCGGTTTAAGGGGTGAGTATATCTCACTCCATCCTTCACACTAACTCTACCACACTCTAAATGTATAGAAGGCGGCACTCTGGATGTACTGGCGGTGTTAAGCATGAGTGCATCTAACACCATCCTTCGCTCTGTTAGCACTGGCGGTTTAAGGGGTGAGTATATCTAACTCCATCCTTCACACTAACTCTACCACACTGTAAATGTATAGAAGGTGGCTCTCTGGATGTAATGGCGGTGTTAAGCATGAGTGCATCTATCACCATCCTTCGCTCTGTAAGCACTGGCAGTGTGAGGGGTGAGTATATCTCACTGCATCCTTCACACTACCTCTACCACACTCTAAATGTATAGAAGGCGGCTCTCTGGATGCACTGGCGTGTTTAGCATGAGTGCATCTAACACCATCCTTCGCTCTGTAAGCACTGGCAGTTTAAGGGGTGAGTATATCTCACTCCATCCTTCACACTAACTCTACCACACTCTAAATGTATAGAAGGCGGCTCTCTGGATGTACTGGCAGTGTTAAGCATGAGTGCATCTAACACCATCCTTCGCTCTGTAAGCACTGGCGGTTTAAGGGGTGAGTATATCTCACTCCACCCTTCACACTAACTCTACCACACTCTAAATGTATAGAAGGCGACTCTCTGGATGTACTGGCGTGTTAAGCATGAGTGCATCTAACACCATCCTTCGCTCTGTAAGCACTGGCAGTGTGAGGGGTGAGTATATCTCACTGCATCCTTCACACTACCTCTACCACACTCTAAATGTATAGAAGGCGGCTCTCTGGATGCACTGGCGTGTTTAGCATGAGTGCATCTAACACCATCCTTCGCTCTGTAAGCACTGGCAGTTTAAGGGGTGAGTATATCTCACTCCATCCTTCACACTAACTCTACCACACTCTAAATGTATAGAAGGCGGCTCTCTGGATGTACTGGCAGTGTTAAGCATGAGTGCATCTAACACCATCCTTCGCTCTGTAAGCACTGGCAGTTTAAGGGGTGAGTATATCTCACTCCATCCTTCACACTAACTCTACCACACTCTAAATGTAAAGAAGGCGGCTCTCTGGATGTACTGTCGGTGTTAAGCATGAGTGCATCTAACACCATCCTTCGCTCTGTAAGCACTGGAAGTGTGAGGGGTGAGTATATCTAACTCCATCCTTCACACTAACTCTACCACACTATAAAGGTATAGAAGGCGGCTCTCTGGATGTACTGGCTGTGTTAAGCATGAATGCATCTAACACCATCCTTCGCTCTGTAAGCTCTGGCAGTGTGAGGGGTGAGTATATCTCACTCCATCCTTCACACTAACTCTACCACACTCTAAATGTATAGAAGGCGGCTCTCTGGGTTCACTGGCGGTGTTAAGCATGAGTGCATCTAACACCATCCTTCGCTCTGAAAGCACTGGCGGTTTAAGGGGTGAGTATATCTCACTCCATCCTTCACACTAACTCTATCACACTGTAAATGTATAGAAGGTGGCTCTCTGGATGTAATGGCGGTGTTAAGCATGAGTGCATCTAACACCATCCTTCGCTCTGTAAGCACTGGCAGTGTGAAGGGTGAGTATATCTCACTCCATCCTTCACACTAACTCTACCACACTCTAAATGTATAGAAGGCGGCTCTCTGGGTGCACTGGCATGTTAAGCATGAATGCATCTAACACCATCCTTCGCTCTGTAAGCTCTGGCAGTGTGAGGGGTGAGTATATCTCACTCCATCATTCACACTAACTCTACCACACTCTAAATGTATAGAAGGCTGCTCTCTGGGTTCACTGGCGGTGTTAAGCATGAGTGCATCTAACACCATCCTTCGCTCTGAAAGCACTGGCGGTTTAAGGGGTGAGTATATCTCACTCCATCCTTCACACTAACTCTACCACACTCTAAATGTATAGAAGGCGGCTCACTGGATGCACTGGCGGTGTTAAGCATGAGTGCATCTAACACCATCATTCGCTCTGTAAGCACTGGCAGTGTGAGGGGTGAGTATATCTCACTCCATCCTTCACACTAACTCTACCACACTCTAAATGTATAGAAGGTGGCTCTCTGGGTGCACTGGCATGTTAAGCATGAGTGCATCTAACACCATCCTTCGCTCTGTAAGCACTGGCGGTTTAAGGGGTGAGTATATCTCACTCCATCTTTCACACTAACTCTACCACACTCTAAATGTATAGAAGGCGGCTCTCTGGATGTACTGGCGAGTTAAGCATGAGTGCATCTAACACCATCCTTCACTCTGTAAGCACTGGCGGTTTAAGGGGTGAATACATCTCACTCCATCCTTCACACTAACTCTACCACACTCTAAATGTATAGAAGACGGCTCTCTGGATGTACTGGCGGTGTTAAGCATGAGTGCATCTAACACCATCCTTCGCTCTGTAAGCACTGGCAGTGTGAGGGGTGAGTATATTTCACTCCATCCTTCACACTAACTCTACCACACTATAAAGGTATAGAAGGCGGCGCTCTGGATGTACTGGCGGTGTTAAGCATGAATGCATCTAACACCATCCTTCGCTCTGTAACTCTGGCAGTGTGAGGGGTGAGTATATCTCACTCCATCATTCACACTAACTCTACCACACTCTAAATGTATAGAAGGCGGCTCTCTGGGTTCACTGGCGGTGTTAAGCATGAGTGCATCTAACACCATCCTTCGCTCTGAAAGCACTGGCGGTTTAAGGGGTGAGTATATCTCACTCCATCCTTCACACTAACTCTACCACACTCTAAATGTATAGAAGGTGGCTCTCTGGATGCACTGGCGGTGTTCAGCTTGAGTGCATCTAACACCATCCTTCGCTCTGTAAGCACTGGCAGTGTGAAGGGTGAGTATATCTCACTCCATCCTTCACACTAACTCTACCACACTGTAAATGTATTGAAGGCGGCTCTCTGGATGCACTGGCGGTGTTAAGCATGGGTGCATCTAACACCATTCTTCGCTCTGTAAGCACTGGCAGTGTGGGGGGTGAGTATATCTCACTCCATCCTTCACACTAACTCTACCATACTCTAAATGTATAGACGGCGGCTCTCTGTATGTACTGGCGGTGTTAAGCATGAGTGCATCTAACACCATACTTTGCTCTGTAAGCACTGGCGGTTTAAGGGGTGAGTATATCTCACTCCATCCTTCACACTAACTCTACCACACTCTAAATGTATAGAAGGCGGCTCTCTGGATGTACTGGCGAGTTAAGCATGAGTGCATCTAACACCATCCTTCACTCTGTAAGCACTGGCGGTTTAAGGGGTGAGTATATCTCACTCCATCCTTCACACTAACTCTACCACACTGTAAATGTATAGAAGGTGGCTCTCTGGATGTAATGGCGGTGTTAAGCATGAGTGCATCTAACACCATCCTTTGCTCTGTAAGCACTGGCAGTGTGAGGGGTGAGTATATCTCACTCCATCCTTCACACTAACTCTACAACACTGTAAATGTATAGAAGGCGGCTCTCTGGATGTACTGGCGGTGTTAAGCATGGGTGCATCTAACACCATCCTTCGCTCTGTAAGCACTGGCGGTTTAAGGGGTGAGTATATCTCACTCCACCCTTCACACTAACTCTACCACACTCTAAATGTATAGAACGCGGCTCTCTGGATGAACTGGCGTGTTAAGCATGAGTGCATCTAACACCATCCTTCACTCTGTAAGCACTGGCGGTTTAAGGGGTGAGTATATCTCACTCCATCCTTCACACTAACTCTACCACACTCTAAATGTATAAAAGGCGGCTCTCTGGATGTACTGGCAGTGTTAAGCATGAGTGCATCTAACACCATCCTTCGCTCTGTAAGCACTGGCAGTGTGAGGGGTGAGTATATCTCACTCCATCCTTCACACTAACTCTACCACACTCTAAATGTATAGAAGACGGCTCTCTGGATGTACTGGCGGTGTTAAGCATGAGTGCATCTAACACCATCCTTCGCTCTGTAAGCACTGGCAGTGTGAGGGGTGAGTATATTTCACTCCATCCTTCACACTAACTCTACCACACTATAAAGGTATAGAAGGCGGCGCTCTGGATGTACTGGCGGTGTTAAGCATGAATGCATCTAACACCATCCTTCGCTCTGTAACTCTGGCAGTGTGAGGGGTGAGTATATCTCACTCCATCATTCACACTAACTCTACCACACTCTAAATGTATAGAAGGCGGCTCTCTGGGTTCACTGGCGGTGTTAAGCATGAGTGCATCTAAAACCATCCTTCGCTCTGAAAGCACTGGCGGTTTAAGGGGTGAGTATATCTCACTCCATCCTTCACACTAACTCTACCACATCCTAAATGTATAGAAGGCGGCTCACTGGATGTACTGGCAGTGTTAAGCATGAGTGCATCTAACACCATCCTTCGCTCTGTAAGCACTGGCGGTTTAAGGGGTGAGTATATCTCACTCCACCCTTCACACTAACTCTACCACACTCTAAATGTATAGAAGGCGACTCTCTGGATGTACTGGCGTGTTAAGCATGAGTGCATCTAACACCATCCTTCGCTCTGTAAGCACTGACAGTGTGAGGGGTGAGTATATCTCACTGCATCCTTCACACTACCTCTACCACACTCTAAATGTATAGAAGGCGGCTCTCTGGATGCACTGGCGTGTTTAGCATGAGTGCATCTAACACCATCCTTCGCTCTGTAAGCACTGGCAGTTTAAGGGGTGAGTATATCTCACTCCATCCTTCACACTAACTCTACCACACTCTAAATGTATAGAAGGCGGCTCTCTGGATGTACTGGCAGTGTTAAGCATGAGTGCATCTAACACCATCCTTCGCTCTGTAAGCACTGGCAGTTTAAGGGGTGAGTATATCTCACTCCATCCTTCACACTAACTCTACCACACTCTAAATGTATAGAAGGCAGCTCTCTGGATGTACTGGCGGTGTTAAGCATGAGTGCATCTAACACCATCCTTCGCTCTGTAAGCACTGGAAGTGTGAGGGGTGAGTATATCTAACTCCATCCTTCACACTAACTCTACCACACTATAAAGGTATAGAAGGCGGCTCTCTGGATGTACTGGCTGTGTTAAGCATGAATGCATCTAACACCATCCTTCGCTCTGTAAGCTCTGGCAGTGTGAGGGGTGAGTATATCTCACTCCATCCTTCACACTAACTCTACCACACTCTAAATGTATAGAAGGCGGCTCTCTGGGTTCACTGGCGGTGTTAAGCATGAGTGCATCTAACACCATCCTTCGCTCTGAAAGCACTGGCGGTTTAAGGGGTGAGTATATCTCACTCCATCCTTCACACTAACTCTACCACACTGTAAATGTATAGAAGGTGGCTCTCTGGATGTAATGGCGGTGTTAAGCATGAGTGCATCTAACACCATCCTTCGCTCTGTAAGCACTGGCAGTGTGAAGGGTGAGTATATCTCACTCCATCCTTCACACTAACTCTACCACACTCTAAATGTATAGAAGGCGGCTCTCTGGGTGCACTGGCATGTTAAGCATGAATGCATCTAACACCATCCTTCGCTCTGTAAGCTCTGGCAGTGTGAGGGGTGAGTATATCTCACTCCATCATTCACACTAACTCTACCACACTCTAAATGTATAGAAGGCGGCTCTCTGGGTTCACTGGCGGTGTTAAGCATGAGTGCATCTAACACCATCCTTCGCTCTGAAAGCACTGGCGGTTTAAGGGGTGAGTATATCTCACTCCATCCTTCACACTAACTCTACCACACTCTAAATGTATAGAAGGCGGCTCACTAGATGCACTGGCGGTGTTAAGCATGAGTGCATCTAACACCATCATTCGCTCTGTAAGCACTGGCAGTGTGAGGGGTGAGTATATCTCACTCCATCCTTCACACTAACTCTACCACACTCTAAATGTATAGAAGGCGGCTCTCTGGATGCACTGGCGGTGTTAAGCATGGGTGCATCTAACACCATCCTTCGCTCTGTAAGCACTGGCAGTGTGAGGGGTGAGTATATCTCACTCCATCCTTCACACTAACTCTACCATACTCTAAATGTATAGACGGCGGCTCTCTGTATGTACTGGCGGTGTTAAGCATGAGTGCATCTAACACCATACTTCGCTCTGTAAGCACTGGCGGTTTAAGGGGTGAGTATATCTCACTCCATCCTTCACACTAACTCTACCACACTCTAAATGTATAGAAGGCGGCTCTCTGGATGTACTGGCGAGTTAAGCATGAGTGCATCTAACACCATCCTTCACTCTGTAAGCACTGGCGGTTTAAGGGGTGAGTATATCTCACTCCATCCTTCACACTAACTCTACCACACTCTAAATGTATAGAAGGCGGTTCTCTGGATGTACTGGCGGTGTTAAGCATGAGTGCATCTAACACCATCCTTCGGTTTGTAAGCACTGGCAGTGTAATGGGTGAGTATATCTCACTCCATCCTTCACACTAACTCTACCACACTCTAAATGTATAGAAGGCGGCTCTCTGGATGTACTGGCGGTGTTAAGCATGAGTGCATGTAACACCATCCTTCGCTCTGTTAGCACTGGTGGTTTAAGGGGTGAGTATATCTAACTCCATCCTTCACACTAACTCTACCACACTCTAAATGTATAGAAGGCGGCTCTCTGGATGTACTGGCGGTGTTAAGCATGAGTGCATCTAACACCATCCTTCGCTCTGTAAGCACTGGCAGTGTGAGGGGTGAGTATATCTCACACCATCCTTCACACTAACTCTACCACACTCTAAATGTGTAGAAGGCGGCTCTCTGGATGTACTGGCGGTGTTAAGCATGAGTGCATCTAACACCATCCTTCGCTCTGTAAGCACTGGCAGTGTGAGGGGTGAGTATATCTCACTCCATCCTTCACACTAACTCTACAACACTGTAAATGTATAGAAGGCGGCTCTCTGGATGTACTGGCAGTGTTAAGCATGAGTGCATCTAACACCATCCTTCGCTCTGTAAGCACTGGCGGTTTAAGGGGTGAGTATATCTCACTCCACCCTTCACACTAACTCTACCACACTCTAAATGTATAGAAGGCGACTCTCTGGATGTACTGGCGTGTTAAGCATGAGTGCATCTAACACCATCCTTCGCTCTGTAAGCACTGGCAGTGTGAGGGGTGAGTATATCTCACTGCATCCTTCACACTACCTCTACCACACTCTAAATGTATAGAAGGCGGCTCTCTGGATGCACTGGCGTGTTTAGCATGAGTGCATCTAACACCATCCTTCGCTCTGTAAGCACTGGCAGTTTAAGGGGTGAGTATATCTCACTCCATCCTTCACACTAACTCTACCACACTCTAAATGTATAGAAGGCGGCTCTCTGGATGTACTGGCAGTGTTAAGCATGAGTGCATCTAACACCATCCTTCGCTCTGTAAGCACTGGCAGTTTAAGGGGTGAGTATATCTCACTCCATCCTTCACACTAACTCTACCACACTCTAAATGTAAAGAAGGCGGCTCTCTGGATGTACTGTCGGTGTTAAGCATGAGTGCATCTAACACCATCCTTCGCTCTGTAAGCACTGGAAGTGTGAGGGGTGAGTATATCTAACTCCATCCTTCACACTAACTCTACCACACTATAAAGGTATAGAAGGCGGCTCTCTGGATGTACTGGCTGTGTTAAGCATGAATGCATCTAACACCATCCTTCGCTCTGTAAGCTCTGGCAGTGTGAGGGGTGAGTATATCTCACTCCATCCTTCACACTAACTCTACCACACTCTAAATGTATAGAAGGCGGCTCTCTGGGTTCACTGGCGGTGTTAAGCATGAGTGCATCTAACACCATCCTTCGCTCTGAAAGCACTGGCGGTTTAAGGGGTGAGTATATCTCACTCCATCCTTCACACTAACTCTATCACACTGTAAATGTATAGAAGGTGGCTCTCTGGATGTAATGGCGGTGTTAAGCATGAGTGCATCTAACACCATCCTTCGCTCTGTAAGCACTGGCAGTGTGAAGGGTGAGTATATCTCACTCCATCCTTCACACTAACTCTACCACACTCTAAATGTATAGAAGGCGGCTCTCTGGGTGCACTGGCATGTTAAGCATGAATGCATCTAACACCATCCTTCGCTCTGTAAGCTCTGGCAGTGTGAGGGGTGAGTATATCTCACTCCATCATTCACACTAACTCTACCACACTCTAAATGTATAGAAGGCTGCTCTCTGGGTTCACTGGCGGTGTTAAGCATGAGTGCATCTAACACCATCCTTCGCTCTGAAAGCACTGGCGGTTTAAGGGGTGAGTATATCTCACTCCATCCTTCACACTAACTCTACCACACTCTAAATGTATAGAAGGCGGCTCACTGGATGCACTGGCGGTGTTAAGCATGAGTGCATCTAACACCATCATTCGCTCTGTAAGCACTGGCAGTGTGAGGGGTGAGTATATCTCACTCCATCCTTCACACTAACTCTACCACACTCTAAATGTATAGAAGGTGGCTCTCTGGGTGCACTGGCATGTTAAGCATGAGTGCATCTAACACCATCCTTCGCTCTGTAAGCACTGGCGGTTTAAGGGGTGAGTATATCTCACTCCATCTTTCACACTAACTCTACCACACTCTAAATGTATAGAAGGCGGCTCTCTGGATGTACTGGCGAGTTAAGCATGAGTGCATCTAACACCATCCTTCACTCTGTAAGCACTGGCGGTTTAAGGGGTGAATACATCTCACTCCATCCTTCACACTAACTCTACCACACTCTAAATGTATAGAAGACGGCTCTCTGGATGTACTGGCGGTGTTAAGCATGAGTGCATCTAACACCATCCTTCGCTCTGTAAGCACTGGCAGTGTGAGGGGTGAGTATATTTCACTCCATCCTTCACACTAACTCTACCACACTATAAAGGTATAGAAGGCGGCGCTCTGGATGTACTGGCGGTGTTAAGCATGAATGCATCTAACACCATCCTTCGCTCTGTAACTCTGGCAGTGTGAGGGGTGAGTATATCTCACTCCATCATTCACACTAACTCTACCACACTCTAAATGTATAGAAGGCGGCTCTCTGGGTTCACTGGCGGTGTTAAGCATGAGTGCATCTAACACCATCCTTCGCTCTGAAAGCACTGGCGGTTTAAGGGGTGAGTATATCTCACTCCATCCTTCACACTAACTCTACCACACTCTAAATGTATAGAAGGTGGCTCTCTGGATGCACTGGCGGTGTTCAGCTTGAGTGCATCTAACACCATCCTTCGCTCTGTAAGCACTGGCAGTGTGAAGGGTGAGTATATCTCACTCCATCCTTCACACTAACTCTACCACACTGTAAATGTATTGAAGGCGGCTCTCTGGATGCACTGGCGGTGTTAAGCATGGGTGCATCTAACACCATTCTTCGCTCTGTAAGCACTGGCAGTGTGGGGGGTGAGTATATCTCACTCCATCCTTCACACTAACTCTACCATACTCTAAATGTATAGACGGCGGCTCTCTGTATGTACTGGCGGTGTTAAGCATGAGTGCATCTAACACCATACTTTGCTCTGTAAGCACTGGCGGTTTAAGGGGTGAGTATATCTCACTCCATCCTTCACACTAACTCTACCACACTCTAAATGTATAGAAGGCGGCTCTCTGGATGTACTGGCGAGTTAAGCATGAGTGCATCTAACACCATCCTTCACTCTGTAAGCACTGGCGGTTTAAGGGGTGAGTATATCTCACTCCATCCTTCACACTAACTCTACCACACTGTAAATGTATAGAAGGTGGCTCTCTGGATGTAATGGCGGTGTTAAGCATGAGTGCATCTAACACCATCCTTTGCTCTGTAAGCACTGGCAGTGTGAGGGGTGAGTATATCTCACTCCATCCTTCACACTAACTCTACAACACTGTAAATGTATAGAAGGCGGCTCTCTGGATGTACTGGCGGTGTTAAGCATGGGTGCATCTAACACCATCCTTCGCTCTGTAAGCACTGGCGGTTTAAGGGGTGAGTATATCTCACTCCACCCTTCACACTAACTCTACCACACTCTAAATGTATAGAACGCGGCTCTCTGGATGAACTGGCGTGTTAAGCATGAGTGCATCTAACACCATCCTTCACTCTGTAAGCACTGGCGGTTTAAGGGGTGAGTATATCTCACTCCATCCTTCACACTAACTCTACCACACTCTAAATGTATAAAAGGCGGCTCTCTGGATGTACTGGCAGTGTTAAGCATGAGTGCATCTAACACCATCCTTCGCTCTGTAAGCACTGGCAGTGTGAGGGGTGAGTATATCTCACTCCATCCTTCACACTAACTCTACCACACTCTAAATGTATAGAAGACGGCTCTCTGGATGTACTGGCGGTGTTAAGCATGAGTGCATCTAACACCATCCTTCGCTCTGTAAGCACTGGCAGTGTGAGGGGTGAGTATATTTCACTCCATCCTTCACACTAACTCTACCACACTATAAAGGTATAGAAGGCGGCGCTCTGGATGTACTGGCGGTGTTAAGCATGAATGCATCTAACACCATCCTTCGCTCTGTAACTCTGGCAGTGTGAGGGGTGAGTATATCTCACTCCATCATTCACACTAACTCTACCACACTCTAAATGTATAGAAGGCGGCTCTCTGGGTTCACTGGCGGTGTTAAGCATGAGTGCATCTAAAACCATCCTTCGCTCTGAAAGCACTGGCGGTTTAAGGGGTGAGTATATCTCACTCCATCCTTCACACTAACTCTACCACATCCTAAATGTATAGAAGGCGGCTCACTGGATGTACTGGCAGTGTTAAGCATGAGTGCATCTAACACCATCCTTCGCTCTGTAAGCACTGGCGGTTTAAGGGGTGAGTATATCTCACTCCACCCTTCACACTAACTCTACCACACTCTAAATGTATAGAAGGCGACTCTCTGGATGTACTGGCGTGTTAAGCATGAGTGCATCTAACACCATCCTTCGCTCTGTAAGCACTGACAGTGTGAGGGGTGAGTATATCTCACTGCATCCTTCACACTACCTCTACCACACTCTAAATGTATAGAAGGCGGCTCTCTGGATGCACTGGCGTGTTTAGCATGAGTGCATCTAACACCATCCTTCGCTCTGTAAGCACTGGCAGTTTAAGGGGTGAGTATATCTCACTCCATCCTTCACACTAACTCTACCACACTCTAAATGTATAGAAGGCGGCTCTCTGGATGTACTGGCAGTGTTAAGCATGAGTGCATCTAACACCATCCTTCGCTCTGTAAGCACTGGCAGTTTAAGGGGTGAGTATATCTCACTCCATCCTTCACACTAACTCTACCACACTCTAAATGTATAGAAGGCAGCTCTCTGGATGTACTGGCGGTGTTAAGCATGAGTGCATCTAACACCATCCTTCGCTCTGTAAGCACTGGAAGTGTGAGGGGTGAGTATATCTAACTCCATCCTTCACACTAACTCTACCACACTATAAAGGTATAGAAGGCGGCTCTCTGGATGTACTGGCTGTGTTAAGCATGAATGCATCTAACACCATCCTTCGCTCTGTAAGCTCTGGCAGTGTGAGGGGTGAGTATATCTCACTCCATCCTTCACACTAACTCTACCACACTCTAAATGTATAGAAGGCGGCTCTCTGGGTTCACTGGCGGTGTTAAGCATGAGTGCATCTAACACCATCCTTCGCTCTGAAAGCACTGGCGGTTTAAGGGGTGAGTATATCTCACTCCATCCTTCACACTAACTCTACCACACTGTAAATGTATAGAAGGTGGCTCTCTGGATGTAATGGCGGTGTTAAGCATGAGTGCATCTAACACCATCCTTCGCTCTGTAAGCACTGGCAGTGTGAAGGGTGAGTATATCTCACTCCATCCTTCACACTAACTCTACCACACTCTAAATGTATAGAAGGCGGCTCTCTGGGTGCACTGGCATGTTAAGCATGAATGCATCTAACACCATCCTTCGCTCTGTAAGCTCTGGCAGTGTGAGGGGTGAGTATATCTCACTCCATCATTCACACTAACTCTACCACACTCTAAATGTATAGAAGGCGGCTCTCTGGGTTCACTGGCGGTGTTAAGCATGAGTGCATCTAACACCATCCTTCGCTCTGAAAGCACTGGCGGTTTAAGGGGTGAGTATATCTCACTCCATCCTTCACACTAACTCTACCACACTCTAAATGTATAGAAGGCGGCTCACTAGATGCACTGGCGGTGTTAAGCATGAGTGCATCTAACACCATCATTCGCTCTGTAAGCACTGGCAGTGTGAGGGGTGAGTATATCTCACTCCATCCTTCACACTAACTCTACCACACTCTAAATGTATAGAAGGCGGCTCTCTGGATGCACTGGCGGTGTTAAGCATGGGTGCATCTAACACCATCCTTCGCTCTGTAAGCACTGGCAGTGTGAGGGGTGAGTATATCTCACTCCATCCTTCACACTAACTCTACCATACTCTAAATGTATAGACGGCGGCTCTCTGTATGTACTGGCGGTGTTAAGCATGAGTGCATCTAACACCATACTTCGCTCTGTAAGCACTGGCGGTTTAAGGGGTGAGTATATCTCACTCCATCCTTCACACTAACTCTACCACACTCTAAATGTATAGAAGGCGGCTCTCTGGATGTACTGGCGAGTTAAGCATGAGTGCATCTAACACCATCCTTCACTCTGTAAGCACTGGCGGTTTAAGGGGTGAGTATATCTCACTCCATCCTTCACACTAACTCTACCACACTCTAAATGTATAGAAGGCGGTTCTCTGGATGTACTGGCGGTGTTAAGCATGAGTGCATCTAACACCATCCTTCGGTTTGTAAGCACTGGCAGTGTAATGGGTGAGTATATCTCACTCCATCCTTCACACTAACTCTACCACACTCTAAATGTATAGAAGGCGGCTCTCTGGATGTACTGGCGGTGTTAAGCATGAGTGCATGTAACACCATCCTTCGCTCTGTTAGCACTGGTGGTTTAAGGGGTGAGTATATCTAACTCCATCCTTCACACTAACTCTACCACACTGTAAATGTATAGAAGGTGGCTCTCTGGATGTAATGGCGGTGTTAAGCATGAGTGCATCTAACACCATCCTTCGCTCTGTAAGCACTGGCAGTGTGAGGGGTGAGTATATCTCACTCCATCCTTCACACTAACTCTACAACACTGTAAATGTATAGAAGGCGGCTCTCTGGATGTACTGGCGGTGTTAAGCATGGGTGCATCTAACACCATCCTTCGCTCTGTAAGCACTGGCGGTTTAAGGGGTGAGTATATCTCACTCCACCCTTCACACTAACTCTACCACACTCTAAATGTATAGAACGCGGCTCTCTGGATGAACTGGCGTGTTAAGCATGAGTGCATCTAACACCATCCTTCACTCTGTAAGCACTGGCGGTTTAAGGGGTGAGTATATCTCACTCCATCCTTCACACTAACTCTACCACACTCTAAATGTATAAAAGGCGGCTCTCTGGATGTACTGGCAGTGTTAAGCATGAGTGCATCTAACACCATCCTTCGCTCTGTAAGCACTGGCAGTGTGAGGGGTGAGTATATCTCACTCCATCCTTCACACTAACTCTACCACACTCTAAATGTATAGAAGGCGGCTCTCTGGATGTACTGGCGGTGTTAAGCATGAGTGCATCTAACACCATCCTTCGCTCTGTAAGCACTGGCAGTGTGAGGGGTGAGTATATTTCACTCCATCCTTCACACTAACTCTACCACACTATAAAGGTATAGAAGGCGGCGCTCTGGATGTACTGGCGGTGTTAAGCATGAATGCATCTAACACCATCCTTCGCTCTGTAACTCTGGCAGTGTGAGGGGTGAGTATATCTCACTCCATCATTCACACTAACTCTACCACACTCTAAATGTATAGAAGGCGGCTCTCTGGATGTACTGGCGGTGTTAAGCATGAGTGCATCTAAAACCATCCTTCGCTCTGAAAGCACTGGCGGTTTAAGGGGTGAGTATATCTCACTCCATCCTTCACACTAACTCTACCACATCCTAAATGTATAGAAGGCGGCTCACTGGATGCACTGGCGGTGTTAAGCATGAGTGCATCTAACACCATCATTCGCTCTGTAAGCACTGACAGTGTGAGGGGTGAGTATATCTCACTCCATCCTTCACACTAACTCTACCACACTCTAAATGTATAGAAGGTGGCTCTCTGGATGCACTGGCGGTGTTCAGCTTGAGTGCATCTAACACCATCCTTCGCTCTGTAAGCACTGGCAGTGTGAAGGGTGAGTATATCTCACTCCATCCTTCACACTAACTCTACCACACTCTAAATGTATAGAAGGCGGCTCTCTGGGTTCACTGGCGTGTTAAGCATGAGTGCATCTAACACCATTCTTCGCTCTCTAAGCACTGGCAGTGTAAGGGGTGAGTATATCTCGCTCCATCCTTCACACTAACTCTACCACACTGTAAATGTATAGAAGGCGGCTCTCTGGATCCACTGGCGGTGTTAAGCATGGGTGCATCTAACACCATCCTTCGCATTGTAAGCACTGGCAGTGTGAGGGGTGAGTATATCTCACTCCATCCTTCACACTAACTCTACCATACTCTAAATGTATAGACGGCAGCTCTCTGTATGTACTGGCGGTGTTAAGCATGAGTGCATCTAACACCATACTTCGCTCTGTAAGCACTGGCAGTTTAAGGGGTGAGTATATTTCACTCCATCCTTCACACTAACTCTACCACACTCTAAATGTATAGAAGGCGGCTCTCTGGATGTACTGGCGAGTTAAGCATGAGTGCATCTAACACCATCCTTCACTCTGTAAGCACTGGCGGTTTAAGGGTCGATTATATCTCACTCCATCCTTCACACTAACTCTACCACACTCTAAATGTATAGAAGGCGGCTCTCTGGATGTACTGGCGGTGTTAAGCATGAGTGCATCTAACACCATCCTTCGCTTTGTAAGCACTGGCAGTGTAATGGGTGAGTATATCTCACTCCATCCTTCACACTAACTCTACCACACTCTAAATGTATAGAAGGCGGCTCTCTGGATGTACTGGCGGTGTTAAGCATGAGTGCATCTAACACCATCCTTTGCTCTGTTAGCACTGGTGGTTTAAGGGGTGAGTATATCTAACTCCATCCTTCACACTAACTCTACCACACTGTAAATGTATAGAAGGTGGCTCTCTGGATGTAATGGCGTTGTTAAGCATGAGTGCATCTAACACCATCCTTCGCTCTGTAAGCACTGGCAGTGTGAGGGGTGAGTATATCTCACTCCATCCTTCACACTAACTCTACAACACTGTAAATGTATAGAAGGCGGCTCTCTGGATGTACTGGCGGTGTTAAGCATGAGTGCATCTAACACCATCCTTCGCTCTGTAAGCACTGGCGGTTTAAGGGGTGAGTATATCTCACTCCACCCTTCACACTAACTCTACCACACTCTAAATGTATAGAACGCGGCTCTCTGGATGAACTGGCGTGTTAAGCATGAGTGCATCTAACACCATCCTTCACTCTGTAAGCACTGGCGGTTTAAGGGGTGAGTATATCTCACTCCATCCTTCACACTAACTCTACCACACTCTATATGTATAGAAGGCGGCTCTCTGGATGTACTGGCAGTGTTAAGCATGAGTGCATCTAACACCATCCTTCGCTCTGTAAGCACTGGCAGTGTGAGGGGTGAGTATATCTCACTCCATCCTTCACACGAACTCTACCACACTCTAAATGTATAGAAGGCGGCACTCTGGATGTACTGGCGGTGTTAAGCATGAGTGCATCTAACACCATCCTACGCTCTGTTAGCACTGGCGGTTTAAGGGGTGAGTATATCTAACTCCATCCTTCACACTAACTCTACCACACTGTAAATGTATAGAAGGTGGCTCTCTGGATGTAATGGCGGTGTTAAGCATGAGTGCATCTATCACCATCCTTCGCTCTGTAAGCACTGGCAGTGTGAGGGGTGAGTATATCTCACTGCATCCTTCACACTACCTCTACCACACTCTAAATGTATAGAAGGCGGCTCTCTGGATGCACTGGCGTGTTTAGCATGAGTGCATCTAACACCATCCTTCGCTCTGTAAGCACTGGCAGTTTAAGGGGTGAGTATATCTCACTCCATCCTTCACACTAACTCTACCACACTCTAAATGTATAGAAGGCAGCTCTCTGGATGTACTAGCAGTGTTAAGCATGAGTGCATCTAACACCATCCTTTGCTCTGTAAGCAATGGCGGTTTAAGGGGTGAGTATATCTCACTCCACCCTTCACACTAACTCTACCACACTCTAAATGTATAGAAGGCGACTCTCTGGATGTACTGGCGTGTTAAGCATGAGTGCATCTAACACCATCCTTCGCTCTGTAAGCACTGGCAGTGTGAGGGGTGAGTATATCTCACTGCATCCTTCACACTACCTCTACCACACTCTAAATGTATAGAAGGCGGCTCTCTGGATGTACTGGCGTGTTTAGCATGAGTGCATCTAACACCATCCTTCGCTCTGTAAGCACTGGCAGTTTAAGGGGTGAGTATATCTCACTCCATCCTTCACACTAACTCTACCACACTCTAAATGTATAGAAGGCGGCTCTCTGGATGTACTGGCAGTGTTAAGCATGAGTGCATCTAACACCATCCTTCGCTCTGTAAGCACTGGCGGTTTAAGGGGTGAATATATCTCACTCCATCCTTCACACTAACTCTACCACACTCTAAATGTATAGAAGGCGGCTCTCTGGATGTACTGTCGGTGTTAAGCATGAGTGCATCTAACACCATCCTTCGCTCTGTAAGCACTGGCAGTGTGAGGGGTGAGTATATCTAACTCCATCCTTCACACTAACTCTACCACACTATAAAGGTATAGAAGGCGGCTCTCTGGATGTACTGGCGGTGTTAAGCATGAATGCATCTAACACCATCCTTCGCTCTGTAAGCTCTGGCAGTGTGAGGGGTGAGTATATCTCACTCCATCCTTCACACTAACTCTACCACACTCTAAATGTATAGAAGGCGGCTCTCTGGGTTCACTGGCGGTGTTAAGCATGAGTGCATCTAACACCATCCTTCGCTCTGAAAGCACTGGCGGTTTAAGGGGTGAGTATATCTCACTCCATCCTTCACACTAACTCTACCACACTGTAAATGTATAGAAGGTGGCTCTCTGGATGTAATGGCGGTGTTAAGCATGAGTGCATCTAACACCATCCTTCGCTCTGTAAGCACTGGCAGTGTGAAGGGTGAGTATATCTCACTCCATCCTTCACACTAACTCTACCACACTCTAAATGTATAGAAGGCGGCTCTCTGGGTGCACTGGCATGTTAAGCATGAATGCATCTAACACCATCCTTCGCTCTGTAAGCTCTGGCAGTGTGAGGGGTGAGTATATCTCACTCCATCATTCACACTAACTCTACCACACTCTAAATGTATAGAAGGCGGCTCTCTGGGTTCACTGGCGGTGTTAAGCATGAGTGCATCTAACACCATCCTTCGCTCTGAAAGCACTGGCGGTTTAAGGGGTGAGTATATCTCACTCCATCCTTCACACTAACTCTACCACACTCTAAATGTATAGAAGGCGGCTCACTGGATGCACTGGCGGTGTTAAGCATGAGTGCATCTAACACCATCATTCGCTCTGTAAGCACTGGCAGTGTGAGGGGTGAGTATATCTCACTCCATCCTTCACACTAACTCTACCACACTCTAAATGTATAGAAGGTGGCTCTCTGGGTGCACTGGCATGTTAAGCATGAGTGCATCTAACACCATCCTTCGCTCTGTAAGCACTGGCAGTGTGAGGGGTGAGTATATCTCACTCCATCCTTCACACTAACTCTACCACACTCTAAATGTATAGAAGGTGGCTCTCTGGATGCACTGGCGGTGTTCAGCTTGAGTGCATCTAACACCATCCTTCGCTCTGTAAGCACTGGCAGTGTGAAGGGTGAGTATATCTCACTCCATCCTTCACACTAACTCTACCACACTGTAAATGTATAGAAGGTGGCTCTCTGGATGCACTGGCGGTGTTAAGCATGGGTGCATCTAACACCATCCTTCGCTCTGTAAGCACTGGCAGTGTGAGGGGTGAGTATATCTCACTCCATCCTTCACACTAACTCTACCATACTCTAAATGTATTGACGGCGGCTCTCTGTATGTACTGGCGGTGTTAAGCATGAGTGCATCTAACACCATACTTCGCTCTGTAAGCACTGGCAGTTTAAGGGGTGAGTATATCTCACTCCATCCTTCACACTAACTCTACCACACTCTAAATGTATAGAAGGCGGCTCTCTGGATGTACTGGCGAGTTAAGCATGAGTGCATCTAACACCATCCTTCACTCTGTAAGCACTGGCGGTTTAAGGGGTGAGTATATCTCACTCCATCCTTCACACTAACTCTACCACACTCTAAATGTATAGAAGGCGGCTCTCTGGATGTACTGGCGGTGTTAAGCATGAGTGCATCTAACACCATCCTTCGCTTTGTAAGCACTGGCAGTGTAATGGGTGAGTATATCTCACTCCATCCTTCACACTAACTCTACCACACTCTAAATGTATAGAAGGCAGCTCTCTGGATGTACTGGCGGTGTTAAGCATGAGTGCATGTAACACCATCCTTCGCTCTGTTAGCACTGGTGGTTTAAGGGGTGAGTATATCTAACTCCATCCTTCACACTAACTCTACCACACTGTAAATGTATAGAAGGTGGCTCTCTGGATGTAATGGCGGTGTTAAGCATGAGTGCATCTAACACCATCCTTCGCTCTGTAAGCACTGGCACTGTGAGGGGTGAGTATATCTCACTCCATTCTTCACACTAACTCTACAACACTGTAAATGTATAGAAGGCGGCTCTCTGGATGTACTGGCGGTGTTAAGCATGAGTGCATCTAACACCATCCTTCGCTCTGTTAGCACTGGTGGTTTAAGGGGTGAGTATATCTAACTCCATCCTTCACACTAACTCTACCACACTGTAAATGTATAGAAGGTGGCTCTCTGGATGTAATGGTGGTGTTAAGCATGAGTGCATCTAACACCATCCTTCGCTCTGTAAGCACTGGCAGTGTGAGGGGTGAGTATATCTCACTCCATCCTTCACACTAACTCTACAACACTGTAAATGTATAGAAGGCGGCTCTCTGGATGTACTGGCGGTGTTAAGCATGAGTGCATCTAACACCATCCTTCGCTCTGTAAGCACTGGCGGTTTAAGGGGTGAGTATATCTCACTCCACCCTTCACACTAACTCTATCACACTCTAAATGTATAGAACGCGGCTCTCTGGATGAACTGGTGTGTTAAGCATGAGTGCATCTAACACCATCCTTCACTCTGTAAGCACTGGCGGTTTAAGGGGTGAGTATATCTCACTCCATCCTTCACACTAACTCTACCACACTCTAAATGTATAGAAGGCGGCTCTCTGGATGTACTGGCAGTGTTAAGCATGAGTGCATCTAACACCATCCTTCGCTCTGTAAGCACTGGCAGTGTGAGGGGTGAGTATATCTCACTCCATCCTTCACACTAACTCTACCACACTCTAAATGTATAGAAGGCGGCACTCTGGATGTACTGGCGGTGTTAAGCATGAGTGCATCTAACACCATCCTTCGCTCTGTTAGCACTGGCGGTTTAAGGGGTGAGTATATCTAACTCCATCCTTCACACTAACTCTACCACACTGTAAATGTATAGAAGGTGGCTCTCTGGATGTAATGGCGGTGTTAAGCATGAGTGCATCTATCACCATCCTTCGCTCTGTAAGCACTGGCAGTGTGAGGGGTGAGTATATCTCACTGCATCCTTCACACTACCTCTACCACAGTCTAAATGTATAGAAGGCGGCTCTCTGGATGCACTGGCGTGTTTAGCATGAGTGCATCTAACACCATCCTTCGCTCTGTAAGCACTGGCAGTTTAAGGGGTGAGTATATCTCACTCCATCCTTCACACTAACTCTACCACACTCTAAATGTATAGAAGGCGGCTCTCTGGATGTACTGGCAGTGTTAAGCATGAGTGCATCTAACACCATCCTTCGCTCTGTAAGCACTGGCGGTTTAAGGGGTGAGTATATCTCACTCCACCCTTCACACTTACTCTACCACACTCTAAATGTATAGAAGGCGAATCTCTGGATGTACTGGCGTGTTGAGCATGAGTGCATCTAACACCATCCTTCGCTCTGTAAGCACTGGCAGTGTGAGGGGTGAGTATATCTCACTGCATCCTTCACACTACCTCTACCACACTCTAAATGTATAGAAGGCGGCTCTCTGGATGTACTGGCGTGTTTAGCATGAGTGCATCTAACACCATCCTTCGCTCTGTAAGCACTGGCAGTTTAAGGGGTGAGTATATCTCACTCCATCCTTCACACTAACTCTACCACACTCTAAATGTATAGAAGGCGGCTCTCTGGATGTACTGGCAGTGTTAAGCATGAGTGCATCTAACACCATCCTTCGCTCTGTAAGCACTGGCGGTTTAAGGGGTGAATATATCTCACTCCATCCTTCACACTAACTCTACCACACTCTAAATGTATAGAAGGCGGCTCTCTGGATGTACTGTCGGTGTTAAGCATGAGTGCATCTAACACCATCCTTCGCTCTGTAAGCACTGGCAGTGTGAGGGGTGAGTATATCTAACTCCATCCTTCACACTAACTCTACCACACTATAAAGGTATAGAAGGCGGCTCTCTGGATGTACTGGCGGTGTTAAGCATGAATGCATCTAACACCATCCTTCGCTCTGTAAGCTCTGGCAGTGTGAGGGGTGAGTATATCTCACTCCATCCTTCACACTAACTCTACCACACTCTAAATGTATAGAAGGCGGCTCTCTGGGTTCACTGGCGGTGTTAAGCATGAGTGCATCTAACACCATCCTTCGCTCTGAAAGCACTGGCGGTTTAAGGGGTGAGTATATCTCACTCCATCCTTCACACTAACTCTACCACACTGTAAATGTATAGAAGGTGGCTCTCTGGGTGTAATGGCGGTGTTAAGCATGAGTGCATCTAACACCATCCTTCGCTCTGTAAGCACTGGCAGTGTGAAGGGTGAGTATATCTCACTCCATCCTTCACACTAACTCTACCACACTCTAAATGTATAGAAGGCGGCTCTCTGGGTGCACTGGCATGTTAAGCATGAATGCATCTAACACCATCCTTCGCTCTGTAAGCTCTGGCAGTGTGAGGGGTGAGTATATCTCACTCCATCATTCACACTAACTCTACCACAGTCTAAATGTATAGAAGGCGGCTCTCTGGGTTCACTGGCGGTGTTAAGCATGAGTGCATCTAACACCATCCTTCGCTCTGAAAGCACTGGCGGTTTAAGGGGTGAGTATATCTCACTCCATCCTTCACACTAACTCTACCACACTATAAAGGTATAGAAGGCGGCTCTCTGGATGTACTGGCGGTGTTAAGCATGAATGCATCTAACACCATCCTTCGCTCTGTAAGCTCTGGCAGTGTGAGGGGTGAGTATATCTCACTCCATCTTTCACACTAACTCTACCACACTCTAAATGTATAGAAGGCGGCTCTCTGGGTTCACTGGCGGTGTTAAGCATGAGTGCATCTAACACCATCCTTCGCTCTGAAAGCACTGGCGGTTTAAGGGGTGAGTATATCTCACTCCATCCTTCACACTAACTCTACCACACTGTAAATGTATAGAAGGTGGCTCTCTGGATGTAATGGCGGTGTTAAGCATGAGTGCATCTAACACCATCCTTCGCTCTGTAAGCACTGGCAGTGTGAAGGGTGAGTATATCTCACTCCATCCTTCACACTAACTCTACCACACTCTAAATGTATAGAAGGCGGCTCTCTGGGTGCACTGGCATGTTAAGCATGAGTGCATCTAACACTATCCTTCGCTCTGTAAGCACTGGCAGTGTGAGGGGTGAGTATATCTCACTCCATCCTTCACACTAACTCTACCACACTCTAAATGTATAGAAGGTGGTTCTCTGGATGCACTGGCGGTGTTAAGCTTGAGTGCATCTAACACCATCCTTCGCTCTGTAAGCACTGGCAGTGTGAAGGGTGAGTATATCTCACTCCATCCTTCACACTAACTCTACCACACTCTAAATGTATAGAAGGCGGCTCTCTGGATGTACTGGCGGTGTTAAGCATGAGTGCATCTAACACCATCCTTCGCTCTGTAAGCACTGGCAGTGTGAGGGGTGAGTATATCTCGCTCCATCCTTCGCACTAACTCTACCACACTCTAAATGTATAGAAGGCGGCTCTCTGGATGTACTGGCATGTTAAGCATGAGTGCATCTAACACCATCCTTCGCTCTGTAAGCACTAGCAGTGTGAGGGGTGAGTATATCTCGCTCCATCCTTCACACTAACTCTACCACACTCTAAATGTATAGAAGGCGGCTCTCTGGATGCACTGGCGTGTTAAGCATGAGTGCATCTAACACCATACTTCGCTCTGTAAGCTCTGGCAGTGTGAGGGGTGAGTATATCTCACTCCATCTTTCACACTAACTCTACCACACTCTAAATGTATAGAAGGCGGCTCTCTGGGTTCACTGGCGGTGTTAAGCATGAGTGCATCTAACACCATCCTTCGCTCTGAAAGCACTGGCGGTTTAAGGGGTGAGTATATCTCACTCCATCCTTCACACTAACTCTACCACACTGTAAATGTATAGAAGGTGGCTCTCTGGATGTAATGGCGGTGTTAAGCATGAGTGCATCTAACACCATCCTTCGCTCTGTAAGCACTGGCAGTGTGAAGGGTGAGTATATCTCACTCCATCCTTCACACTAACTCTACCACACTCTAAATGTATAGAAGGTGGTTCTCTGGATGCACTGGCGGTGTTAAGCTTGAGTGCATCTAACACCATCCTTCGCTCTGTAAGCACTGGCAGTGTGAAGGGTGAGTATATCTCACTCCATCCTTCACACTAACTCTACCACACTCTAAATGTATAGAAGGCGGCTCTCTGGATGTACTGGCATGTTAAGCATGAGTGCATCTAACACCATCCTTCGCTCTGTAAGCACTGGCAGTGTGAGGGGTGAGTATATCTCGCTCCATCCTTCGCACTAACTATACCGCACTCTAAATGTATAGAAGGCGGCTCTCTGGATGTACTGGCATGTTAAGCATGAGTGCATCTAACACCATCCTTCGCTCTGTAAGCACTAGCAGTTTGAGGGGTGAGTATATCTCGCTCCATCCTTCACACTAACTCTACCACACTCTAAATGTATAGAAGGTGGCTCTCTGGATGCACTGGCGTGTTAAGCATGAGTGCATCTAACACCATCCTTCGCTCTGTAAGCACTGGCAGTGTAAAGGGTGAGTATATCTCGCTCCATCCTTCACAATAACTTTACCACACTGTAAATGTATAGAAGGCGGCTCTCTGGATGCACTGGCGGTGTTATGCATGAGTGCATCTAACACCATCCTTCGCTCTGTAAGCACTGGCAGTGTGAGGGGTGAGTATATCTCACTCCATCCTTCACACTAACTCTACCACACTCTAAATGTATAGAAGGCGGCTCTCTGGATGCACTGGCGTGTTAAGCATGAGTGCATCTAACACCATCCTTTGCTCTGTAAGCACTGGCAGTGTGAGGGGTGAGTATATCTCACTCCATCCTTCACACTAACTCTACCACACTCTAAATGTATAAAAAGGAGGCTCTCTGGGTGCACTGGCATGTTAAGCATGAGTGCATCTAACACCATGCTTCACTCTGTAAGCACTGGCAGTGTAAGGGGTGAGTATATCTCGCTCCATCCTTCACACTAACTCTACCACACTCCAAATGTATAGAAGGCGGCTCTCTGGATGCACTGGCGGTGTTAAGCATGAGTGCATCTAACGCCATCCTTCGCTCTGTAAGCACTGGCGGTTTAAGGAGTGAGTATATCTCACTCCATCCTTCACACTAACTCTACCACACTCTAAATGTATAGAAGGCGGCACTCTGGATGCACTGGCGGTGTTAAGCATGAGTGCATCTAACACCATCCTTTGCTCTGTAAGCACTGGCAGTATGAGGGGTGAGTATATCTCACTCCATCCTTCACACTAACTCTACCACACTCTAAATGTATAGAAGGCGGCTCTCTGGATGTACTGGCGGTGTTAAGCATGAGTGCATCTAACACCATCCTTCGCTCTGTAAGCACTGGCAGTGTGAGGGGTGAGTATATCTCACTCTATCCTTCACACTAACTCTACCACACTCTAAATGTATAGAAGGCGGCTCTCTGGATGTACTGGCGGTGTTAAGCATGAGTGCATCTAACATCATCCTTCGCTCTGTAAGCACTGGCAGTGTGAGGGGTGAGCATATCTCGCTCCATTCTTCACACTAACTCTACCACACTCTAAATGTATAGAAGGCAGCTCTCTAAATGTACTGGCGGTGTTAAGCATGAGTGCATCTAACACCATCCTTCGCTCTGTAAGCACTGGCGGTGTAAGGGGTGAGTATATCTCACTCCATCCTTCACACTAACTCTACCACACTCTAAATGTATAAAAAGGAGGCTCTCTGGGTGCACTGGCATGTTAAGCATGAGTGCATCTAACACCATGCTTCACTCTGTAAGCACTGGCAGTGTAAGGGGTGAGTATATCTCGCTCCATCCTTCACACTAACTCTACCACACTCCAAATGTATAGAAGGCGGCTCTCTGGATGCACTGGCGGTGTTAAGCATGAGTGCATCTAACGCCATCCTTCGCTCTGTAAGCACTGGCGGTTTAAGGAGTGAGTATATCTCACTCCATCCTTCACACTAACTCTACCACACTCTAAATGTATAGAAGGCGGCACTCTGGATGCACTGGCGGTGTTAAGCATGAGTGCATCTAACACCATCCTTCGCTCTGTAAGCACTGGCAGTGTGACGGGTGAGTATATCTCACTCTATCCTTCACACTAACTCTACCACACTCTAAATGTATAGAAGGCGGCTCTCTGGATGTACTGGCGGTGTGAAGCATGAGTGCATCTAACACCCTCCTTCGCTCTGTAAGCACTGGCAGTGTGACGGGTGAGTATATCTCGCTCCATCCTTCACACTAACTCTACCACACTCTAAATGTATAGAAGGCGGCTCTATGGGTGCACTGGCGTGTTAAGCATGAGTGCATCTAACACGATCCTTCGCTCTGTAAGCACTGGCGGTTTAATGGGTGAGTATATCTCACTCCATCCTTCACACTAACTCTACCACACTGTAAATGTATAGAAGGCGGCTCTCTGGGTGCACTGGCGTGTTAAGCATGAGTGCATCTAACACCATCCTTCGCTGTGTAAGCACTGGCAGTGTAAGGGGTGAGTATATCTCGTTCCATCCTTCACACTAACTCTACCACACTCTAAATGTATAGACAGCAGCTCTCTGTATGTACTGGCGGTGTTAAGCATGAGTGCATCTAACACCATACTTCGCTCTGTAAGCACTGGCAGTGTGAGGGGTGAGTATATCTCACTCCATCCTTCACACTAACTCTACCACACTCTAAATGTATATAAGGCGGTTCTCTGGATCTACTGGCATGTTAAGCATGAGTGCATCTAACACCATCCTTCGCTCTGTAAGCACTGGCTGTTTAAGGGGTGAGTATATCTCACTCCATCCTTCACACTAACTCTACCACACTCTAAATGTATAGAAGGCGACTCTCTGGATGTACTGGCGGTGTTAAGCATGAGTGCATCTAACACCATCCTTCGCTCTGTAAGCACTGGCGGTTTAAGGGGTGAGTATATCTCACTCCATCCTTCACACTAACTCTACCACACTCTAAATGTATAGAAGGCGGCTCTCTGGATGTACTGGCGAGTTAAGCATAAGTGCATCTAACACTATCCTTCGCTCTGTAAGCACTGGCGGTTTAAGCGGTGAGAATATCTCACTCCATCCTTCACACTAACTCTACCACACTCTAAATGTATAGAAGGCAGCTCTCTGGATGTACTGGCGGTGTTAAGCATGAGTGCATCTAACACCATCCTTCGCTCTGTAAGTACTGGCAGTGTGAGGGGTGAGTATATCTCACTCCATCCTTCGCACTAACTCTACCACACTCTAAATGTATAGAAGGCGGCTCTCTGGATGTACTGGCGGTGTTAAGCATGAGTGCATCTAACACCATCCTTCGCTCTGTAAGCACTGGCGGTTTAAGGGGTGAGTATATCTCACTCCATCCTTCACACTAACTCTACCACACTCTAAATGTATAGAAGGCGGCTCTCTGGATGTACTGGCGTGTTAAGCATGAGTGCATCTAACACCATCCTTCGCTCTGTAAGCACTGGCAGTGTGAGGGGTGAGTATATCTCACTCCATCCTTCACACTTACTCTACCACACTCTCAATGTAAAGAAGGCGGCTCTCTGGATGTACTGGCTGTGTTAAGCATGAGTGCATCTAACACCATCCTTCGCTCTGTAAGCACTGGCAGTGTGAGGGGTGAGTATATCTCACTGCATCCTTCACACTACCTCTACCACACTCTAAATGTATAGAAGGCGGCTCTCTGGATGTACTGGCGGTGTTAAGCATGAGTGCATCTAACACCATCCTTCGCTCTGTAAGCACTGGCAGTGTGAGGGGTGAGTATATCTCACTCCATCCTTCACACTAAATCTACCACACTCTAAATGTATAGAAGGCGGCTCTCTGGATGTACTGGCGGTGTTAAGCATGAGTGCATCTAACACCATCCTTTGCTCTGTTAGCACTGGCGGTTTAAGGGGTGAGTATATCTCACTCCATCCTTCACACTAACTCTACCACACTGTAAATGTATAGAAGGCGACTCTCTGGATGTACTGGCGTGTTAAGCATGAGTGCATCTAACACCATCCTTCGCTCTGTAAGCACTGGCAGTGTGAGGGGTGAGTATATCTCACTCCATCCTTCACACTAACTCTACAACACTGTAAATGTATAGAAGGCGGCTCTCTGGATGTACTGGCGGTGTTAAGCATGGGTGCATCTAACACCATCCTTCGCTCTGTAAGCACTGGCGGTTTAAGGGGTGAGTATATCTCACTCCATCCTTCACACTAACTCTACCACACTCTAAATGTATAGAAGGCGGCTCTCTGGATGTACTGGCGTGTTAAGCATGAGTGCATCTAACACCATCCTTCGCTCTGTAAGCACTGGCAGTGTGAGGGGTGAGTATATCTCACTCCATCCTTCACACTTACTCTACCACACTCTCAATGTATAGAAGGCGGCTCTCTGGATGTACTGGCTGTGTTAAGCATGAGTGCATCTAACACCATCCTTCGCTCTGTAAGCACTGGCAGTGTGAGGGGTGAGTATATCTCACTGCATCCTTCACACTACCTCTACCACACTCTAAATGTATAGAAGGCGGCTCTCTGGATGTACTGGCGGTGTTAAGCATGAGTGCATCTAACACCATCCTTCGCTCTGTAAGCACTGGCAGTGTGAGGGGTGAGTATATCTCACTCCATCCTTCACACTAAATCTACCACACTCTAAATGTATAGAAGGCGGCTCTCTGGATGTACTGGCGGTGTTAAGCATGAGTGCATCTAACACCATCCTTCGCTCTGTTAGCACTGGCGGTTTAAGGGGTGAGTATATCTCACTCCATCCTTCACACTAACTCTACCACACTGTAAATGTATAGAAGGTGGCTCTCTGGATGTAATGGCGGTGTTAAGCATGAGTGCATCTAACACCATCCTTCGCTCTGTAAGCACTGGCAGTGTGAGGGGTGAGTATATCTCACTCCATCCTTCACACTAACTCTACAACACTGTAAATGTATAGAAGGCGGCTCTCTGGATGTACTGGCGGTGTTAAGCATGAGTGCATCTAACACCATCCTTCGCTCTGTTAGCACTGGTGGTTTAAGGGGTGAGTATATCTAACTCCATCCTTCACACTAACTCTACCACACTGTAAATGTATAGAAGGTGGCTCTCTGGATGTAATGGCGGTGTTAAGCATGAGTCTATCTAACACCATCCTTCGCTCTGTAAGCACTGGCAGTGTGAGGGGTGAGTATATCTCACTCCATCCTTCACACTAACTCTACCACACTCTAAATGTATAGAAGGCGGCTCTCTGGATGTACTGGCAGTGTTAAGCATGAGTGCATCTAACACCATCCTTCGCTCTGTAAGCACTGGCGGTTTAAGGGGTGAGTATATCTCACTCCATCCTTCACACTAACTCTACCACACTCTAAATGTATAGAAGGCGGCTCTCTGGATGTACTGGCGAGTTAAGCATAAGTGCATCTAACACTATCCTTCGCTCTGTAAGCACTGGCGGTTTAAGGGGTGAGTATATCTCACTCCATCCTTCACACTAACTCTACCACACTCTAAATGTATAGAAGGCGGCTCTCTGGATGTACTGTCGGTGTTAAGCATGAGTGCATCTAACACCATCCTTCGTTCTGTAAGCACTGGCAGTGTGAGGGGTGAGTATATCTAACTCCATCCTTCACACTAACTCTACCACACTATAAAGGTATAGAAGGCGGCTCTCTGGATGTACTGGCGGTGTTAAGCATGAATGCATCTAACACCATCCTTCGCTCTGTAAGCTCTGGCAGTGTGAGGGGTGAGTATATCTCACTCCATCTTTCACACTAACTCTACCACACTCTAAATGTATAGAAGGCGGCTCTCTGGGTTCACTGGCGGTGTTAAGCATGAGTGCATCTAACACCATCCTTCGCTCTGAAAGCACTGGCGGTTTAAGGGGTGAGTATATCTCACTCCATCCTTCACACTAACTCTACCACACTGTAAATGTATAGAAGGTGGCTCTCTGGATGTAATGGCGGTGTTAAGCATGAGTGCATCTAACACCATCCTTCGCTCTGTAAGCACTGGCAGTGTGAAGGGTGAGTATATCTCACTCCATCCTTCACACTAACTCTACCACACTCTAAATGTATAGAAGGCGGCTCTCTGGGTGCACTGGCATGTTAAGCATGAGTGCATCTAACACTATCCTTCGCTCTGTAAGCACTGGCAGTGTGAGGGGTGAGTATATCTCACTCCATCCTTCACACTAACTCTACCACACTGTAAATGTATAGAAGGTGGCTCTCTGGATGTAATGGCGGTGTTAAGCATGAGTGCATCTAACACCATCCTTCGCTCTGTAAGCACTGGCAGTGTGAGGGGTGAGTATATCTCACTCCATCCTTCACACTAACTCTACAACACTGTAAATGTATAGAAGGCGGCTCTCTGGATGTACTGGCGGTGTTAAGCATGAGTGCATCTAACACCATCCTTCGCTCTGTTAGCACTGGTGGTTTAAGGGGTGAGTATATCTAACTCCATCCTTCACACTAACTCTACCACACTGTAAATGTATAGAAGGTGGCTCTCTGGATGTAATGGCGGTGTTAAGCGTGAGTCTATCTAACACCATCCTTCGCTCTGTAAGCACTGGCAGTGTGAGGGGTGAGTATATCTCACTCCATCCTTCACACTAACTCTACCACACTCTAAATGTATAGAAGGCGGCTCTCTGGATGTACTGGCAGTGTTAAGCATGAGTGCATCTAACACCATCCTTCGCTCTGTAAGCACTGGCGGTTTAAGGGGTGAGTATATCTCACTCCATCCTTCACACTAACTCTACCACACTCTAAATGTATAGAAGGCGGCTCTCTGGATGTACTGGCGAGTTAAGCATAAGTGCATTTAACACTATCCTTCGCTCTGTAAGCACTGGCGGTTTAAGGGGTGAGTATATCTCACTCCATCCTTCACACTAACTCTACCACACTCTAAATGTATAGAAGGCGGCTCTCTGGATGTACTGTCGGTGTTAAGCATGAGTGCATCTAACACCATCCTTCGTTCTGTAAGCACTGGCAGTGTGAGGGGTGAGTATATCTAACTCCATCCTTCACACTAACTCTACCACACTATAAAGGTATAGAAGGCGGCTCTCTGGATGTACTGGCGGTGTTAAGCATGAATGCATCTAACACCATCCTTCGCTCTGTAAGCTCTGGCAGTGTGAGGGGTGAGTATATCTCACTCCATCTTTCACACTAACTCTACCACACTCTAAATGTATAGAAGGCGGCTCTCTGGGTTCACTGGCGGTGTTAAGCATGAGTGCATCTAACACCATCCTTCGCTCTGAAAGCACTGGCGGTTTAAGGGGTGAGTATATCTCACTCCATCCTTCACACTAACTCTACCACACTGTAAATGTATAGAAGGTGGCTCTCTGGATGTAATGGCGGTGTTAAGCATGAGTGCATCTAACACCATCCTTCGCTCTGTAAGCACTGGCAGTGTGAAGGGTGAGTATATCTCACTCCATCCTTCACACTAACTCTACCACACTCTAAATGTATAGAAGGCGGCTCTCTGGGTGCACTGGCATGTTAAGCATGAGTGCATCTAACACTATCCTTCGCTCTGTAAGCACTGGCAGTGTGAGGGGTGAGTATATCTCACTCCATCCTTCACACTAACTCTACCGCACTCTAAATGTATAGAAGGTGGTTCTCTGGATGCACTGGCGGTGTTAAGCTTGAGTGCATCTAACACCATCCTTCGCTCTGTAAGCACTGGCAGTGTGAAGGGTGAGTATATCTCACTCCATCCTTCACACTAACTCTACCACACTCTAAATGTATAGAAGGCGGCTCTCTGGATGTACTGGCGGTGTTAAGCATGAGTGCATCTAACACCATCCTTCGCTCTGTAAGCACTGGCAGTGTGAGGGGTGAGTATATCTCGCTCCATCCTTCGCACTAACTCTACCACACTCTAAATGTATAGAAGGCGGCTCTCTGGATGTACTGGCATGTTAAGCATGAGTGCATCTAACACCATCCTTCGCTCTGTAAGCACTAGCAGTTTGAGGGGTGAGTATATCTCGCTCCATCCTTCACACTAACTCTACCACACTCTAAATGTATAGAAGGTGGCTCTCTGGATGCACTGGCGTGTTAAGCATGAGTGCATCTAACACCATCCTTCGCTCTGTAAGCACTGGCAGTGTAAAGGGTGAGTATATCTCGCTCCATCCTTCACAATAACTTTACCACACTGTAAATGTATAGAAGGCGGCTCTCTGGATGCACTGGCGGTGTTATGCATGAGTGCATCTAACACCATCCTTCGCTCTGTAAGCACTGGCAGTGTGAGGGGTGAGTATATCTCACTCCATCCTTCACACTAACTCTACCACACTCTAAATGTATAGAAGGCGGCTCTCTGGATGCACTGGCGTGTTAAGCATGAGTGCATCTAACACCATCCTTTGCTCTGTAAGCACTGGCAGTGTGAGGGGTGAGTATATCTCACTCCATCCTTCACACTAACTCTACCACACTCTAAATGTATAAAAAGGAGGCTCTCTGGGTGCACTGGCATGTTAAGCATGAGTGCATCTAACACCATGCTTCACTCTGTAAGCACTGGCAGTGTAAGGGGTGAGTATATCTCGCTCCATCCTTCACACTAACTCTACCACACTCCAAATGTATAGAAGGCGGCTCTCTGGATGCACTGGCGGTGTTAAGCATGAGTGCATCTAACGCCATCCTTCGCTCTGTAAGCACTGGCGGTTTAAGGAGTGAGTATATCTCACTCCATCCTTCACACTAACTCTACCACACTCTAAATGTATAGAAGGCGGCACTCTGGATGCACTGGCGGTGTTAAGCATGAGTGCATCTAACACCATCCTTTGCTCTGTAAGCACTGGCAGTATGAGGGGTGAGTATATCTCACTCCATCCTTCACACTAACTCTACCACACTCTAAATGTATAGAAGGCGGCTCTCTGGATGTACTGGCGGTGTTAAGCATGAGTGCATCTAACACCATCCTTCGCTCTGTAAGCACTGGCAGTGTGAGGGGTGAGTATATCTCACTCTATCCTTCACACTAACTCTACCACACTCTAAATGTATAGAAGGCGGCTCTCTGGATGTACTGGCGGTGTTAAGCATGAGTGCATCTAACATCATCCTTCGCTCTGTAAGCACTGGCAGTGTGAGGGGTGAGCATATCTCGCTCCATTCTTCACACTAACTCTACCACACTCTAAATGTATAGAAGGCAGCTCTCTAAATGTACTGGCGGTGTTAAGCATGAGTGCATCTAACACCATCCTTCGCTCTGTAAGCACTGGCGGTGTAAGGGGTGAGTATATCTCACTCCATCCTTCACACTAACTCTACCACACTCTAAATGTATAAAAAGGAGGCTCTCTGGGTGCACTGGCATGTTAAGCATGAGTGCATCTAACACCATGCTTCACTCTGTAAGCACTGGCAGTGTAAGGGGTGAGTATATCTCGCTCCATCCTTCACACTAACTCTACCACACTCCAAATGTATAGAAGGCGGCTCTCTGGATGCACTGGCGGTGTTAAGCATGAGTGCATCTAACGCCATCCTTCGCTCTGTAAGCACTGGCGGTTTAAGGAGTGAGTATATCTCACTCCATCCTTCACACTAACTCTACCACACTCTAAATGTATAGAAGGCGGCACTCTGGATGCACTGGCGGTGTTAAGCATGAGTGCATCTAACACCATCCTTCGCTCTGTAAGCACTGGCAGTGTGACGGGTGAGTATATCTCACTCTATCCTTCACACTAACTCTACCACACTCTAAATGTATAGAAGGCGGCTCTCTGGATGTACTGGCGGTGTGAAGCATGAGTGCATCTAACACCCTCCTTCGCTCTGTAAGCACTGGCAGTGTGACGGGTGAGTATATCTCGCTCCATCCTTCACACTAACTCTACCACACTCTAAATGTATAGAAGGCGGCTCTATGGGTGCACTGGCGTGTTAAGCATGAGTGCATCTAACACGATCCTTCGCTCTGTAAGCACTGGCGGTTTAATGGGTGAGTATATCTCACTCCATCCTTCACACTAACTCTACCACACTGTAAATGTATAGAAGGCGGCTCTCTGGGTGCACTGGCGTGTTAAGCATGAGTGCATCTAACACCATCCTTCGCTGTGTAAGCACTGGCAGTGTAAGGGGTGAGTATATCTCGTTCCATCCTTCACACTAACTCTACCACACTCTAAATGTATAGACAGCAGCTCTCTGTATGTACTGGCGGTGTTAAGCATGAGTGCATCTAACACCATACTTCGCTCTGTAAGCACTGGCAGTGTGAGGGGTGAGTATATCTCACTCCATCCTTCACACTAACTCTACCACACTCTAAATGTATATAAGGCGGTTCTCTGGATCTACTGGCATGTTAAGCATGAGTGCATCTAACACCATCCTTCGCTCTGTAAGCACTGGCTGTTTAAGGGGTGAGTATATCTCACTCCATCCTTCACACTAACTCTACCACACTCTAAATGTATAGAAGGCGACTCTCTGGATGTACTGGCGGTGTTAAGCATGAGTGCATCTAACACCATCCTTCGCTCTGTAAGCACTGGCGGTTTAAGGGGTGAGTATATCTCACTCCATCCTTCACACTAACTCTACCACACTCTAAATGTATAGAAGGCGGCTCTCTGGATGTACTGGCGAGTTAAGCATAAGTGCATCTAACACTATCCTTCGCTCTGTAAGCACTGGCGGTTTAAGCGGTGAGAATATCTCACTCCATCCTTCACACTAACTCTACCACACTCTAAATGTATAGAAGGCAGCTCTCTGGATGTACTGGCGGTGTTAAGCATGAGTGCATCTAACACCATCCTTCGCTCTGTAAGTACTGGCAGTGTGAGGGGTGAGTATATCTCACTCCATCCTTCGCACTAACTCTACCACACTCTAAATGTATAGAAGGCGGCTCTCTGGATGTACTGGCGGTGTTAAGCATGAGTGCATCTAACACCATCCTTCGCTCTGTAAGCACTGGCGGTTTAAGGGGTGAGTATATCTCACTCCATCCTTCACACTAACTCTACCACACTCTAAATGTATAGAAGGCGGCTCTCTGGATGTACTGGCGTGTTAAGCATGAGTGCATCTAACACCATCCTTCGCTCTGTAAGCACTGGCAGTGTGAGGGGTGAGTATATCTCACTCCATCCTTCACACTTACTCTACCACACTCTCAATGTATAGAAGGCGGCTCTCTGGATGTACTGGCTGTGTTAAGCATGAGTGCATCTAACACCATCCTTCGCTCTGTAAGCACTGGCAGTGTGAGGGGTGAGTATATCTCACTGCATCCTTCACACTACCTCTACCACACTCTAAATGTATAGAAGGCGGCTCTCTGGATGTACTGGCGGTGTTAAGCATGAGTGCATCTAACACCATCCTTCGCTCTGTAAGCACTGGCAGTGTGAGGGGTGAGTATATCTCACTCCATCCTTCACACTAAATCTACCACACTCTAAATGTATAGAAGGCGGCTCTCTGGATGTACTGGCGGTGTTAAGCATGAGTGCATCTAACACCATCCTTTGCTCTGTTAGCACTGGCGGTTTAAGGGGTGAGTATATCTCACTCCATCCTTCACACTAACTCTACCACACTGTAAATGTATAGAAGGCGACTCTCTGGATGTACTGGCGTGTTAAGCATGAGTGCATCTAACACCATCCTTCGCTCTGTAAGCACTGGCAGTGTGAGGGGTGAGTATATCTCACTCCATCCTTCACACTAACTCTACAACACTGTAAATGTATAGAAGGCGGCTCTCTGGATGTACTGGCGGTGTTAAGCATGGGTGCATCTAACACCATCCTTCGCTCTGTAAGCACTGGCGGTTTAAGGGGTGAGTATATCTCACTCCATCCTTCACACTAACTCTACCACACTCTAAATGTATAGAAGGCGGCTCTCTGGATGTACTGGCGTGTTAAGCATGAGTGCATCTAACACCATCCTTCGCTCTGTAAGCACTGGCAGTGTGAGGGGTGAGTATATCTCACTCCATCCTTCACACTTACTCTACCACACTCTCAATGTATAGAAGGCGGCTCTCTGGATGTACTGGCTGTGTTAAGCATGAGTGCATCTAACACCATCCTTCGCTCTGTAAGCACTGGCAGTGTGAGGGGTGAGTATATCTCACTGCATCCTTCACACTACCTCTACCACACTCTAAATGTATAGAAGGCGGCTCTCTGGATGTACTGGCGGTGTTAAGCATGAGTGCATCTAACACCATCCTTCGCTCTGTAAGCACTGGCAGTGTGAGGGGTGAGTATATCTCACTCCATCCTTCACACTAAATCTACCACACTCTAAATGTATAGAAGGCGGCTCTCTGGATGTACTGGCGGTGTTAAGCATGAGTGCATCTAACACCATCCTTCGCTCTGTTAGCACTGGCGGTTTAAGGGGTGAGTATATCTCACTCCATCCTTCACACTAACTCTACCACACTGTAAATGTATAGAAGGTGGCTCTCTGGATGTAATGGCGGTGTTAAGCATGAGTGCATCTAACACCATCCTTCGCTCTGTAAGCACTGGCAGTGTGAGGGGTGAGTATATCTCACTCCATCCTTCACACTAACTCTACAACACTGTAAATGTATAGAAGGCGGCTCTCTGGATGTACTGGCGGTGTTAAGCATGAGTGCATCTAACACCATCCTTCGCTCTGTTAGCACTGGTGGTTTAAGGGGTGAGTATATCTAACTCCATCCTTCACACTAACTCTACCACACTGTAAATGTATAGAAGGTGGCTCTCTGGATGTAATGGCGGTGTTAAGCATGAGTCTATCTAACACCATCCTTCGCTCTGTAAGCACTGGCAGTGTGAGGGGTGAGTATATCTCACTCCATCCTTCACACTAACTCTACCACACTCTAAATGTATAGAAGGCGGCTCTCTGGATGTACTGGCAGTGTTAAGCATGAGTGCATCTAACACCATCCTTCGCTCTGTAAGCACTGGCGGTTTAAGGGGTGAGTATATCTCACTCCATCCTTCACACTAACTCTACCACACTCTAAATGTATAGAAGGCGGCTCTCTGGATGTACTGGCGAGTTAAGCATAAGTGCATCTAACACTATCCTTCGCTCTGTAAGCACTGGCGGTTTAAGGGGTGAGTATATCTCACTCCATCCTTCACACTAACTCTACCACACTCTAAATGTATAGAAGGCGGCTCTCTGGATGTACTGTCGGTGTTAAGCATGAGTGCATCTAACACCATCCTTCGTTCTGTAAGCACTGGCAGTGTGAGGGGTGAGTATATCTAACTCCATCCTTCACACTAACTCTACCACACTATAAAGGTATAGAAGGCGGCTCTCTGGATGTACTGGCGGTGTTAAGCATGAATGCATCTAACACCATCCTTCGCTCTGTAAGCTCTGGCAGTGTGAGGGGTGAGTATATCTCACTCCATCTTTCACACTAACTCTACCACACTCTAAATGTATAGAAGGCGGCTCTCTGGGTTCACTGGCGGTGTTAAGCATGAGTGCATCTAACACCATCCTTCGCTCTGAAAGCACTGGCGGTTTAAGGGGTGAGTATATCTCACTCCATCCTTCACACTAACTCTACCACACTGTAAATGTATAGAAGGTGGCTCTCTGGATGTAATGGCGGTGTTAAGCATGAGTGCATCTAACACCATCCTTCGCTCTGTAAGCACTGGCAGTGTGAAGGGTGAGTATATCTCACTCCATCCTTCACACTAACTCTACCACACTCTAAATGTATAGAAGGCGGCTCTCTGGGTGCACTGGCATGTTAAGCATGAGTGCATCTAACACTATCCTTCGCTCTGTAAGCACTGGCAGTGTGAGGGGTGAGTATATCTCACTCCATCCTTCACACTAACTCTACCACACTGTAAATGTATAGAAGGTGGCTCTCTGGATGTAATGGCGGTGTTAAGCATGAGTGCATCTAACACCATCCTTCGCTCTGTAAGCACTGGCAGTGTGAGGGGTGAGTATATCTCACTCCATCCTTCACACTAACTCTACAACACTGTAAATGTATAGAAGGCGGCTCTCTGGATGTACTGGCGGTGTTAAGCATGAGTGCATCTAACACCATCCTTCGCTCTGTTAGCACTGGTGGTTTAAGGGGTGAGTATATCTAACTCCATCCTTCACACTAACTCTACCACACTGTAAATGTATAGAAGGTGGCTCTCTGGATGTAATGGCGGTGTTAAGCGTGAGTCTATCTAACACCATCCTTCGCTCTGTAAGCACTGGCAGTGTGAGGGGTGAGTATATCTCACTCCATCCTTCACACTAACTCTACCACACTCTAAATGTATAGAAGGCGGCTCTCTGGATGTACTGGCAGTGTTAAGCATGAGTGCATCTAACACCATCCTTCGCTCTGTAAGCACTGGCGGTTTAAGGGGTGAGTATATCTCACTCCATCCTTCACACTAACTCTACCACACTCTAAATGTATAGAAGGCGGCTCTCTGGATGTACTGGCGAGTTAAGCATAAGTGCATCTAACACTATCCTTCGCTCTGTAAGCACTGGCGGTTTAAGGGGTGAGTATATCTCACTCCATCCTTCACACTAACTCTACCACACTCTAAATGTATAGAAGGCGGCTCTCTGGATGTACTGTCGGTGTTAAGCATGAGTGCATCTAACACCATCCTTCGTTCTGTAAGCACTGGCAGTGTGAGGGGTGAGTATATCTAACTCCATCCTTCACACTAACTCTACCACACTATAAAGGTATAGAAGGCGGCTCTCTGGATGTACTGGCGGTGTTAAGCATGAATGCATCTAACACCATCCTTCGCTCTGTAAGCTCTGGCAGTGTGAGGGGTGAGTATATCTCACTCCATCTTTCACACTAACTCTACCACACTCTAAATGTATAGAAGGCGGCTCTCTGGGTTCACTGGCGGTGTTAAGCATGAGTGCATCTAACACCATCCTTCGCTCTGAAAGCACTGGCGGTTTAAGGGGTGAGTATATCTCACTCCATCCTTCACACTAACTCTACCACACTGTAAATGTATAGAAGGTGGCTCTCTGGATGTAATGGCGGTGTTAAGCATGAGTGCATCTAACACCATCCTTCGCTCTGTAAGCACTGGCAGTGTGAAGGGTGAGTATATCTCACTCCATCCTTCACACTAACTCTACCACACTCTAAATGTATAGAAGGCGGCTCTCTGGGTGCACTGGCATGTTAAGCATGAGTGCATCTAACACTATCCTTCGCTCTGTAAGCACTGGCAGTGTGAGGGGTGAGTATATCTCACTCCATCCTTCACACTAACTCTACCGCACTCTAAATGTATAGAAGGTGGTTCTCTGGATGCACTGGCGGTGTTAAGCTTGAGTGCATCTAACACCATCCTTCGCTCTGTAAGCACTGGCAGTGTGAAGGGTGAGTATATCTCACTCCATCCTTCACACTAACTCTACCACACTCTAAATGTATAGAAGGCGGCTCTCTGGATGTACTGGCGGTGTTAAGCATGAGTGCATCTAACACCATCCTTCGCTCTGTAAGCACTGGCAGTGTGAGGGGTGAGTATATCTCGCTCCATCCTTCGCACTAACTCTACCACACTCTAAATGTATAGAAGGCGGCTCTCTGGATGTACTGGCATGTTAAGCATGAGTGCATCTAACACCATCCTTCGCTCTGTAAGCACTAGCAGTGTGAGGGGTGAGTATATCTCGCTCCATCCTTCACACTAACTCTACCACACTCTAAATGTATAGAAGGCGGCTCTCTGGGTTCACTGGCGGTGTTAAGCATGAGTGCATCTAACACCATCCTTCGCTCTGAAAGCACTGGCGGTTTAAGGGGTGAGTATATCTCACTCCATCCTTCACACTAACTCTACCACACTGTAAATGTATAGAAGGTGGCTCTCTGGATGTAATGGCGGTGTTAAGCATGAGTGCATCTAACACCATCCTTCGCTCTGTAAGCACTGGCAGTGTGAAGGGTGAGTATATCTCACTCCATCCTTCACACTAACTCTACCACACTCTAAATGTATAGAAGGCGGCTCTCTGGGTGCACTGGCATGTTAAGCATGAGTGCATCTAACACTATCCTTCGCTCTGTAAGCACTGGCAGTGTGAGGGGTGAGTATATCTCACTCCATCCTTCACACTAACTCTACCGCACTCTAAATGTATAGAAGGTGGTTCTCTGGATGCACTGGCGGTGTTAAGCTTGAGTGCATCTAACACCATCCTTCGCTCTGTAAGCACTGGCAGTGTGAAGGGTGAGTATATCTCACTCCATCCTTCACACTAACTCTACCACACTCTAAATGTATAGAAGGCGGCTCTCTGGATGTACTGGCGGTGTTAAGCATGAGTGCATCTAACACCATCCTTCGCTCTGTAAGCACTGGCAGTGTGAGGGGTGAGTATATCTCGCTCCATCCTTCGCACTAACTCTACCACACTCTAAATGTATAGAAGGCGGCTCTCTGGATGTACTGGCATGTTAAGCATGAGTGCATCTAACACCATCCTTCGCTCTGTAAGCACTAGCAGTGTGAGGGGTGAGTATATCTCGCTCCATCCTTCACACTAACTCTACCACACTCTAAATGTATAGAAGGCGGCTCTCTGGATGCACTGGCGTGTTAAGCATGAGTGCATCTAACACCATCCTTCGCTCTGTAAGCACTTGCAGTGTAAGGGGTGACTATATCTCGCTCCATCCTTCACACTAACTTTACCACACTGTAAATGTATAGAAGGCGGCTCTCTGGATGCACTGGCGGTGTTAAGCATGAGTGCATCTAACACCATCCTTCGCTCTGTAAGCACTGGCAGTGTGAGGGGTGAGTATATCTCACTCCATCCTTCACACTAACTCTACCACACTCTAAATGTATAGAAGGCGGCTCTCTGGATGCACTGGCGTGTTAAGCATGAGTGCATCTAACACCATCCTTTGCTCTGTAAGCACTGGCAGTGTGAGGGGTGAGTATATCTCACTCCATCCTTCACACTAACTCTACCACACTCTAAATGTATAAAAAGGAGGCTCTCTGGGTGCACTGGCATGTTAAGCATGAGTGCATCTAACACCATGCTTCACTCTGTAAGCACTGGCAGTGTAAGGGGTGAGTATATCTCGCTCCATCCTTCACACTAACTCTACCACACTCCAAATGTATAGAAGGCGGCTCTCTGGATGCACTGGCGGTGTTAAGCATGAGTGCATCTAACGCCATCCTTCGCTCTGTAAGCACTGGCGGTTTAAGGAGTGAGTATATCTCACTCCATCCTTCACACTAACTCTACCACACTCTAAATGTATAGAAGGCGGCACTCTGGATGCACTGGCGGTGTTAAGCATGAGTGCATCTAACACCATCCTTTGCTCTGTAAGCACTGGCAGTATGAGGGGTGAGTATATCTCACTCCATCCTTCACACTAACTCTACCACACTCTAAATGTATAGAAGGCGGCTCTCTGGATGTACTGGCGGTGTTAAGCATGAGTGCATCTAACACCATCCTTCGCTCTGTAAGCACTGGCAGTGTGAGGGGTGAGTATATCTCACTCTATCCTTCACACTAACTCTACCACACTCTAAATGTATAGAAGGCGGCTCTCTGGATGTACTGGCGGTGTTAAGCATGAGTGCATCTAACATCATCCTTCGCTCTGTAAGCACTGGCAGTGTGAGGGGTGAGCATATCTCGCTCCATTCTTCACACTAACTCTACCACACTCTAAATGTATAGAAGGCGGCTCTCTAAATGTACTGGCGGTGTTAAGCATGAGTGCATCTAACACCATCCTTCGCTCTGTAAGCACTGGCGGTGTAAGGGGTGAGTATATCTCACTCCATCCTTCACACTAACTCTACCACACTCTAACTGTATAGAAGGCGGCTCTCTGGATGTACTGGCGGTGTGAAGCATGAGTGCATCTAACACCATCCTTCGCTCTGTAAGCACTGGCAGTGTGACGGGTGAGTATATCTCGCTCCATCCTTCACACTAACTCTACCACACTCTAAATGTATAGAAGGCGGCTCTATGGGTGCACTGGCGTGTTAAGCATGAGTGCATCTAACACGATCCTTCGCTCTGTAAGCACTGGCGGTTTAATGGGTGAGTATATCTCACTCCATCCTTCACACTAACTCTACCACACTGTAAATGTATAGAAGGCGGCTCTCTGGGTGCACTGGCGTGTTAAGCATGAGTGCATCTAACACCATCCTTTGCTGTGTAAGCACTGGCAGTGTAAGGGGTGAGTATATCTCGCTCCATCCTTCACACTAACTCTACCACACTCTAAATGTATAGACAGCAGCTCTCTGTATGTACTGGCGGTGTTAAGCATGAGTGCATCTAACACCATACTTCGCTCTGTAAGCACTGGCAGTGTGAGGGGTGAGTATATCTCACTCCATCCTTCACACTAACTCTACCACACTCTAAATGTATATAAGGCGGTTCTCTGGATCTACTGGCATGTTAAGCATGAGTGCATCTAACACCATCCTTCGCTCTGTAAGCACTGGCTGTTTAAGGGGTGAGTATATCTCACTCCATCCTTCACACTAACTCTACCACACTCTAAATGTATAGAAGGCGACTCTCTGGATGTACTGGCGGTGTTAAGCATGAGTGCATCTAACACCATCCTTCGCTCTGTAAGCACTGGCGGTTTAAGGGGTGAGTATATCTCACTCCATCCTTCACACTAACTCTACCACACTCTAAATGTAAAGAAGGCGGCTCTCTGGATGTACTGGCGAGTTAAGCATAAGTGCATCTAACACTATCCTTCGCTCTGTAAGCACTGGCGGTTTAAGGGGTGAGTATATCTCACTCCATCCTTCACACTAACTCTACCACACTCTAAATGTATAGAAGGCAGCTCTCTGGATGTACTGGCGGTGTTAAGCATGAGTGCATCTAACACCATCCTTCGCTCTGTAAGCACTGGCAGTGTGAGGGGTGAGTATATCTCACTCCATCCTTCGCACTAACTCTACCACACTCTAAATGTATAGAAGGCGGCTCTCTGGATGTACTGGCGGTGTTAAGCATGAGTGCATCTAACACCATCCTTCGCTCTGTAAGCACTGGCGGTTTAAGGGGTGAGTATATCTCACTCCATCCTTCACACTAACTCTACCACACTCTAAATGTATAGAAGGCGGCTCTCTGGATGTACTGGCGTGTTAAGCATGAGTGCATCTAACACCATCCTTCGCTCTGTAAGCACTGGCAGTGTGAGGGGTGAGTATATCTCACTCCATCCTTCACACTTACTCTACCACACTCTCAATGTATAGAAGGCGGCTCTCTGGATGTACTGGCTGTGTTAAGCATGAGTGCATCTAACACCATCCTTCGCTCTGTAAGCACTGGCAGTGTGAGGGGTGAGTATATCTCACTGCATCCTTCACACTACCTCTACCACACTCTAAATGTATAGAAGGCGGCTCTCTGGATGTACTGGCGGTGTTAAGCATGAGTGCATCTAACACCATCCTTCGCTCTGTAAGCACTGGCAGTGTGAGGGGTGAGTATATCTCACTCCATCCTTCACACTAAATCTACCACACTCTAAATGTATAGAAGGCGGCTCTCTGGATGTACTGGCGGTGTTAAGCATGAGTGCATCTAACACCATCCTTCGCTCTGTTAGCACTGGCGGTTTAAGGGGTGAGTATATCTCACTCCATCCTTCACACTAACTCTACCACACTGTAAATGTATAGAAGGTGGCTCTCTGGATGTAATGGCGGTGTTAAGCATGAGTGCATCTAACACCATCCTTCGCTCTGTAAGCACTGGCAGTGTGAGGGGTGAGTATATCTCACTCCATCCTTCACACTAACTCTACAACACTGTAAATGTATAGAAGGCGGCTCTCTGGATGTACTGGCGGTGTTAAGCATGAGTGCATCTAACCTCATCCTTCGCTCTGTTAGCACTGGTGGTTTAAGGGGTGAGTATATCTAACTCCATCCTTCACACTAACTCTACCACACTGTAAATGTATAGAAGGTGGCTCTCTGGATGTAATGGCGGTGTTAAGCATGAGTGCATCTAACACCATCCTTCACTCTGTAAGCACTGGCAGTGTGAGGGGTGAGTATATCCCACTCCATCCTTCACACTAACTCTACAACACTGTAAATGTATAGAAGGCGGCTCTCTGGATGTACTGGCGGTGTTAAGCATGAGTGCATCTAACACCATCCTTCGCTCTGTAAGCACTGGCGGTTTAAGGGGTGAGTATATCTCACTCCACCCTTCACACTAACTCTACCACACTCTAAATGTATAGAACGCGGCTCTCTGGATGAACTGGCGTGTTAAGCATGAGTGCATCTAACACCATCCTTCACTCTGTAAGCACTGGCGGTTTAAGGGGTGAGTATATCTCACTCCATCCTTCACACTAACTCTACCACACTCTAAATGTATAGAAGGCGGCTCTCTGGATGTACTGGCAGTGTTAAGCATGAGTGCATCTAACACCATCCTTCGCTCTGTAAGCACTGGCAGTGTGAGGGGTGAGTATATCTCACTCCATCCTTCACACTAACTCTACCACACTCTCAAATGTATAGAAGGCGGCACTCTGGATGTACTGGCGGTGTTAAGCATGAGTGCATCTAATACCATCCTTCGCTCTGTTAGCACTGGCGGTTTAAGGGGTGAGTATATCTAACTCCATCCTTCACACTAACTCTACCACACTGTAAATGTATAGAAGGTGGCTCTCTGGATGTAATGGCGGTGTTAACCATGAGTGCATCTATCACCATCCTTCGCTCTGTAAGCACTGGCAGTGTGAGGGGTGAGTATATCTCACTGCATCCTTCACACTACCTCTACCACACTCTAAATGTATAGAAGGCGGCTCTCTGGATGCACTGGCGTGTTTAGCATGAGTGCATCTAACACCATCCTTCGCTCTGTAAGCACTGGCAGTTTAAGGGGTGAGTATATCTCACTCCATCCTTCACACTAACTCTACCACACTCTAAATGTATAGAAGGCGGCTCTCTGGATGTACTGGCAGTGTTAAGCATGAGTGCATCTAACACCATCCTTCGCTCTGTAAGCACTGGCGGTTTAAGGGGTGAGTATATCTCACTCCACCCTTCACACTAACTCTACCACACTCTAAATGTATAGAAGGCGACTCTCTGGATGTACTGGCGTGTTGAGCATGAGTGCATCTAACACCATCCTTCGCTCTGTAAGCACTGGCAGTGTGAGGGGTGAGTATATCTCACTGCATCCTTCACACTACCTCTACCACACTCTAAATGTATAGAAGGCGGCTCTCTGGATGTACTGGCGTGTTTAGCATGAGTGCATCTAACACCATCCTTCGCTCTGTAAGCACTGGCAGTTTAAGGGGTGAGTATATCTCACTCCATCCTTCACACTAACTCTACCACACTCTAAATGTATAGAAGGCGGCTCTCTGGATGTACTGGCAGTGTTAAGCATGAGTGCATCTAACACCATCCTTCGCTCTGTAAGCACTGGCGGTTTAAGGGGTGAATATATCTCACTCCATCCTTCACACTAACTCTACCACACTCTAAATGTATAGAAGGCGGCTCTCTGGATGTACTGTCGGTGTTAAGCATGAGTGCATCTAACACCATCCTTCGCTCTGTAAGCACTGGCAGTGTGAGGGGTGAGTATATCTAACTCCATCCTTCACACTAACTCTACCACACTATAAAGGTATAGAAGGCGGCTCTCTGGATGTACTGGCGGTGTTAAGCATGAATGCATCTAACACCATCCTTCGCTCTGTAAGCTCTGGCAGTGTGAGGGGTGAGTATATCTCACTCCATCCTTCACACTAACTCTACCACACTCTAAATGTATAGAAGGCGGCTCTCTGGGTTCACTGGCGGTGTTAAGCATGAGTGCATCTAACACCATCCTTCGCTCTGAAAGCACTGGCGGTTTAAGGGGTGAGTATATCTCACTCCATCCTTCACACTAACTCTACCACACTGTAAATGTATAGAAGGTGGCTCTCTGGGTGTAATGGCGGTGTTAAGCATGAGTGCATCTAACACCACCCTTCGCTCTGTAAGCACTGGCAGTGTGAAGGGTGAGTATATCTCACTCCATCCTTCACACTAACTCTACCACACTCTAAATGTATAGAAGGCGGCTCTCTGGGTGCACTGGCATGTTAAGCATGAATGCATCTAACACCATCCTTCGCTCTGTAAGCTCTGGCAGTGTGAGGGGTGAGTATATCTCACTCCATCATTCACACTAACTCTACCACAGTCTAAATGTATAGAAGGCGGCTCTCTGGGTTCACTGGCGGTGTTAAGCATGAGTGCATCTAACACCATCCTTCGCTCTGAAAGCACTGGCGGTTTAAGGGGTGAGTATATCTCACTCCATCCTTCACACTAACTCTACCACACTCTAAATGTATAGAAGGCGGCTCACTGGATGCACTGGCGGTGTTAAGCATGAGTGCATCTAACACCATCATTCGCTCTGTAAGCACTGGCAGTGTGAGGGGTGAGTATATCTCACTCCATCCTTCACACTAACTCTACCACACTCTAAATGTATAGAAGGTGGCTCTCTGGGTGCACTGGCATGTTAAGCATGAGTGCATCTAACACCATCCTTCGCTCTGTAAGCACTGGCAGTGTGAGGGGTGAGTATATCTCACTCCATCCTTCACACTACCTCTACCACACTCTAAATGTATAGAAGGCGGCTCTCTGGATGTACTGGCGTGTTTAGCATGAGTGCATCTAACACCATCCTTCACTCTGTAAGCACTGGCAGTTTAAGGGGTGAGTATATCTCACTCCATCCTTCACACTAACTCTACCACACTCTAAATGTATAGAAGGCGGCTCTCTGGATGTACTGGCAGTGTTAAGCATGAGTGCATCCAACACCATCATTCGCTCTGTAAGCACTGGCGGTTTAAGGGGTGAGTATATCTCACTCCACCCTTCACACTAACTCTACCACACTCTAAATGTATAGAAGGCGACTCTCTGGATGTACTGGCGTGTTAAGCATGAGTGCATCTAACACCATCCTTTGCTCTGTAAGCACTGGCAGTGTGAGGGGTGAGTATATCTCACTCCATCCTTCACACTAACTCTACCACACTCTCAATGTATAGAAGGCGGCTCTCTGGATGTACTGGCGGTGTTAAGCATGAGTGCATCTAACACCATCCTTCGCTCTGTAAGCACTGGCAGTGTGAGGGGTGAGTATATCTCACTGCATCCTTCACACTACCTCTACCACACTCTAAATGTATAGAAGGCGGCTCTCTGGATGTACTGGCGTGTTTAGCATGAGTGCATCTAACACCATCCTTCGCTCTGTAAGCACTGGCAGTTTAAAGGGTGAGTATATCTCACTCCATCCTTCACACTAACTCTACCACACTCTAAATGTATAGAAGGCGGCTCTCTGGATGTACTGGCAGTGTTAAGCATGAGTGCATCTAACACCATCCTTCGCTCTGTAAGCATTGGCGGTTTAAGGGGTGAGTATATCTCACTCCATCCTTCACACTAACTCTACCACACTCTAAATGTATAGAAGGCGGCTCTCTGGATGTACTGGCGAGTTAAGCATGAGTGCATCTAACACCATCCTTCACTCTGTAAGCACTGGCGGTTTAAGGGGTGAGTATATCTCACTCCATCCTTCACACTAACTCTACCACACTTTAAATGTATAGAAGGCGGCTCTCTGGATGTACTGGCGGTGTTAAGTATGAGTGCATCTAACACCATCCTTCGCTTTGTAAGCACTGGCAGTGTAATGGGTGAGTATATCTCACTCCATCCTTCAAACTAACTCTACCACACTCTAAATGTATAGAAGGCGGCTCTCTGGATGTACTGGCGGTGTTAAGCATGAGTGCATGTAACACCATCCTTCGCTCTGTTAGCACTGGTGGTTTAAGGGTTGAGTATATCTAACTCCATCCTTCACACTAACTCTACAACACTGTAAATATATAGAAGGCGGCTCTCTGGATGTACTGGCGGTGTTAAGCATGGGTGCATCTAACACCATCCTTCGCTCTGTAAGCACTGGCGGTTTAAGGGGTGAGTATATCTCACTCCACCCTTCACTCTAACTCTACCACACTCTAAATGTATAGAACGCGGCTCTCTGGATGAACTGGCGTGTTAAGCATGAGTGCATCTAACACCATCCTTCACTCTGTAAGCACTGGCGGTTTAAGAGGTGAGTATATCTCACTCCATCCTTCACACTAACTCTACCACACTCTAAATGTATAGAAGGCGGCTCTCTGGATGTACTGGCAGTGTTAAGCATGAGTGCATCTAACACCATCCTTCGCTCTGTAAGCACTGGCAGTGTGAGGGGTGAGTATATCTCACTCCATCCTTCACACTAACTCTACCACACTCTAAATGTATAGAAGGCGGCTCTCTGGATGTACTGGCGGTGTTAAGCATGAGTGCATCTAACACCATCCTTCGCTCTGTTAGCACTGGCGGTTTAAGGGGTGAGTATATCTAACTCCATCCTTCACACTAACTCTACCACACTCTAAATGTATAGAAGGCGGCTCTCTGGATGTACTGTCGGTGTTAAGCATGAGTGCATCTAACACCATCCTTCGTTCTGTAAGCACTGGCAGTGTGAGGGGTGAGTATATCTAACTCCATCCTTCACACTAACTCTACCACACTATAAAGGTATAGAAGGCGGCTCTCTGGATGTACTGGCGGTGTTAAGCATGAATGCATCTAACACCATCCTTCGCTCTGTAAGCTCTGGCAGTGTGAGGGGTGAGTATATCTCACTCCATCTTTCACACTAACTCTACCACACTCTAAGGGCCTCATGTAGGTAGCCAAATACCGGTCGGTAACGGCCGATTTTCGGTAAATATGCCGTTACCGACCGGTATTCAGACAAGTGAGATGTAGGAGTCCCAAAACCAATTTTCGGTAAATATGAGGCGGTAAATACCGATTCATATTTACCGAATCCCAAAATACCGATTCAGAGTTACCGAATACATAATTAACGAATCGGTAAATATGAAGTGGTAAATACGAAGTGGTAAAAATGAAAATGACATGTAGGAGCACTCGGTAATTAAGAAATCCAAGAAAATCGGTAAATTAGAGTCGGTAATTAACACGGATTGAAAGCAGCTCTCTGGATGTACTGGCAGTGTTAAGCATGAGTGCATCTAACACCATCCTTCGCTCTGTAAGCACTGGCGGTTTAAGGGGTGAATATATCTCGCTCCATTCTTCACACTAACTCTACCACACTCTAAATGTATAGAAGGCGGCTCTCTAAATGTACTGGCGGTGTTAAGCATGAGTGCATCTAACACCATCCTTCGCTCTGTAAGCACTGGCGGTGTAAGGGGTGAGTATATCTCACTCCATCCTTCACACTAACTCTACCACACTCTAACTGTATAGAAGGCGGCTCTCTGGATGTACTGGCGGTGTGAAGCATGAGTGCATCTAACACCATCCTTCGCTCTGTAAGCACTGGCAGTGTGACGGGTGAGTATATCTCGCTCCATCCTTCACACTAACTCTACCACACTCTAAATGTATAGAAGGCGGCTCTATGGGTGCACTGGCGTGTTAAGCATGAGTGCATCTAACACGATCCTTCGCTCTGTAAGCACTGGCGGTTTAATGGGTGAGTATATCTCACTCCATCCTTCACACTAACTCTACCACACTGTAAATGTATAGAAGGCGGCTCTCTGGGTGCACTGGCGTGTTAAGCATGAGTGCATCTAACACCATCCTTTGCTGTGTAAGCACTGGCAGTGTAAGGGGTGAGTATATCTCGCTCCATCCTTCACACTAACTCTACCACACTCTAAATGTATAGACAGCAGCTCTCTGTATGTACTGGCGGTGTTAAGCATGAGTGCATCTAACACCATACTTCGCTCTGTAAGCACTGGCAGTGTGAGGGGTGAGTATATCTCACTCCATCCTTCACACTAACTCTACCACACTCTAAATGTATATAAGGCGGTTCTCTGGATCTACTGGCATGTTAAGCATGAGTGCATCTAACACCATCCTTCGCTCTGTAAGCACTGGCTGTTTAAGGGGTGAGTATATCTCACTCCATCCTTCACACTAACTCTACCACACTCTAAATGTATAGAAGGCGACTCTCTGGATGTACTGGCGGTGTTAAGCATGAGTGCATCTAACACCATCCTTCGCTCTGTAAGCACTGGCGGTTTAAGGGGTGAGTATATCTCACTCCATCCTTCACACTAACTCTACCACACTCTAAATGTAAAGAAGGCGGCTCTCTGGATGTACTGGCGAGTTAAGCATAAGTGCATCTAACACTATCCTTCGCTCTGTAAGCACTGGCGGTTTAAGGGGTGAGTATATCTCACTCCATCCTTCACACTAACTCTACCACACTCTAAATGTATAGAAGGCAGCTCTCTGGATGTACTGGCGGTGTTAAGCATGAGTGCATCTAACACCATCCTTCGCTCTGTAAGCACTGGCAGTGTGAGGGGTGAGTATATCTCACTCCATCCTTCGCACTAACTCTACCACACTCTAAATGTATAGAAGGCGGCTCTCTGGATGTACTGGCGGTGTTAAGCATGAGTGCATCTAACACCATCCTTCGCTCTGTAAGCACTGGCGGTTTAAGGGGTGAGTATATCTCACTCCATCCTTCACACTAACTCTACCACACTCTAAATGTATAGAAGGCGGCTCTCTGGATGTACTGGCGTGTTAAGCATGAGTGCATCTAACACCATCCTTCGCTCTGTAAGCACTGGCAGTGTGAGGGGTGAGTATATCTCACTCCATCCTTCACACTTACTCTACCACACTCTCAATGTATAGAAGGCGGCTCTCTGGATGTACTGGCTGTGTTAAGCATGAGTGCATCTAACACCATCCTTCGCTCTGTAAGCACTGGCAGTGTGAGGGGTGAGTATATCTCACTGCATCCTTCACACTACCTCTACCACACTCTAAATGTATAGAAGGCGGCTCTCTGGATGTACTGGCGGTGTTAAGCATGAGTGCATCTAACACCATCCTTCGCTCTGTAAGCACTGGCAGTGTGAGGGGTGAGTATATCTCACTCCATCCTTCACACTAAATCTACCACACTCTAAATGTATAGAAGGCGGCTCTCTGGATGTACTGGCGGTGTTAAGCATGAGTGCATCTAACACCATCCTTCGCTCTGTTAGCACTGGCGGTTTAAGGGGTGAGTATATCTCACTCCATCCTTCACACTAACTCTACCACACTGTAAATGTATAGAAGGTGGCTCTCTGGATGTAATGGCGGTGTTAAGCATGAGTGCATCTAACACCATCCTTCGCTCTGTAAGCACTGGCAGTGTGAGGGGTGAGTATATCTCACTCCATCCTTCACACTAACTCTACAACACTGTAAATGTATAGAAGGCGGCTCTCTGGATGTACTGGCGGTGTTAAGCATGAGTGCATCTAACCTCATCCTTCGCTCTGTTAGCACTGGTGGTTTAAGGGGTGAGTATATCTAACTCCATCCTTCACACTAACTCTACCACACTGTAAATGTATAGAAGGTGGCTCTCTGGATGTAATGGCGGTGTTAAGCATGAGTGCATCTAACACCATCCTTCACTCTGTAAGCACTGGCAGTGTGAGGGGTGAGTATATCCCACTCCATCCTTCACACTAACTCTACAACACTGTAAATGTATAGAAGGCGGCTCTCTGGATGTACTGGCGGTGTTAAGCATGAGTGCATCTAACACCATCCTTCGCTCTGTAAGCACTGGCGGTTTAAGGGGTGAGTATATCTCACTCCACCCTTCACACTAACTCTACCACACTCTAAATGTATAGAACGCGGCTCTCTGGATGAACTGGCGTGTTAAGCATGAGTGCATCTAACACCATCCTTCACTCTGTAAGCACTGGCGGTTTAAGGGGTGAGTATATCTCACTCCATCCTTCACACTAACTCTACCACACTCTAAATGTATAGAAGGCGGCTCTCTGGATGTACTGGCAGTGTTAAGCATGAGTGCATCTAACACCATCCTTCGCTCTGTAAGCACTGGCAGTGTGAGGGGTGAGTATATCTCACTCCATCCTTCACACTAACTCTACCACACTCTCAAATGTATAGAAGGCGGCACTCTGGATGTACTGGCGGTGTTAAGCATGAGTGCATCTAATACCATCCTTCGCTCTGTTAGCACTGGCGGTTTAAGGGGTGAGTATATCTAACTCCATCCTTCACACTAACTCTACCACACTGTAAATGTATAGAAGGTGGCTCTCTGGATGTAATGGCGGTGTTAACCATGAGTGCATCTATCACCATCCTTCGCTCTGTAAGCACTGGCAGTGTGAGGGGTGAGTATATCTCACTGCATCCTTCACACTACCTCTACCACACTCTAAATGTATAGAAGGCGGCTCTCTGGATGCACTGGCGTGTTTAGCATGAGTGCATCTAACACCATCCTTCGCTCTGTAAGCACTGGCAGTTTAAGGGGTGAGTATATCTCACTCCATCCTTCACACTAACTCTACCACACTCTAAATGTATAGAAGGCGGCTCTCTGGATGTACTGGCAGTGTTAAGCATGAGTGCATCTAACACCATCCTTCGCTCTGTAAGCACTGGCGGTTTAAGGGGTGAGTATATCTCACTCCACCCTTCACACTAACTCTACCACACTCTAAATGTATAGAAGGCGACTCTCTGGATGTACTGGCGTGTTGAGCATGAGTGCATCTAACACCATCCTTCGCTCTGTAAGCACTGGCAGTGTGAGGGGTGAGTATATCTCACTGCATCCTTCACACTACCTCTACCACACTCTAAATGTATAGAAGGCGGCTCTCTGGATGTACTGGCGTGTTTAGCATGAGTGCATCTAACACCATCCTTCGCTCTGTAAGCACTGGCAGTTTAAGGGGTGAGTATATCTCACTCCATCCTTCACACTAACTCTACCACACTCTAAATGTATAGAAGGCGGCTCTCTGGATGTACTGGCAGTGTTAAGCATGAGTGCATCTAACACCATCCTTCGCTCTGTAAGCACTGGCGGTTTAAGGGGTGAATATATCTCACTCCATCCTTCACACTAACTCTACCACACTCTAAATGTATAGAAGGCGGCTCTCTGGATGTACTGTCGGTGTTAAGCATGAGTGCATCTAACACCATCCTTCGCTCTGTAAGCACTGGCAGTGTGAGGGGTGAGTATATCTAACTCCATCCTTCACACTAACTCTACCACACTATAAAGGTATAGAAGGCGGCTCTCTGGATGTACTGGCGGTGTTAAGCATGAATGCATCTAACACCATCCTTCGCTCTGTAAGCTCTGGCAGTGTGAGGGGTGAGTATATCTCACTCCATCCTTCACACTAACTCTACCACACTCTAAATGTATAGAAGGCGGCTCTCTGGGTTCACTGGCGGTGTTAAGCATGAGTGCATCTAACACCATCCTTCACTCTGAAAGCACTGGCGGTTTAAGGGGTGAGTATATCTCACTCCATCCTTCACACTAACTCTACCACACTGTAAATGTATAGAAGGTGGCTCTCTGGGTGTAATGGCGGTGTTAAGCATGAGTGCATCTAACACCACCCTTCGCTCTGTAAGCACTGGCAGTGTGAAGGGTGAGTATATCTCACTCCATCCTTCACACTAACTCTACCACACTCTAAATGTATAGAAGGCGGCTCTCTGGGTGCACTGGCATGTTAAGCATGAATGCATCTAACACCATCCTTCGCTCTGTAAGCTCTGGCAGTGTGAGGGGTGAGTATATCTCACTCCATCATTCACACTAACTCTACCACAGTCTAAATGTATAGAAGGCGGCTCTCTGGGTTCACTGGCGGTGTTAAGCATGAGTGCATCTAACACCATCCTTCGCTCTGAAAGCACTGGCGGTTTAAGGGGTGAGTATATCTCACTCCATCCTTCACACTAACTCTACCACACTCTAAATGTATAGAAGGCGGCTCACTGGATGCACTGGCGGTGTTAAGCATGAGTGCATCTAACACCATCATTCGCTCTGTAAGCACTGGCAGTGTGAGGGGTGAGTATATCTCACTCCATCCTTCACACTAACTCTACCACACTCTAAATGTATAGAAGGTGGCTCTCTGGGTGCACTGGCATGTTAAGCATGAGTGCATCTAACACCATCCTTCGCTCTGTAAGCACTGGCAGTGTGAGGGGTGAGTATATCTCACTCCATCCTTCACACTAACTCTACCACACTCTAAATGTATAGAAGGTGGCTCTCTGGATGCACTGGCGGTGTTCAGCTTGAGTGCATCTAACACCATCCTTCGCTCTGTAAGCACTGGCAGTGTGAAGGGTGAGTATATCTCACTCCATCCTTCACACTAACTCTACCACACTGTAAATGTATAGAAGGTGGCTCTCTGGATGCACTGGCGGTGTTAAGCATGGGTGCATCTAACACCATCCTTCGCTCTGTAAGCACTGGCAGTGTGAGGGGTGAGTATATCTCACTCCATCCTTCACACTAACTCTACCATACTCTAAATGTATTGAAGCGGCTCTCTGTATGTACTGGCGGTGTTAAGCATGAGTGCATCTAACACCATACTTCGCTCTGTAAGCATTGGCGGTTTAAGGGGTGAGTATATCTCACTCCATCCTTCACACTAACTCTACCACACTCTAAATGTATAGAAGGCGGCTCTCTGGATGTACTGGCGAGTTAAGCATGAGTGCATCTAACACCATCCTTCACTCTGTAAGCACTGGCGGTTTAAGGGGTGAGTATATCTCACTCCATCCTTCACACTAACTCTACCACACTTTAAATGTATAGAAGGCGGCTCTCTGGATGTACTGGCGGTGTTAAGTATGAGTGCATCTAACACCATCCTTCGCTTTGTAAGCACTGGCAGTGTAATGGGTGAGTATATCTCACTCCATCCTTCAAACTAACTCTACCACACTCTAAATGTATAGAAGGCGGCTCTCTGGATGTACTGGCGGTGTTAAGCATGAGTGCATGTAACACCATCCTTCGCTCTGTTAGCACTGGTGGTTTAAGGGTTGAGTATATCTAACTCCATCCTTCACACTAACTCTACAACACTGTAAATATATAGAAGGCGGCTCTCTGGATGTACTGGCGGTGTTAAGCATGGGTGCATCTAACACCATCCTTCGCTCTGTAAGCACTGGCGGTTTAAGGGGTGAGTATATCTCACTCCACCCTTCACTCTAACTCTACCACACTCTAAATGTATAGAACGCGGCTCTCTGGATGAACTGGCGTGTTAAGCATGAGTGCATCTAACACCATCCTTCACTCTGTAAGCACTGGCGGTTTAAGAGGTGAGTATATCTCACTCCATCCTTCACACTAACTCTACCACACTCTAAATGTATAGAAGGCGGCTCTCTGGATGTACTGGCAGTGTTAAGCATGAGTGCATCTAACACCATCCTTCGCTCTGTAAGCACTGGCAGTGTGAGGGGTGAGTATATCTCACTCCATCCTTCACACTAACTCTACCACACTCTAAATGTATAGAAGGCGGCTCTCTGGATGTACTGGCGGTGTTAAGCATGAGTGCATCTAACACCATCCTTCGCTCTGTTAGCACTGGCGGTTTAAGGGGTGAGTATATCTAACTCCATCCTTCACACTAACTCTACCACACTGTAAATGTATAGAAGGTGGCTCTCTGGATGTAATGGCGGTGTTAAGCATGAGTGCATCTAACACCATCCTTCGCTCTGTAAGCACTGGCAGTGTGAGGGGTGAGTATATCTCACTCCATCCTTCACACTACCTCTACCACACTCTAAATGTATAGAAGGCGGCTCTCTGGATGTACTGGCGTGTTTAGCATGAGTGCATCTAACACCATCCTTCACTCTGTAAGCACTGGCAGTTTAAGGGGTGAGTATATCTCACTCCATCCTTCACACTAACTCTACCACACTCTAAATGTATAGAAGGCGGCTCTCTGGATGTACTGGCAGTGTTAAGCATGAGTGCATCCAACACCATCATTCGCTCTGTAAGCACTGGCGGTTTAAGGGGTGAGTATATCTCACTCCACCCTTCACACTAACTCTACCACACTCTAAATGTATAGAAGGCGACTCTCTGGATGTACTGGCGTGTTAAGCATGAGTGCATCTAACACCATCCTTTGCTCTGTAAGCACTGGCAGTGTGAGGGGTGAGTATATCTCACTCCATCCTTCACACTAACTCTACCACACTCTCAATGTATAGAAGGCGGCTCTCTGGATGTACTGGCGGTGTTAAGCATGAGTGCATCTAACACCATCCTTCGCTCTGTAAGCACTGGCAGTGTGAGGGGTGAGTATATCTCACTGCATCCTTCACACTACCTCTACCACACTCTAAATGTATAGAAGGCGGCTCTCTGGATGTACTGGCGTGTTTAGCATGAGTGCATCTAACACCATCCTTCGCTCTGTAAGCACTGGCAGTTTAAAGGGTGAGTATATCTCACTCCATCCTTCACACTAACTCTACCACACTCTAAATGTATAGAAGGCGGCTCTCTGGATGTACTGGCAGTGTTAAGCATGAGTGCATCTAACACCATCCTTCGCTCTGTAAGCACTGGCGGTTTAAGGGGTGAATATATCTCACTCCATCCTTCACACTAACTCTACCACACTCTAAATGTATAGAAGGCGGCTCTCTGGATGTACTGTCGGTGTTAAGCATGAGTGCATCTAACACCATCCTTCGTTCTGTAAGCACTGGCAGTGTGAGGGGTGAGTATATCTAACTCCATCCTTCACACTAACTCTACCACACTATAAAGGTATAGAAGGCGGCTCTCTGGATGTACTGGCGGTGTTAAGCATGAATGCATCTAACACCATCCTTCGCTCTGTAAGCTCTGGCAGTGTGAGGGGTGAGTATATCTCACTCCATCTTTCACACTAACTCTACCACACTCTAAGGGCCTCATGTAGGTAGCCAAATACCGGTCGGTAACGGCCGATTTTCGGTAAATATGCCGTTACCGACCGGTATTCAGACAAGTGAGATGTAGGAGTCCCAAAACCAATTTTCGGTAAATATGAGGCGGTAAATACCGATTCATATTTACCGAATCCCAAAATACCGATTCAGAGTTACCGAATACATAATTAACGAATCGGTAAATATGAAGTGGTAAATACGAAGTGGTAAAAATGAAAATGACATGTAGGAGCACTCGGTAATTAAGAAATCCAAGAAAATCGGTAAATTAGAGTCGGTAATTAACACGGATTGAAAGCAGGTGGTAACCATCAACAATGCATATGAGCAATCCCAAAATGCTACAGCGTGGACAACATGGCCGCTATGTACGTCATTGCAAGGCGCCTACGTCTACAGGCAGCAGGACTGAGGGTGTGGCGACGGGAGGAACAAATCTACAGACAGCGCATCACACTATTCCAGCTGACTGATGCAGAGATACATGAGAGGTACAGGCTAGACCCCGAAACCATCATGGACTTAATCAGGGACCTACAGCCACTCCTGGACCATCCAATAAGAAGGGCGCACGCCATACCCCCACATGTGCAGGTGCTCTGCAGCCTACATCTGCTGGCATCCGGCAGTTATCAGGTGGTGATAGCTGCGGTGGGTGGGGTATCCCAGAGTTGCCTGTCACGTTTCTTCAGGAAGTTCCTGGATGCCATGATGCAGAGAATGCACCACTACATAAGCTTCCCAAACACACAGGCTGCACTGCAGAAAACAAAAACAGACTTTTATCACATGGCACAGTTCCCCCATGTCCTCGGCTGTATTGATGGTACACACATCCCAATCTGTCCACCAGCTGATACAGAGCACATCTACAGGAACAGGAAGTCCACCCACTCCATCAATGTGCAGGTGATCAGTGATGCAGGGAACATCATCACAGATATCGTTGCAAAGTTTCCTGGGAGCACCCACGACTCTTACATCTTCCAGAATAGTGGGATCTACACACGACTGAGTGCCGGAGAATTCGGAGAGGGATACCTGCTAGGTAAGTAACAGTGACGCCCCTTGAAACCTGCAAATCATAGTGCATAGAGGCATGTTACTGATGGTTCCCTTTTACTCATCCAGGCGACAGTGCATATGCATGCCGGTCATTCATCCTCACTCCCTACCTACACCCAGCAACCCAGAGTGAGAGACGATACAACGTGGCACACAAAACAACACGCAATGTGGTGGAGCGCACGTTTGGACTACTGAAGAGCAGGTTCCGCTGCCTGCACAAGAGCGGAGGCGCACGCCAGTACAAACCCATCACCGGCTGCAAGATTATTGCCACTTGTGCAATGCTGCACAACCTTGCCACGAAAAAAGGTACAGATGTGGAACTGACATATTTTGAGGACAACGAGGATGAGTCAGGCCAGCCAGAGGGCAACGCAGCTAGAGTGCCAACTGCAATCGATGGGAGAGAGAGACGGGCAGATATCACATGCAACTATTTCTGAGTAAGTAAGGGGACACAGCGAGTTGTGAGAAGTCCTGACGTAGTTTTAATGTGGCACCACGCCATGAACACATGAACAGGCCAATCTGGCAATATACCATCTATACAAGGAGTATGTCCAGGGTTACTTCACCCAATGGGAAGTGGCTAAGCAGGGCTACATCAATGTTTGCGCATACGCGCTGCAGTGGTGGATTGCACGGCCTGTGCATCCTCACTGGAGCCAACCCCAAGCCGCCTGCTGCTCCTGCGTGCTTCTGGGACGGGGGGTGTGATGCTGCTGCTGGTGTCGATGCTCTCCGCAGCATCCCCTGCAGCAGTTGTCGACGCCTGACTAGTCAATTGCACCCCTAGTGCACTTGTCACCTGCACCATCCCCCGAGACAGGTCGCTGCAGCACTGTGTTAGGCCCTCCTGCATCGTCACAGAGCGCCGGCACAGTAGAGAAGTCGCAGTTGCCAGACGGTTGAGTGCCCTGCTGGTAGTGTCCCTTCTCTGGCGTTCCCGGCGCCGTGCTTCGATGTCAGCATCTAATTTGCTGCACAACTGCTGGATTGACTGGGACATGTCCCGAATGCCCGCAGCCATGCCGCTAATGTTGGTGTCCATGTTGACTAATGTTGTCTTCATCACCCGCATGTGCCTCTGGACTGACATGACTGCCTTTGATTGCAGGCGCTGTTGCTTCAACATTTGGCCCTCGAGCCCCAAGAAGACACCATGGCCGTCAGTGGGTGCTGGTGGACTCTGGACACGCGACCTGCGGCGCCCTCTTGCTTCCGTCTGTGCTGCCTGTGAGGTGTGGGGCACAGTGGCATGGCTCCCTTCCTGGGGCCCGGTGCGGTCTTCTGGGCCCATGCTGTCGTCTGACGAGGTGTCTAAGGCTCGTAGCCTGGCTGCTGGATGCCTCCTCATTCTCACACCTGCAAGCGGAGATGTGGCCGGTGATTCGAACATGAGTGGCGATGCTGGCTCTGGTGGTGGTGATGCTGGCTCTCGGTGAGGTGATGCTGGCTCTGTGTGCGGCGAGGCTGGCTGTGTTGGTGGTGCGGCTGCCAGTGGGCCTGCTCCCTGGTCTGAACTGGTGCTGGCTAGAGGTGATTTATGTGGCCGGTGTGCCGTCTCTCCTGCAGCATGCCCTGTCCTGCATGATGTCACATCTGTGGACAGAAATACAACATTGGCTCAGTGTCCCCGAAGGGCTGCATTGCATGCGTCACAATAAATCATTTCACATTCCAATATGTCCCCTGTCTCCTTGTGCCTCGAGTGCGTGACATGCCTTGTTGCCCTGTAACATTTACGTCATGGTTAGTGTTGCCCTGACTACATCTCCCGGAATGCATTGCCTGTCTGCACTGACACGTGTGGACTGCAGTGTGATTCTCGTTTCACAATGGGGGATGTGGGATAGGGGTAGGGGGGGCTACATTGCTGTGCTTTTGTCTTACCTTGGTGTGTTGCGGCTCTGGCAGAGCTGTCGGCGTCCCCAAGACCCACGACGCTCTCTTGCTCGATTGTGGCCGCCACCAGCTCCTCCAGTTCGGTGAGGGCAGGTGCCCTGTTGGTTCCACCTCCGGTCTGGCTGGCCTCCTTCTGGATGTCGCCCATCTTCCTCTTGGTTACAATCCGGAGGTCATACCAGCGCTTTTTGAGGACCTCAATGTCCCTGTGGGTCACTCCCACAGCATTGACCTGCGCCTGGATGGCCAGCCATATGTTGCGCTTTTCGGCCTCAGGCACTTGCAGGGATTGCCTTCCAAACAGCTTCTGGTGCTGCTTCACCACCTCCTCCACCAGCACCTGGAGTTCCTTGGGGCTAAATTTCAGCTTCCTCCTCCTTTCCCCTCCGTCTTTCTGTGTTCTCTGGCTGGACATGCTGTTCGTTTACCCGCTCGCACATGCAACGGCTCCCTGCCTCTCCTCTGCACTCCAAGCTTCTCCAGGGTCGGCTAATTATGTACACCTGCCTGGGTGTGGCCACTTCGGCTAATTATGTACACCTGCCTGGGTGTGGGCACTTCCTGGTTGGGTGGGCTGTCGTTGCACTGGATTAGCTGTTTCGTCAAGTCATGTGATTTGATTTACCGAATCCGTACATACCGATTCGGTATTTTCCGATTCGGTAAATACCACCTCGGTATTTACCGATTCGGTAAATAACACCTCGGTATTTACCGAATCGGTAAATACCACCTCGGTATTTACCGATTCGGTGAATTCCGATTCGTGATTACCGAATGTTACCGAATCGGTAACTGTTACCGAATTTTTACCTACATATAACTTACCGATTCTAATTTACCGATTCGGTACGGCTCGGTATTTAAGAACCGGTAAAATTTATTTACCTACATGAGGCCCTAAATGTATAGAAGGCGGCTCTCTGGGTTCACTGGCGGTGTTAAGCATGAGTGCATCTAACACCATCCTTCGCTCTGAAAGCACTGGCGGTTTAAGGGGTGAGTATATCTCACTCCATCCTTCACACTAACTCTACCACACTGTAAATGTATAGAAGGTGGCTCTCTGGATGTAATGGCGGTGTTAAGCATGAGTGCATCTAACACCATCCTTCGCTCTGTAAGCACTGGCAGTGTGAAGGGTGAGTATATCTCACTCCATCCTTCACACTAACTCTACCACACTCTAAATGTATAGAAGGCGGCTCTCTGGGTGCACTGGCATGTTAAGCATGAGTGCATCTAACACCATCCTTCGCTCTGTAAGCACTGGCATTGTGAGGGGTGAGTATATCTCACTCCATCCTTCACACTAACTCTACCACACTCTAAATGTATAGAAGGTGGTTCTCTGGATGCACTGGCGGTGTTAAGCTTGAGTGCATCTAACACCATCCTTCGCTCTGTAAGCACTGGCAGTGTGAAGGGTGAGTATATCTCACTCCATCCTTCACACTAACTCTACCACACTCTAAATGTATAGAAGGCGGCTCTCTGGATGTACAGGCGGTGTTAAGCATGAGTGCATCTAACACCATCCTTCGCTCTGTAAGCACTGGCAGTGTGAGGGGTGAGTATATCTCGCTCCATCCTTCACACTAACTCTACCACACTCTAAATGTATAGAAGGCGGCTCTCTGGATGCACTGGCGTGTTAAGCATGAGTGCATCTAACACCATCCTTCGCTCTGTAAGCACTGGCAGTGTAAGGGGTGAGTATATCTCGCTCCATCCTTCACACTAACTTTACCACACTGTAAATGTATAGAAGGCGGCTCTCTGGATGCACTGGCGGTGTTAAGCATGAGTGCATCTAACACCATCCTTCGCTCTGTAAGCACTGGCAGTGTGAGGGGTGAGTATATCTCACTCCATCCTTCACACTAACTCTACCACACTCTAAATGTATAGAAGGCGGCTCTCTGGATGCACTGGCGTGTTAAGCATGAGTGCATCTATCACCATCCTTTGCTCTGTAAGCACTGGCAGTGTGAGGGGTGAGTATATCTCACTCCATCCTTCACACTAACTCTACCACACTCTAAATGTATAAAAAGGAGGCTCTCTGGGTGCACTGGCGTGTTAAGCATGAGTGCATCTAACACCATCCTTCACTCTGTAAGCACTGGCAGTGTAAGGGGTGAGTATATCTCGCTCCATCCTTCACACTAACTCTACCACACTCCAAATGTATAGAAGGCGGCTCTCTGGATGCACTGGCGGTGTTAAGCATGAGTGCATCTAACGCCATCCTTCGCTCTGTAAGCACTGGCGGATTAAGGAGTGAGTATATCTCACTCCATCCTTCACACTAACTCTACCACACTCTAAATGTATAGAAGGCGGCACTCTGGATGCACTGGCGGTGTTAAGCATGAGTGCATCTAACACCATCCTTTGCTCTGTAAGCACTGGCAGTATGAGGGGTGAGTATATCTCACTCCATCCTTCACACTAACTCTACCACACTCTAAATGTATAGAAGGCGGCTCTCTGGATGTACTGGCGGTGTTAAGCATGAGTGCATCTAACACCATCCTTCGCTCTGAAAGCACTGGCAGTGTGAGGGGTGAGTATATCTCACTCTATCCTTCACAATAACTCTACCACACTCTAAATGTATAGAAGGCGGCTCTCTGGATGTACTGGCGGTGTTAAGCATGAGTGCATCTAACATCATCCTTCGCTCTGTAAGCACTGGCAGTGTGAGGGGTGAGCATATCTCGCTCCATCCTTCACACTAACTCTACCACACTCTAAATGTATAGAAGGCGGCTCTCTAAATGTACTGGCGGTGTTAAGCATGAGTGCATCTAACACCATCCTTCGCTCTGTAAGCACTGGCGGTGTAAGGGGTGAGTATATCTCACTCCATCCTTCACACTAACTCTACCACACTCTAACTGTATAGAAGGCGGCTCTCTGGATGTACTGGCGGTGTGAAGCATGAGTGCATCTAACACCATCCTTCGCTCTGTAAGCACTGGCAGTGTGACGGGTGAGTATATCTTGCTCCATCCTTCACACTAACTCTACCACACTCTAAATGTATAGAAGGCGGCTCTATGGGTGCACTGGCGTGTTAAGCATGAGTGCATCTAACACGATCCTTCGCTCTGTAAGCACTGGCGGTTTAATGGGTGAGTATATCTCACTCCATCCTTCACACTAACTCTACCACACTGTAAATGTATAGAAGGCGGCTCTCTGGGTGCACTGGCGTGTTAAGCATGAGTGCATCTAACACCATCCTTCGCTGTGTAAGCACTGGCAGTGTAAGGGGTGAGTATATCTCGCTCCATCCTTCACACTAACTCTACCAAACTCTAAATGTATAGACAGCAGCTCTCTGTATGTACTGGCGGTGTTAAGCATGAGTGCATCTAACACCATACTTCGCTCTGTAAGCACTGGCAGTGTGAGGGGTGAGTATATCTCACTCCATCCTTCACACTAACTCTACCACACTCTAAATGTATAGAAGGCGGTTCTCTGGATCTACTGGCATGTTAAGCATGAGTGCATCTAACACCATCCTTCGCTCTGTAAGCACTGGCTGTTTAAGGGGTGAGTATATCTCACTCCATCCTTCACACTAACTCTACCACACTCTAAATGTATAGAAGGCGACTCTCTGGATGTACTGGCGGTGTTAAGCATGAGTGCATCTAACACCATCCTTCGCTCTGTAAGCACTGGCGGTTTAAGGGGTGAGTATATCTCACTCCATCCTTCACACTAACTCTACCACACTCTAAATGTATAGAAGGCGGCTATCTGGATGTACTGGCGAGTTAAGCATAAGTGCATCTAACACTATCCTTCGCTCTGTAAGCACTGGCGGTTTAAGGGTTGAGTATATCTCACTCCATCCTTCACACTAACTCTACCACACTCTAAATGTATAGAAGGCAGCTCTCTGGATGTACTGGCGGTGTTAAGCATGAGTGCATCTAACACCATCCTTCGCTCTGTAAGCACTGGCAGTGTGAGGGGTGAGTATATCTCACTCCATCCTTCGCACTAACTCTACCACACTCTAAATGTATAGAAGGCGGCTCTCTGGATGTACTGGCGGTGTTAAGCATGAGTGCATCTAACACCATCCTTCACTCTGTTAGCACTGGCGGTTTAAGGGGTGAGTATATCTAACTCCATCCTTCACACTAACTCTACCACACTGTAAATGTATAGAAGGTGGCTCTCTGGATGTAATGGCGGTGTTAAGCATGAGTGCATCTAACACCATCCTTCGCTCTGTAAGCACTGGCAGTGTGAGGGGTGAGTATATCTCACTCCATCCTTCACACTTACTCTACAACACTGTAAATGTATAGAAGGCGGCTCTCTGGATGTACTGGCGGTGTTAAGCATGAGTGCATCTAACACCATTCTTCGCTCTGTAAGCACTGGCGGTTTAAGGGGTGAGTATATCTCACTCCATCCTTCACACTAACTCTACCACACTCTAAAAGTATAGAAGGCGGCTCTCTGGATGTACTGGCGTGTTAAGCATGAGTGCATTAAACAACATCCTTCGCTCTGTAAGCACTGGCAGTGTGAGGGGTGAGTATATCTCACTCCATCCTTCACACTAACTCTACCACACTCTCAATGTATAGAAGGCGGCTCTCTGGATGTACTGGCTGTGTTAAGCATGAGTGCATCTAACACCATCCTTCGCTCTGTAAGCACTGGCAGTGTGAGGGGTGAGTATATCTCACTGCATCCTTCACACTACCTCTACCACACTCTAAATGTATAGAAGGCGGCTCTCTGGATGTACTGGCGGTGTTAAGCATGAGTGCATCTAACACCATCCTTCGCTCTGTAAGCACTGGCAGTGTGAGGGGTGAGTATATCTCACTCCATCCTTCACACTAAATCTACCACACTCTAAATGTATAGAAGGCGGCTCTCTGGATGTACTGGCGGTGTTAAGCATGAGTGCATCTAACACCATCCTTCGCTCTGTTAGCACTGGCGGTTTAAGGGGTGAGTATATCTCACTCCATCCTTCACACTAACTCTACCACACTCTAAATGTATAGAAGGCGGCTCTCTGGATGTACTGGCGTGTTAAGCATGAGTGCATCTAACACCATCCTTCGCTCTGTAAGCACTGGCAGTTTAAGGGGTGAGTATTTCTCACTCCATCCTTCACACTAACTCTACCACACTCTAAATGTATAGAAGGCGGCTCTCTGGATGTACTGGCGGTGTTAAGCATGAGTGCATCTAACACCATCCTTCGCTCTGTAAGCACAGGCGGTTTAAGGGGTGAGTATATCTCACTCCATCCTTCACACTAACTCTACCACACTCTAAATGTATATAAGGCGGCTCTCTGGATGTACTGGCGAGTTAAGCATGAGTGCATCTAACACCATCCTTCACTCTGTAAGCACTGGCAGTGTGAGGGGTGAGTATATCTCACTCCATCCTTCACACTAACTCTACCACACTCTAAATGTATAGAAGGCGGCTCTCTGGATGTACTGGCGGTGTTAAGCATGAGTGCATCTAACACCATCCTTCGCTCTGTAAGCACTGGCAGTGTGAGGGGTGAGTATATCTCACTCCATCCTTCACACTAACTCTACAACAGTGTAAATGTATAGAAGGCGGCTCTCTGGATGTACTGGCGGTGTTAAGCATGAGTGCATCTAACACCATCCTTCGCTCTGTAAGCACTGGCTGTTTAAGGGGTGAGTATATCTGACTCCACCCTTCACACTAACTCTACCACACTCTAAATGTATAGAACGCGGCTCTCTGGATGTACTGGCGTGTTAAGCATGAGTGCATCTAACACCATCCTTCGCTCTGTAAGCACTGGCAGTGTGAGGGGTGAGTATATCTCACTCCATCCTTCACACGAACTCTACCACACTCTCAATGTATAGAATGCGGCTCTCTGGATGTACTGGCGGTGTTAAGCATGAGTGCATCTAACACCTTCCTTCGCTCTGTAAGCACTGGCAGTGTGAGGGGTGAGTATATCTCACTCCATCCTTCACACGAACTCTACCACACTCTCAATTTATAGAATGCGGCTCTCTGGATGTACTGGCGGTTTTAAGCATGAGTGCATCTAACACCATCCTTCGCTCTGTAAGCACTGGCAGTGTGAGGGGTGAGTATATCTCACTGCATCCTTCACACTACCTCTACCACACTCTAAATGTATAGGTGGCGGCTCTCTGGATGTACTGGCGTGTTTAGCATGAGTGCATCTAACACCATCCTTCGCTCTGTAAGCACTGGTGGTTTAAGGGGTGAGTATATCTCACTCCACCCTTCACACTAACTCTACCACACTCTAAATGTATAGAAGGCGGCTCTCTGGATGTACTGGTGTGTTAAGCATGAGTGCATCTAACACCATCCTTCGCTCTGTAAGCACTGGCAGTGTGAGGGGTGAGTATATCTCACTCCATCCTTCACACTAACTCTACCACACTCTCAATGTATAGAAGGCGGCTCTCTGGATGTACTGGCGGTGTTAAGCATGAATGCATCTAACACCATCCTTCGCTCTGTAAGCACTGGCAGTGTGAGGGGTGAGTATATCTCACTGCATCCTTCACACTACCTCTACCACACTCTAAATGTATAGAAGGCGGCTCTCTGGATGTACTGGCGTGTTTAGCATGAGTTCATCTAACACCATCCTTCGCTCTGTAAGCACTGGCAGTTTAAGGGGTGAGTATATTTCACTCCATCCTTCACACTAACTCTACCACACTCTAAATGTATAGAAGGAGGCTCTCTGGATGTACTGGCAGTGTTAAGCATGAGTGCATCTAACACCATCCTTCGCTCTGTAAGCACTGGCGGTTTAAGGGGTGAATATATCTCACTCCATCCTTCACACTAACTCTACCACACTCTAAATGTATAGAAGGCGGCTCTCTGGATGTACTGGCGGTGTTAAGCATGAGTGCATCTAACACCATCCATCGCTCTGTAAGCACTGGCAGAGTGAGGGGTGAGTATATCTAACTCCATCCTTCACACTAACTCTACCACACTATAAAGGTATAGAAGGCGGCTCTCTGGATGTACTGGCGGTGTTAAGCATGAATGCATCTAACACCATCCTTCGCTCTGTAAGCTCTGGCAGTGTGAGGGGTGAGTATATCTCACTCCATCCTTCACACTAACACTACCACACTCTAAATGTATAGAAGGCGGCTCTCTGGGTTCACTGGCGGTGTTAAGCATGAGTGCATCTAACACCATCCTTCGCTCTGAAAGCACTGGCGGTTTAAGGGGTGAGTATATCTCACTCCATCCTTCACACTAACTCTACCACACTCTAAGTGTATAGAAGGCGGCTCACTGGATGCACTGGCGGTGTTAAGCATGAGTGCATCTAACACCATCCTTCGCTCTGTAAGCACTGGCAGTGTGAGGGGTGAGTATATCTCACTCCATCCTTCACACTAACTCTACCACACTCTAAATGTATAGAAGGCGGCTCTCTGGGTGCACTGGCATGTTAAGCATGAGTGCATCTATCACCATCCTTCGCTCTGTAAGCACTGGCAGTGTGAGGGGTGAGTATATCTCACTCCATCCTTCACACTAACTCTACCACACTCTAAATGTATAGAAGGTGGCTCTCTGGATGCACTGGCGGTGTAAAGCTTGAGTGCATCTAACACCATCCTTCGCTCTGTAAGCACTGGCAGTGTGAAGGGTGAGTATATCTCACTCCATCCTTCACACTAACTTTACCACACTGTAAATGTATAGAAGGCAGCTCTCTGGATGCACTGGCGGTGTTAAGCATGAGTGCATCTAACACCATCCTTCGCTCTGTAAGCACTGGCAGTGTGAGGGGTGAGTATTTCTCACTCCATCCTTCACACTAACTCTACCACACTCTAAATGTATAGAAGGCGGCTCTCTGGATGCACTGGCGTGTTAAGCATGAGTGCATCTAACACCATCCTTTGCTCTGTAAACACTGGCAGTGTGAGGGGTGAGTATATCTCACTCCATCCTTCACACTAACTCTACCACACTCTAAATGTATAAAAAGGAGGCTCTCTGGGTGCACTGGCGTGTTAAGCATGAGTGCATCTAACACCATCCTTCACTCTGTAAGCACCGGCAGTGTAAGGGGTGAGTATATCTCGCTCCATCCTTCACACTAACTCTACCACACTCCAAATGTATAGAAGGCGGCTCTCTGGATGCACTGGCGGTGTTAAGCATGAGTGAATCTAACGCCATCCTTCGCTCTGTAAGCACTGGCGGTTTAAGGGGTGAGTATATCTCAATCCATCCTTCACACTAACTCTACCACACTCTAACTGTATAGAAGGCGGCTCTCTGGATGTACTGGCGGTGTTAAGCATGAGTGCATCTAACACCATCCTTCGCTCTGTAAGCACTGGCAGTGTGAGGGGTGAGTATATCTCGCTCCATCCTTCACACTAACTCTACCACACTCTAAATGTATAGAAGGCGGCTCTATGGGTGCACTGGCGTGTTAAGCATGAGTGCATCTAACACGATCCTTCGCTCTGTAAGCACTGGCGGTTTAATGGGTGCGTATATCTCACTCCATCCTTCACACTAACTCTACCACACTGTAAATGTATAGAAGGCGGCTCTCTGGGTGCACTGGCGTGTTAAGCATGAGTGCATCTAACACCATCCTTCGCTGTGTAAGCACTGGCAGTGTAAGGGGTGAGTATATCTTGCTCCATCCTTCACACTAACTCTACCACACTCTAAATGTATAGACAGCAGCTCTCTGTATGTACTGGCGGTGTTAAGCATGAGTGCATCTAACACCATACTTCGCTCTGTAAGCACTGGCAGTGTGAGGGGTGAGTATATCTCACTCCATCCTTCACACTAACTCTACCACACTCTAAATGTATAGAAGGCGGTTCTCTGGATCTACTGGCATGTTAAGCATGAGTGCATCAAACACCATCCTTCGCTCTGTATGCACTGGCCGTTTAAGGGGTGAGTGTATCTCACTCCATCCTTCACACTAACTCTACCACACTCTAAATGTATAGAAGGCGACTCTCTGGATGTACTGGCGGTGTTAAGCATGAGTGCATCTAACACCATCCTTCGCTCTGTAAGCACTGGCGGTTTAAGGGGTGAGTATATCTCACTCCATCCTTCACACTAACTCTACCACACTCTAAATGTATAGAAGGCGGCTCTCTGGATGTACTGGCGAGTTAAGCATGAGTGCATCTAACACTATCCTTCGCTCTGTAAGCACTGGCGGTTTAAGGGGTGAGTATATCTCACTCCATCCTTCACACTAACACTACCACACTCTAAATGTATAGAAGGCGGCTCTCTGGGTTCACTGGCGGTGTTAAGCATGAGTGCATCTAACACCATCCTTCGCTCTGAAAGCACTGGCGGTTTAAGGGGTGAGTATATCTCACTCCATCCTTCACACTAACTCTACCACACTCTAAATGTATAGAAGGCGGCTCACTGGATGCACTGGCGGTGTTAAGCATGAGTGCATCTAACACCATCCTTCGCTCTGTAAGCACTGGCAGTGTGAGGGGTGAGTATATCTCACTCCATCCTTCACACTAACTCTACCACACTCTAAATGTATAGAAGGCGGCTCTCTGGGTGCACTGGCATGTTAATCATGAGTGCATCTAACACCATCCTTCGCTCTGTAAGCACTGGCAGTGTGAGGGGTGAGTATATCTCACTCCATCCTTCACACTAACTCTACCACACTCTAAATGTATAGAAGGTGGCTCTCTGGATGCACTGGCGGTGTTAAGCTTGAGTGCATCTAACACCATCCTTCGCTCTGTAAGCACTGGCAGTGTGAAGGGTGAGTATATCTCACTCCATCCTTCACACTAACTCTACAACACTGTAAATGTATAGAAGGCGGCTCTCTGGATGTACTGGAGGTGTTAAGCATGAGTGCATCTAACACCATCCTTCGCTCTGTAAGCACTGGCGGTTTAAGGGGTGAGTATATCTCACTCCATCCTTCACACTAACTCTACCACACTCTAAATGTATAGAAGGCGGCTCTCTGGATGTACTGGCGTGTTAAGCATGAGTGCATCTAACACCATCCTTCGCTCTGTAAGCACTGGCAGTGTGAGGGGTGAGTATATCTCACTCCATCCTTCACACTAACTCTACCACACTCTAAATGTATAGAAGGCGGCTCTCTGGATGTACTGGCGGTGTTAAGCATGAGTGCATCTAACACCATCCTTCGCTCTGTTAGCACTGGCGGTTTAAGGGGTGAGTATTTCTCACTCCATCCTTCACACTAACTCTACCACACTCTAAATGTATAGAAGGCGGCTCTCTGGATGTACTGGCGTGTTAAGCATGAGTGCATCTAACACCATCCTTCGCTCTGTAAGCACTGGCAGTTTAAGGGGTGAGTATATCTCACTCCATCCTTCACACTAACTCTACCACACTCTAAATGTATAGAAGGCGGCTCTCTGGATGTACTGGCGGTGTTACGCATGAGTGCATCTAACACCATCCTTCGCTCTGTAAGCACTGGCAGTGTGAGGGGTGAGTATATTTCACTCCATCCTTCACACTAACTCTACCACACTATAAAGGTATAGAAGGCGGCTCTCTGGATGTACTGGCGGTGTTAAGCATGAATGCATCTAACACCATCCTTCGCTCTGTAAGCTCTGGCAGTGTGAGGGGTGAGTTTATCTCACTCCATCATTCACACTAACTCTACCACACTCTAAATGTATAGAAGGCGGCTCTCTGGGTTCACTGGCGGTGTTAAGCATGAGTGCATCTAACACCATCCTTCGCTCTGAAAGCACTGGTGGTTTAAGGGGTGAGTATATCTCACTCCATCCTTCACACTAACTCTACCACACTCTAAATGTATAGAAGGCGGCTCACTGGATGCACTGGCGGTGTTAAGCATGAGTGCATCTAACACCATCCTTCGCTCTGTAAGCACTGGCAGTGTGAGGGGTGAGTATATCTCACTCCATCCTTCACACTAACTCTACCACACTCTAAATGTATAGAAGGTGGCTCTCTGGGTGCACTGGCATGTTAAGCATGAATGCATCTAACACCATGCTTCGCTCTGTAAGTACTTGCAGTGTGAGGGGTGAGTATATCTCACTCCATCCTTCACACTAACTCTACCACACTCTAAATGTATAGAAGGTGGCTCTCTGGATGCACTGGCGGTGTTAAGCTTGAGTGCATCTAACACCATCCTTCGCTCTGTAAGCACTGGCAGTGTGAAGGGTGAGTATATCTCACTCCATCCTTCACACTAACTCTACCACACTCTAAATGTATAGAAGGTGGCTCTCTGGGTGCACTGGCGTGTTAAGCATGAGTGCATCTAACACCATCCTTCGCTCTGTAAGCACTGGCAGTGTAAGGGGTGAGTATATCTCGCTCCATCCTTCACACTAACTCTACCACACTGTAAATGTATAGAAGGTGGCTCTCTGGATGCACTGGCGGTGTTAAGCATGGGTGCATCTAACACCATCCTTCGCTCTGTAAGCACTGGCAGTGTGAGGGGTGAGTATATCTCACTCCATCCTTCACACTAACTCTACCATGCTCTAAATGTATAGACGGCGGCTCTCTGGATGTACTGGCGAGTTAAGCATGAGTGCATCTAACACCATCCTTCGCTCTGTAAGCACTGGCGGTTTAAAGGGTGAGTATATCTCACTCCATCCTTCACACTAACTCTACCACACTCTAAATGTATAGAAGGCGGCTCTCTGGATGTACTGGCGAGTTAAGCATGAGTGCATCTAACACCATCCTTCGCTCTGTAAGCACTGGCGGTTTAAAGGGTGAGTATATCTCACTCCATCCTTCACACTAACTCTACCACACTCTAAATGTATAGAAGGCGGCGCTCTGGATGTACTGGCATGTTAAGCATGAGTGCATCTAACACCATCCTTCACTCTGTAAGCAGTGGCGGTTTAAGGGGTGAGTATATCTCACTCCATCCTTCACACTAACTCTACCACACTCTAAATGTATAGAAGGCGGCGCTCTGGATGTACTGGCATGTTAAGCATGAGTGCATCTAACACCATCCTTCACTCTGTAAGCACTGGCGGTTTAAGGGGTGAGTATATCTCACTCCATCCTTCACACTAACTCTACCACACTCTAAATGTATAGAAGGCGGCTCTCTGGATGTACTGGCGGTGTTATGCATGAGTGCATCTAACACCATCCTTCACTCTGTTAGCACTGGTGGTTTAAGGGGTGAGTATATCTAACTCCATCCTTCACACTAACTCTACCACACTGTAAATGTATAGAAGGTGGCTCTCTGGATGTAATGGCGGTGTTAAGCATGAGTGCATCTAACACCATCCTTCGCTCTGTAAGCACTGGCAGTGTGAGGGGTGAGTATATCTCACTCCATCCTTCACACTAACTCTACAACACTGTAAATGTATAGAAGGCGGCTCTCTGGATGTACTGGCGGTGTTAAGCATGAGTGCATCTAACACCATCCTTCGCTCTGTAAGCACTGGCGGTTTAAGGGGTGAGTATATCTCACTCCACCCTTCACACTAACTCTACCACACTCTAAATGTATAGAACGCGGCTCTCTGGATGTACTGGCGTGTTAAGCATGAGTGCATCTAACACCATCCTTCGCTCTGTAAGCACTGGCAGTGTGAGGGGTGAGTATATCTCACTCCATCCTTCACACTAACTCTACCACATTCTCAATGTATAGAATGCGGCTCTCTGGATGTACTGGCGGTGTTAAGCATGAGTGCATCTAACACCATCCTTCGCTCTGTAAGCACTGGCAGTGTGAGGGGTGAGTATATCTCATTGCATCCTTCACACTACCTCTACCACACTCTAAATGTATAGAAGGCGGCTCTCTGGATGTACTGGCGTGTTTAGCATGAGTGCATCTAACACCATCCTTCGCTCTGTAAGCACTGGCAGTTTAAGGGGTGAGTATATCTCACTCCATCCTTCACACTAACTCTACCACACTCTAAATGTATAGAAGGCAGCTCTCTGGATGTACTGGCAGTGTTAAGCATGAGTGCATCTAACACCATCCTTCGCTCTGTAAGCACTGGCGGTTTAAGGGGTGAGTATATCTCACTCCACCCTTCACACTAACTCTACCACACTCTAAATGTATAGAAGGCGGCTCTCTGGATGTACTGGCGTGTTAAGCATGAGTGCATCTAACACCGTCCTTCGCTCTGTAAGCACTGGCAGTGTGAGGCGTGAGTATATCTCACTCCATCCTTCACACAAACTCTACCACACTCTCAATGTATAGAAGGCGGCTCTCTGGATGTACTGGCGGTGTTAAGCATGAGTGCATCTAACAACATCCTTCGCTCTGTAAGCACTGGCAGTGTGAGGGGTGAGTATATCTCACTGCATCCTTCACACTACCTCTACCACACTCTAAATGTATAGAAGGCGGCTCTCTGGATGTACTGGCGTGTTTAGCATGAGTGCATCTAACACCATCCTTCGCTCTGTAAGCACTGGCAGTTTAAGGGGTGAGTATATCTCACTCCATCCTTCACACTAACTCTACCACACTCTAAATTTATAGAAGGCGGCTCTCTGGATGTACTGGCAGTGTTAAGCATGAGTGCATCTAACACCATCCTTCGCTCTGTAAGCACTGGCGGTTTAATGGGTGAATATATCTCACTCCATCCTTCACACTAACTCTACCACACTCTAAATGTATAGAAGGCGGCTCTCTGGATGTACTGGCGGTGTTAAGCATGAGTGCATCTAACACCATCCTTCGCTCTGTAAGCACTGGCAGTGTGAGGGGTGAGTATATCTAACTCCATCCTTCACACTAACTCTACCACACTATAAAGGTATAGAAGGCGGCTCTCTGGATGTACTGGCGGTGTTAAGCATGAATGCATCTAACACCATCCTTCGCTCTGTAAGCTCTGGCAGTGTGAGGGGTGAGTATATCTCACTCCATCCTTCACACTAACTCTACCACACTCTAAATGTATAGAAGGCGGCTCTCTAGGTTCACTGGCGGTGTTAAGCATGAGTGCATCTAACACCATCCTTCGCTCTGAAAGCACTGGCGGTTTAAGGGGTGAGTATATCTCACTCCAACCTTCACACTAACTCTACCACACTCTAAATGTATAGAACGCGGCTCTCTGGATGTACTGGCGTGTTAAGCATGAGTGCATCTAACACCATCCTTCGCTCTGTAAGCACTGGCAGTGTGAGGGGTGAGTATATCTCACTCCATCCTTCACACTAACTCTACCACACTCTCAATGTATAGAATGCGGCTCTCTGGATGTACTGGCGGTGTTAAGCATGAGTGCATCTAACACCATCCTTCGCTCTGTAAGCACTGGCAGTGTGAGGGGTGAGTATATCTCATTGCATCCTTCACACTACCTCTACCACACTCTAAATGTATAGAAGGCGGCTCTCTGGATGTACTGGCGTGTTTAGCATGAGTGCATCTAACACCATCCTTCGCTCTGTAAGCACTGGCAGTTTAAGGGGTGAGTATATCTCACTCCATCCTTCACACTAACTCTACCACACTCTAAATGTATAGAAGGCAGCTCTCTGGATGTACTGGCAGTGTTAAGCATGAGTGCATCTAACACCATCCTTCGCTCTGTAAGCACTGGCGGTTTAAGGGGTGAGTATATCTCACTCCACCCTTCACACTAACTCTACCACACTCTAAATGTATAGAAGGCGGCTCTCTGGATGTACTGGCGTGTTAAGCATGAGTGCATCTAACACCGTCCTTCGCTCTGTAAGCACTGGCAGTGTGAGGGGTGAGTATATCTCACTCCATCCTTCACACAAACTCTACCACACTCTCAATGTATAGAAGGCGGCTCTCTGGATGTACTGGCGGTGTTAAGCATGAGTGCATCTAACAACATCCTTCGCTCTGTAAGCACTGGCAGTGTGAGGGGTGAGTATATCTCACTGCATCCTTCACACTACCTCTACCACACTCTAAATGTATAGAAGGCGGCTCTCTGGATGTACTGGCGTGTTTAGCATGAGTGCATCTAACACCATCCTTCGCTCTGTAAGCACTGGCAGTTTAAGGGGTGAGTATATCTCACTCCATCCTTCACACTAACTCTACCACACTCTAAATGTATAGAAGGCGGCTCTCTGGATGTACTGGCAGTGTTAAGCATGAGTGCATCTAACACCATCCTTCGCTCTGTAAGCACTGGCGGTTTAAGGGGTGATTATATCTCACTCCATCCTTCACACTAACTCTACCACACTCTAAATGTATAGAAGGCGGCTCTCTGGATGTACTGGCGGTGTTAAGCATGAGTGCATCTAACACCATCCTTCGCTCTGTAAGCACTGGCAGTGTGAGGGGTGAGTATATCTAACTCCATCCTTCACACTAACTCTACCACACTATAAAGGTATAGAAGGCGGCTCTCTGGATGTACTGGCGGTGTTAAGCATGAATGCATCTAACACCATCCTTCGCTCTGTAAGCTCTGGAAGTGTGAGGGGTGAGTATATCTCACTCCATCCTTCACACTAACTCTACCACACTCTAAATGTATAGAAGGCGGCTCTCTAGGTTCACTGGCGGTGTTAAGCATGAGTGCATCTAACACCATCCTTCGCTCTGAAAGCACTGGCGGTTTAAGGGGTGAGTATATCTCACTCCATCCTTCACACTAACTCTACCACACTCTAAATGTATAGAAGGCGGCTCACTGGATGCACTGACGGTGTTAAGCATGAGTGCATCTAACACCATCATTTGCTCTGTAAGCACTGGCAGTGTGAGGGGTGAGTATATCTCACTCCATCCTTCACACTAACTCTACCACACTCTAAATGTATAGAAGGCGGCTCTCTGAGTGCACTGGCATGTTAAGTATGAGTGCATCTAACACCATCCTTCGCTCTGTAAGCACTGGCAGTGTGAGGGGTGAGTATATCTCACTCCATCCTTCACACTAACTCTACCACACTCTAAATGTATAGAAGGTGGCTCTCTGGATACACTGGCGGTGTTAAGCTTGAGTGCATCTAACACCATCCTTCGCTCTGTAAGCACTGGCAGTGTGAAGGGTGAGTATATCTCACTCCATCCTTCACACTAACTCTACCACACTCTAAATGTATAGAAGGCGGCTCTCTGGATGTACTGGCGGTGTTAAGCATGAGTGCATCTAACACCATCCTTCGCTCTGTAAGCACTGGCAGTGTGAGGGGTGAGTATATCTCGCTCCATCCGTCACACTAACTCTACCACACTCTAAATGTATAGAAGGCGGCTCTCTGGATGTACTGGCGTGTTAAGCATGAGTGCATCTAACTCCATCCTTCGCTCTGTAAGCACTAGCAGTGTGAGGGGTGAGTATATCTCGCTCCATCCTTCACACTAACTCTACCACACTCTAAATGTATAGAAGGCGGCTCTCTGGATGCACTGGCGTGTTAAGCATGAGTGCATCTAACACCATCCTTTGCTCTGTAAGCACTGGCAGTGTAAGGGGTGAGTATATCTCGCTCCATCCTTCACACTAACTCTACCACACTGTAAATGTATAGAAGGCGGCTCTCTGGATGCACTGGCGGTGTTAAGCATGAGTGCATCTAACACCATCCTTCGCTCTGTAAGCACTGGCAGTGTGAGGGGTGAGTATATCTCACTCCATCCTTCACACTAACTCTACCACACTCTAAATGTATAGAAGGCGGCTCTCTGGATGCACTGGCGGTGTTAAGCATGAGTGCATCTAACACCATCCTTTGCTCTGTAAGCACTGGCAGTGTGAGGGGTGAGTATATCTCACTCCATCCTTCACACTAACTCTACCACACTCTAAATGTACAAAAAGGAGGCTCTCTGGGTGCACTGGTGTGTTAAGCATGAGTGCATCTAACACCATCCTTCGCTCTGTAAGCACTGGCAGTGTAAGGGGTGAGTATATCTCGCTCCATCCTTCACACTAACTCTACCACACTCCAAATGTATAGAAGGCGGCTCTCTGGATGCACTGGCGGTGTTAAGCATGAGTGCATCTAACACCATCCTTCGCTCTGTAAGCACTGGCGGTTTAAGGAGTGAGTATATCTCACTCCATCCTTCACACTAACTCTACCACACTCTAAATGTATAGAAGGCGGCACTCTGGATGCACTGGCGGTGTTAAGCATGAGTGCATCTAACACCATCCTTTGCTCTGTAAGCACTGGCAGTATGAGGGGTGAGTATATCTCACTCCATCCTTCTCACTAACTCTACCACACTCTAACTGTATAGAAGGCGGCTCTCTGGATGTACTGGCGGTGTTAAGCATGAGTGCATCTAACACCATCCTTCGCTCTGTAAGCACTGGCAGTGTGAGGGGTGAGTATATCTCGCTCCATCCTTCACACTAACTCTACCACACTCTAAATGTATAGAAGGCGGCTCTCTGGATGCACTGGCGTGTTAAGCATGAGTGCATCTAACACCATCCTTCGCTCTGTAAGCACTGGCAGTGTAAGGGGTGAGTATATCTCGCTCCATCCTTCACACTAACTCTACCACACTGTAAATGTATAGAAGGCGGCTCGCTGGATGTACTGGCGGTGTTAAGCATGAGTGCATCTAACACCATCCTTCGCTCTGTAAGCACTGGCAGTTTAAGGGGTGAGTATATCTCACTCCATCCTTCACACTAACTCTACCACACTCTAAATGTATAGAAGGCAGCTCTCTGGATGTACTGGCAGTGTTAAGCATGAGTGCATCTAACACCATCCTTCGCTCTGTAAGCACTGGCAGTGTGAGGGGTGAGTATATCTCACTCCATCCTTCACACTAACTCTACCACACTCTCAATGTATAGAAGGCGGCTCTCTGGATGTACTGGCGGTGTTAAGCATGAGTGCATCTAACACCATCCTTCGCTCTGTAAGCACTGGCAGTGTGAAGGGTGAGTATATCTCACTGCATCCTTCACACTACCTCTACCACACTCTAAATGTATAGAAGGCGGCTCTCTGGATGTACTGGCGTGTTTAGCATGAGTGCATCTAACACCATCCTTCGCTCTGTAAGCACTGGCAGTTTAAGGGGTGAGTATATCTCACTCCATCCTTCACACTAACTCTACCACACTCTAAATGTATAGAAGGCAGCTCTCTGGATGTACTGGCAGTGTTAAGCATGAGTGCATCTAACACCATCCTTCGCTCTGTAAGCACTGGTGGTTTAAGGGGTGAGTATATCTCACTCCACCCTTCACACTAACTCTACCACACTCTAAATGTATAGAAGGCGGCTCTCTGGATGTACTGGCGTGTTAAGCATGAGTGCATCTAACACCGTCCTTCGCTCTGTAAGCACTGGCAGTGTGAGGCGTGAGTATATCTCACTCCATCCTTCACACAAACTCTACCACACTCTAAATGTATAGAAGGCGGCTCTCTGGATGTACTGGCGTGTTTAGCATGAGTGCATCTAACACCATCCTTCGCTCTGTAAGCACTGGCAGTTTAAGGGGTGAGTATATCTCACTCCATCCTTCACACTAACTCTACCACACTCTAAATTTATAGAAGGCGGCTCTCTGGATGTACTGGCAGTGTTAAGCATGAGTGCATCTAACACCATCCTTCGCTCTGTAAGCACTGGCGGTTTAATGGGTGAATATATCTCACTCCATCCTTCACACTAACTCTACCACACTCTAAATGTATAGAAGGCGGCTCTCTGGATGTACTGGCGGTGTTAAGCATGAGTGCATCTAACACCATCCTTCGCTCTGTAAGCACTGGCAGTGTGAGGGGTGAGTATATCTAACTCCATCCTTCACACTAACTCTACCACACTATAAAGGTATAGAAGGCGGCTCTCTGGATGTACTGGCGGTGTTAAGCATGAATGCATCTAACACCATCCTTCGCTCTGTAAGCTCTGGCAGTGTGAGGGGTGAGTATATCTCACTCCATCCTTCACACTAACTCTACCACACTCTAAATGTATAGAAGGCGGCTCTCTAGGTTCACTGGCGGTGTTAAGCATGAGTGCATCTAACACCATCCTTCGCTCTGAAAGCACTGGCGGTTTAAGGGGTGAGTATATCTCACTCCACCCTTCACACTAACTCTACCACACTCTAAATGTATAGAACGCGGCTCTCTGGATGTACTGGCGTGTTAAGCATGAGTGCATCTAACACCATCCTTCGCTCTGTAAGCACTGGCAGTGTGAGGGGTGAGTATATCTCACTCCATCCTTCACACTAACTCTACCACACTCTCAATGTATAGAATGCGGCTCTCTGGATGTACTGGCGGTGTTAAGCATGAGTGCATCTAACACCATCCTTCGCTCTGTAAGCACTGGCAGTGTGAGCGGTGAGTATATCTCATTGCATCCTTCACACTACCTCTACCACACTCTAAATGTATAGAAGGCGGCTCTCTGGATGTACTGGCGTGTTTAGCATGAGTGCATCTAACACCATCCTTCGCTCTGTAAGCACTGGCAGTTTAAGGGGTGAGTATATCTCACTCCATCCTTCACACTAACTCTACCACACTCTAAATGTATAGAAGGCAGCTCTCTGGATGTACTGGCAGTGTTAAGCATGAGTGCATCTAACACCATCCTTCGCTCTGTAAGCACTGGCGGTTTAAGGGGTGAGTATATCTCACTCCACCCTTCACACTAACTCTACCACACTCTAAATGTATAGAAGGCGGCTCTCTGGATGTACTGGCGTGTTAAGCATGAGTGCATCTAACACCGTCCTTCGCTCTGTAAGCACTGGCAGTGTGAGGGGTGAGTATATCTCACTCCATCCTTCACACAAACTCTACCACACTCTCAATGTATAGAAGGCGGCTCTCTGGATGTACTGGCGGTGTTAAGCATGAGTGCATCTAACAACATCCTTCGCTCTGTAAGCACTGGCAGTGTGAGGGGTGAGTATATCTCACTGCATCCTTCACACTACCTCTACCACACTCTAAATGTATAGAAGGCGGCTCTCTGGATGTACTGGCGTGTTTAGCATGAGTGCATCTAACACCATCCTTCGCTCTGTAAGCACTGGCAGTTTAAGGGGTGAGTATATCTCACTCCATCCTTCACACTAACTCTACCACACTCTAAATGTATAGAAGGCGGCTCTCTGGATGTACTGGCAGTGTTAAGCATGAGTGCATCTAACACCATCCTTCGCTCTGTAAGCACTGGCGGTTTAAGGGGTGATTATATCTCACTCCATCCTTCACACTAACTCTACCACACTCTAAATGTATAGAAGGCGGCTCTCTGGATGTACTGGCGGTGTTAAGCATGAGTGCATCTAACACCATCCTTCGCTCTGTAAGCACTGGCAGTGTGAGGGGTGAGTATATCTAACTCCATCCTTCACACTAACTCTACCACACTATAAAGGTATAGAAGGCGGCTCTCTGGATGTACTGGCGGTGTTAAGCATGAATGCATCTAACACCATCCTTCGCTCTGTAAGCTCTGGAAGTGTGAGGGGTGAGTATATCTCACTCCATCCTTCACACTAACTCTACCACACTCTAAATGTATAGAAGGCGGCTCTCTAGGTTCACTGGCGGTGTTAAGCATGAGTGCATCTAACACCATCCTTCGCTCTGAAAGCACTGGCGGTTTAAGGGGTGAGTATATCTCACTCCATCCTTCACACTAACTCTACCACACTCTAAATGTATAGAAGGCGGCTCACTGGATGCACTGACGGTGTTAAGCATGAGTGCATCTAACACCATCATTTGCTCTGTAAGCACTGGCAGTGTGAGGGGTGAGTATATCTCACTCCATCCTTCACACTAACTCTACCACACTCTAAATGTATAGAATGCGGCTCTCTGAGTGCACTGGCATGTTAAGTATGAGTGCATCTAACACCATCCTTCGCTCTGTAAGCACTGGCAGTGTGAGGGGTGAGTATATCTCACTCCATCCTTCACACTAACTCTACCACACTCTAAATGTATAGAAGGTGGCTCTCTGGATACACTGGCGGTGTTAAGCTTGAGTGCATCTAACACCATCCTTCGCTCTGTAAGCACTGGCAGTGTGAAGGGTGAGTATATCTCACTCCATCCTTCACACTAACTCTACCACACTCTAAATGTATAGAAGGCGGCTCTCTGGATGTACTGGCGGTGTTAAGCATGAGTGCATCTAACACCATCCTTCGCTCTGTAAGCACTGGCAGTGTGAGGGGTGAGTATATCTCGCTCCATCCGTCACACTAACTCTACCACACTCTAAATGTATAGAAGGCGGCTCTCTGGATGTACTGGCGTGTTAAGCATGAGTGCATCTAACTCCATCCTTCGCTCTGTAAGCACTAGCAGTGTGAGGGGTGAGTGTATCTCGCTCCATCCTTCACACTAACTCTACCACACTCTAAATGTATAGAAGGCGGCTCTCTGGATGCACTGGCGTGTTAAGCATGAGTGCATCTAACACCATCCTTTGCTCTGTAAGCACTGGCAGTGTAAGGGGTGAGTATATCTCGCTCCATCCTTCACACTAACTCTACCACACTGTAAATGTATAGAAGGCGGCTCTCTGGATACACTGGCGGTGTTAAGCATGAGTGCATCTAACACCATCCTTCGCTCTGTAAGCACTGGCAGTGTGAGGGGTGAGTATATATCACTCCATCCTTCACACTAACTCTACCACACTCTAAATGTATAGAAGGCGGCTCTCTGGATGCTCTGGCGTGTTAAGCATGAGTGCATCTAACACCATCCTTTGCTCTGTAAGCACTGGCAGTGTGAGGGGTGAGTATATCTCACTCCATCCTTCACACTAACTCTACCACACTCTAAATGTACAAAAAGGAGGCTCTCTGGGTGCACTGGTGTGTTAAGCATGAGTGCATCTAACACCATCCTTCGCTCTGTAAGCACTGGCAGTGTAAGGGGTGAGTATATCTCGCTCCATCCTTCACACTAACTCTACCACACTCCAAATGTATAGAAGGCGGCTCTCTGGATGCACTGGCGGTGTTAAGCATGAGTGCATCTAACACCATCCTTCGCTCTGTAAGCACTGGCGGTTTAAGGAGTGAGTATATCTCACTCCATCCTTCACACTAACTCTACCACACTCTAAATGTATAGAAGGCGGCACTCTGGATGCACTGGCGGTGTTAAGCATGAGTGCATCTAACACCATCCTTTGCTCTGTAAGCACTGGCAGTATGAGGGGTGAGTATATCTCACTCCATCCTTCACACTAACTCTACCACACTCTAAATGTATAGAAGGCGGCTCTCTGGATGTACTGGCGGTGTTAAGCATGAGTGCATCTAACACCATCCTTCGCTCTGTAAGCACTGGCAGTGTGAGGGGTGAGTATATCTCACTCCATCCTTCACACTAACTCTACCACACTCTAAATGTATAGAAGGCGGCTCTCTGGATGTACTGGCGGTGTTAAGCATGAGTGCATCTGACACCATCCTTCGCTCTGTAAGCACTGGCAGTGTGAGGGGTGAGTATATCTCGCTCCATCCTTCACACTAACTCTACCACACTCTAAATGTATAGAAGGCGGCTCTGTGGATGTACTGGCGGTGTTAAGCATGAGTGCATCTAACACCATTGTTCGCTCTGTAAGCACTGGCGGTTTAAGGGGTGAGTATATCTCACTCCATCCTTCACACTAACTCTACCACACTCTAACTGTATAGAAGGCGGCTCTCTGGATGTACTGGCGGTGTTAAGCATGAGTGCATCTAACACCATCCTTCGCTCTGTAAGCACTGGCAGTGTGAGGGGTGAGTATATCTCGCTCCATCCTTCACACTAACTCTACCACACTCTAAATGTATAGAAGGCGGCTCTCTGGATGCACTGGCGTGTTAAGCATGAGTGCATCTAACACCATCCTTCGCTCTGTAAGCACTGGCAGTGTAAGGGGTGAGTATATCTCGCTCCATCCTTCACACTAACTCTACCACACTGTAAATGTATAGAAGGCGGCTCGCTGGATGTACTGGCGGTGTTAAGCATGAGTGCATCTAACACCATCCGTCGCTCTGTAAGCACTGGCGGTTTAAGGGGTGAGTATATCTCACTCCATCCTTCACACTAACTCTACCACACTCTAAATGTATAGAAGACGGCTCTCTGGATGTACTGGCGGTGTTAAGCATGTGTGCATCTAACACCATCCTTCGCTCTGTAAGCACTGGCAGTGAGGGGTGAGTATATCTCACTCCATCCTTCACACTAACTCTACCACACTCTAAATGTATAGAAGGCGGCTCTCTGGATGCAACGGCGTGTTAAGCATGAGTGCATCTAACACCATTCTTCGCTCTGTAAGCACTGGCAGTGTGAGGGGTGAGTATATCTCACTCCATCCTTCACACTAACTCTACCACACTCTAAATGTATAGAAGGCGGCTCGCTGGATGTACTGGCGGTGTTAAGCATGATTGCATCTAACACCATCCGTCGCTCTGTAAGCACTGGCGGTTTAAGGGGTGAGTATATCTCACTCCATCCTTCACACTAACTCTACCACACTCCAAATGTATAGAAGGCGGCTCTCTGGATGTACTGGCGGTGTTAAGCATGAGTGCATCTAACACCATCCTTCGCTCTGTAAGCACTGGCAGTGAGGGGTGAGTATATCTCACTCCATCCTTCACACTAACTCTACCACACTCTAAATGTATAGAAGGCGGCTCTCTGGATGCACTGGCGTGTTAAGCATGAGTGCATCTAACACCATCCTTCGCTCTGTAAGCACTGGCAGTGTGAGGGGTGAGTATATCTCGCTCCATCCTTCACACTAACTCTACCACACTCTAAATGTATAGAAGGCGGCTCTCTGGATGTACTGGCGTGTTAAGCATGAGTGCATCTAACACCATCCTTCGCTCTGTATGCACTGGCGGTTTAAGGGGTGAGTATATCTCACTCCATCCTTCACACTAACTCTACCACACTGTAAATCTATAGAATGCGGCTCTCTGGATGTACTGGCGGTGTTAAGCATGAGTGCATCTAACACCATCCTTCGCTCTGTAAGCACTGGCGGTTTTAGGGGTGAGTATATCTCACTCCATCTTTCACACTAACTCTACCACACCTTAAATGTATAGAAGGCGGCTCTCTGGATGTACTGGCGAGTTAAGCATGAGTGCATCTAACACCATCCTTCGCTCTGTAAGCACTGGCGGTTTAAGGGGTGAGTATATCTCACTCCATCTTTCACACTAACTCTACCACACTCTAAATGTATAGAAGGCGGCTCTCTGGATGTACTGGCGAGTTAAGCATGAGTGCATCTAACACCATCCTTCGCTCTGTAAGCACTGGCAGTGTGAGGGGTGAGTATATCTCACTCCATCCTTCACACTAACTCTACCACACTCTAAATGTATAGAAGGCGGCTCTCTGGATGTACTGGTGGTGTTCAGCATGACTGCATCTAACACCATCCTTCGCTCTGTAAGCACTGGCAGTGTGAGGGGTGAGTATATCTCACTCCATCCTTCAGACTAACTCTACCACACTCTAAATGTATAGAAGGCGGCTCTCTGGATTTACTGGTGTGTTAAGCATGAGTGCATCTAACAACATCCTTCACTCTGTAAGCACTGGCGGTTTAAGGGGTGAGTATATCTCACTCCATCCTTCACACTAACTCTACCACACTGTAAATGTATAGAAGGCGGCTCTCTAGATGTACTGGCGGTGTTAAGCATGAGTGCATCTAACACCATCCTTCGCTCTGTAAGCACTGGCAGTGTGAGGGGTGAGTATATCTCACTCCATCCTTCACACTAACTCTACCACACTCTAAATGTATAGAAGGCGGCTCTCTGGATGTACTGGCGGTGTTAAGCATGAGTGAATCCAACACCATCCTTCGCTCTGTAAGCACTGGCGGTTTAAGGGGCGAGTATATCTCACTCCATCCTTCACACTAACTCTACCACACTGTAAATGTATAGAAGGCGGCTCTCTGGATGTACTGGCGGTGTTAAGCATGAGTGCATCTAACACCATCCTTCGCTCTGTAAGCACTGGCAGTGTGAGGGGTGAGTATATCTCGCTCCATCCTTCACACTAACTCTACCACACTCTAAATGTATAGAAGGCGGCTCTCTGGATGTACTGGCGTGTTAAGCATGAGTGCATCTAACACCATCCTTCGCTCTGTAAGCACTGGCAGTGTGAGGGGTGAGTATATCTCACTCCATCCTTCACACTAACTCTACCACACTCTAAATGTATAGAAGGCGGCTCTCTGGATGTACTGATGGTGTTCAGCATGACTGCATCTAACACCATCCTTCGCTCTGTAAGCACTGGCAGTGTGAGGGGTGAGTATATCTCACTCCATCCTTCACACTAACTCTACCACACTCTAAATGTATAGAAGGCGGCTCTCTGGATGTACTGGCGGTGTTAAGCATGAGTGCATCTAACATCATCCTTCGCTCTGTAAGCACTGGCAGTTTGAGGGGTGAGTATTTCTCACTCCATCCTTCACACTAACTCTACCACACTGTAAAGGTATAGAAGGCGGCTCTCTGGATGTACTGGCGGTGTTAAGCATGAGTGCATCTAACATCATCCTTCGCTCTGTAAGCACTGGCAGTGTGAGGGGTGAGTATATCTCGCTCCATCCTTCACATTAACTCTACCACACTCTAAATGTATAGAAGGCGGCTCTCTGGATGTACTGGCGTGTTAAGCATGAGTGCATCTAACACCATCCTTCGCTCTGTAAGCACTGGCGGTTTAAGGGGTGAGTATATCTCACTCCATCCTTCACACTATCTCTACCACACTTTAAATGTATAGAAGGCGGCTCTCTGGATGTACTGGCGGTGTTAAGCATGAGTGCATCTAACACCATCCTTCGCTCTGTAAGCACTGGCAGTGTGAGCGGTGAGTATATCTCACTCCATCCTTCACACTAACTCTACCACACTCTAAATGTATAGAAGGCGGCTCTCTGGATGCACTGGCGTGTTAAGCATGAGTGCATCTAACACCATCCTTCACTCTATAAGCACTGGCAGTGTGAGGGGTGAGTATATCTCACTCCATCCTTCACACTAACTCTACCACACTCTAAATGTATAGAAGGCGGCTCTCTGGATGTACTGGCGTGTTAAGCATGAGTGCATCTAACAACATCCTTCACTCTGTAAGCACTGGCGGTTTAAGGAGTGAGTATATCTCACTCCATCCTTCACACTAACTCTACCACACTGTAAATGTATAGAAGGCGGCTCTCTGGATGTACTGGCGGTGTTAAGCATGAGTGCATCTAACACCATCCTTCGCTCTGTAAGCACTGGCAGTGTGAGGGGTGAGTATATCTCACTCCATCCTTCACACTAACTCTACCACACTCTAAATGTATAGAAGGCGGCTCTCTGGATGTACTGGCGGTGTTAAGCATGAGTGAATCTAACACCATCCTTCGCTCTGTAAGCACTGGCAGTGTGAGGGGTGAGTATATCTCACTCCATCCTTCACACTAACTCTACCACACTCTAAATGTATAGAAGCCGGCTCTCTGGATGTACTGGCGTGTTAAGCATGAGTGCATCTAACACCATCCTTTGCTCTGAAAGCACTGGCGGTTTAAGGGGTGAGTATATCTCACTCCATCCTTCACACTAACTCTACCACACTCTAAATGTAAAAAAAGGCAGCTCTCTGGGTGCACTGGCGTGTTAAGCATGAGTGCATCTAACACCATCCTTCGCTCTGTAAGCACTGGCGGTTTAATGGGTGAGTATATCTCACTCCATCCTTCACACTAACTCTACCACACTGTAAATGTATAGAAGGCGGCCCTCTGGGTGCACTGGCGTATTAAGCATGAGTGCATCTAACACCATCCTTCGCTCTGTAAGCACTGGCAGTGTAAGGGGTGTGTATATCTCGCTCCATCCTTCACACTAACTCTACCACACTGTAAATGTATAGAAGACGGCTCTCTGGATGCACTGGCGGTGTTAAGCATGAGTGCATCTAACACCATCCTTCGCTCTGTAAGCACTGGCAGTGTAAGGGGTGAGTATATCTCACTCCATCCTTCACACTAACTCTACCACACTCTAAATGTATAGAAGGCGGCTCTCTGGGTGCACTGGCGGTGTTAAGCATGAGTGCATCTAACACCATCCTTCGCTCTGTAAGCACTGGCAGTGTGAGGGGTGAGTATATCTCACTCCATCCTTCACACTAACTCTACCACACTCTAAATGTATAGAAGGCGGCTCTCTGGATGTACTGGCGGTGTTAAGCATGAGTGCATCTAACACCATCCTTCGCTCTGTAAGCACTGGCAGTGTGAGGGGTGAGTATATCTCACTCCATCCTTCACACTAACTCTACCACACTCTAAATGTAAAAAAAGGCGGCTCTATGGGTGCACTGGCGTGTTAAGCATGAGTGCATCTAACACCATCCTTCGCTCTGTAAGCACTGGCGGTTTAATGGGTGAGTATATCTCACTCCATCCTTCACACTAACTCTACCACACTCTAAATGTAAAAAAAGGCGGCTCTATGGGTGCACTGGCGTGTTAAGCATGAGTGCATCCAACACGATCCTTCGCTCTGTAAGCACTGGCGGTTTAATGGGTGAGTATACCTCACTCCATCCTTCACACTAACTCTACCACACTGTAAAAGTATAGAAGGCGGCTCTCTGGGTGCACTGGCGTGTTAAGCATGAGTGCATCTAACACCATCCTTCGCTCTGTAAGCACTGGCAGTGTAAGGCGTGAGTATATCTCGCTCCATCCTTCACACTAACTCTACCACACTGTAAATGTATAGAAAGCGGCTCTCTGGATGCACTGGCGGTGTTAAGCATGGGTGCATCTAACACCATCCTTCGCTCTGTAAGCACTGGCAGTGTGAGGGGTGAGTATATCTCACTCCATCCTTCACACTAACTCTACCACACTCTAAATGTATAGAAGGCGGCTCTCTGGATGTACTGGCGTGTTAAGCATGAGTGCATCTAACACCATCCTTCGCTCTGTATGCACTGGCGGTTTAAGGGGTGAGTATATCTCACTCCATCCTTCACACTAACTCTACCACACTGTAAATCTATAGAATGCGGCTCTCTGGATGTACTGGCGGTGTTAAGCATGAGTGCATCTAACACCATCCTTCGCTCTGTAAGCACTGGCGGTTTTAGGGGTGAGTATATCTCACTCCATCTTTCACACTAACTCTACCACACCTTAAATGTATAGAAGGCGGCTCTCTGGATGTACTGGCGAGTTAAGCATGAGTGCATCTAACACCATCCTTCGCTCTGTAAGCACTGGCGGTTTAAGGGGTGAGTATATCTCACTCCATCTTTCACACTAACTCTACCACACTCTAAATGTATAGAAGGCGGCTCTCTGGATGTACTGGCGAGTTAAGCATGAGTGCATCTAACACCATCCTTCGCTCTGTAAGCACTGGCAGTGTGAGGGGTGAGTATATCTCACTCCATCCTTCACACTAACTCTACCACACTCTAAATGTATAGAAGGCGGCTCTCTGGATGTACTGGTGGTGTTCAGCATGACTGCATCTAACACCATCCTTCGCTCTGTAAGCACTGGCAGTGTGAGGGGTGAGTATATCTCACTCCATCCTTCAGACTAACTCTACCACACTCTAAATGTATAGAAGGCGGCTCTCTGGATTTACTGGTGTGTTAAGCATGAGTGCATCTAACAACATCCTTCACTCTGTAAGCACTGGCGGTTTAAGGGGTGAGTATATCTCACTCCATCCTTCACACTAACTCTACCACACTGTAAATGTATAGAAGGCGGCTCTCTAGATGTACTGGCAGTGTTAAGCATGAGTGCATCTAACACCATCCTTCGCTCTGTAAGCACTGGCAGTGTGAGGGGTGAGTATATCTCACTCCATCCTTCACACTAACTCTACCACACTCTAAATGTATAGAAGGCGGCTCTCTGGATGTACTGGCGGTGTTAAGCATGAGTGAATCCAACACCATCCTTCGCTCTGTAAGCACTGGCGGTTTAAGGGGCGAGTATATCTCACTCCATCCTTCACACTAACTCTACCACACTGTAAATGTATAGAAGGCGGCTCTCTGGATGTACTGGCGGTGTTAAGCATGAGTGCATCTAACACCATCCTTCGCTCTGTAAGCACTGGCAGTGTGAGGGGTGAGTATATCTCGCTCCATCCTTCACACTAACTCTACCACACTCTAAATGTATAGAAGGCGGCTCTCTGGATGTACTGGCGTGTTAAGCATGAGTGCATCTAACACCATCCTTCGCTCTGTAAGCACTGGCAGTGTGAGGGGTGAGTATATCTCACTCCATCCTTCACACTAACTCTACCACACTCTAAATGTATAGAAGGCGGCTCTCTGGATGTACTGATGGTGTTCAGCATGACTGCATCTAACACCATCCTTCGCTCTGTAAGGACTGGCAGTGTGAGGGGTGAGTATATCTCACTCCATCCTTCACACTAACTCTACCACACTCTAAATGTATAGAAGGCGGCTCTCTGGATGTACTGGCGGTGTTAAGCATGAGTGCATCTAACATCATCCTTCGCTCTGTAAGCACTGGCAGTTTGAGGGGTGAGTATTTCTCACTCCATCCTTCACACTAACTCTACCACACTGTAAAGGTATAGAAGGCGGCTCTCTGGATGTACTGGCGGTGTTAAGCATGAGTGCATCTAACACCATCCTTCGCTCTGTAAGCACTGGCAGTGTGAGGGGTGAGTATATCTCGCTCCATCCTTCACATTAACTCTACCACACTCTAAATGTATAGAAGGCGGCTCTCTGGATGTACTGGCGTGTTAAGCATGAGTGCATCTAACACCATCCTTCGCTCTGTAAGCACTGGCGGTTTAAGGGGTGAGTATATCTCACTCCATCCTTCACACTATCTCTACCACACTTTAAATGTATAGAAGGCGGCTCTCTGGATGTACTGGCGGTGTTAAGCATGAGTGCATCTAACACCATCCTTCGCTCTGTAAGCACTGGCAGTGTGAGCGGTGAGTATATCTCACTCCATCCTTCACACTAACTCTACCACACTCTAAATGTATAGAAGGCGGCTCTCTGGATGCACTGGCGTGTTAAGCATGAGTGCATCTAACACCATCCTTCACTCTATAAGCACTGGCAGTGTGAGGGGTGAGTATATCTCACTCCATCCTTCACACTACCTCTACCACACTCTAAATGTATAGAAGGCGGCTCTCTGGATGTACTGGCGTGTTAAGCATGAGTGCATCTAACAACATCCTTCACTCTGTAAGCACTGGCGGTTTAAGGAGTGAGTATATCTCACTCCATCCTTCACACTAACTCTACCACACTGTAAATGTATAGAAGGCGGCTCTCTGGATGTACTGGCGGTGTTAAGCATGAGTGCATCTAACACCATCCTTCGCTCTGTAAGCACTGGCAGTGTGAGGGGTGAGTATATCTCACTCCATCCTTCACACTAACTCTACCACACTCTAAATGTATAGAAGGCGGCTCTCTGGATGTACTGGCGGTGTTAAGCATGAGTGAATCTAACACCATCCTTCGCTCTGTAAGCACTGGCAGTGTGAGGGGTGAGTATATCTCACTCCATCCTTCACACTAACTCTACCACACTCTAAATGTATAGAAGCCGGCTCTCTGGATGTACTGGCGTGTTAAGCATGAGTGCATCTAACACCATCCTTTGCTCTGAAAGCACTGGCGGTTTAAGGGGTGAGTATATCTCACTCCATCCTTCACACTAACTCTACCACACTCTAAATGTAAAAAAAGGCAGCTCTCTGGGTGCACTGGCGTGTTAAGCATGAGTGCATCTAACACCATCCTTCGCTCTGTAAGCACTGGCGGTTTAATGGGTGAGTATATCTCACTCCATCCTTCACACTAACTCTACCACACTGTAAATGTATAGAAGGCGGCCCTCTGGGTGCACTGGCGTATTAAGCATGAGTGCATCTAACACCATCCTTCGCTCTGTAAGCACTGGCAGTGTAAGGGGTGTGTATATCTCGCTCCATCCTTCACACTAACTCTACCACACTGTAAATGTATAGAAGACGGCTCTCTGGATGCACTGGCGGTGTTAAGCATGAGTGCATCTAACACCATCCTTCGCTCTGTAAGCACTGGCAGTGTAAGGGGTGAGTATATCTCACTCCATCCTTCACACTAACTCTACCACACTCTAAATGTATAGAAGGCGGCTCTCTGGGTGCACTGGCGGTGTTAAGCATGAGTGCATCTAACACCATCCTTCGCTCTGTAAGCACTGGCAGTGTGAGGGGTGAGTATATCTCACTCCATCCTTCACACTAACTCTATCACACTCTAAATGTATAGAAGGCGGCTCTCTGGATGTACTGGCGGTGTTAAGCATGAGTGCATCTAACACCATCCTTCGCTCTGTAAGCACTGGCAGTGTGAGGGGTGAGTATATCTCACTCCATCCTTCACACTAACTCTACCACACTCTAAATGTAAAAAAAGGCGGCTCTATGGGTGCACTGGCGTGTTAAGCATGAGTGCATCTAACACCATCCTTCGCTCTGTAAGCACTGGCGGTTTAATGGGTGAGTATATCTCACTCCATCCTTCACACTAACTCTACCACACTCTAAATGTAAAAAAAGGCGGCTCTATGGGTGCACTGGCGTGTTAAGCATGAGTGCATCCAACACGATCCTTCGCTCTGTAAGCACTGGCGGTTTAATGGGTGAGTATACCTCACTCCATCCTTCACACTAACTCTACCACACTGTAAAAGTATAGAAGGCGGCTCTCTGGGTGCACTGGCGTGTTAAGCATGAGTGCATCTAACACCATCCTTCGCTCTGTAAGCACTGGCAGTGTAAGGGGTGAGTATATCTCGCTCCATCCTTCACACTAACTCTACCACACTGTAAATGTATAGAAAGCGGCTCTCTGGATGCACTGGCGGTGTTAAGCATGGGTGCATCTAACACCATCCTTCGCTCTGTAAGCACTGGCAGTGTGAGGGGTGAGTATATCTCACTCCATCCTTCACACTAACTCTACCACACTCTAAATGTATAGAAGGCGGCTCTCTGGATCTACTGGCATGTTAAGCATGAGTGCATCTAACACCATCCTTCGCTCTGTAAGCACTGGCTGTTTAAGGGGTGAGTATATCTCACTCCATCCTTCACACTAACTCTACCACACTCTAAATGTATAGAAGGCGACTCTCTGGATGTACTGGCGGTGTTAAGCATGAGTGCATCTAACACCATCCTTCGCTCTGTAAGCACTGGCGGTTTAAGGGGTGAGTATATCTCACTCCATCCTTCACACTAACTCTACCACACTCTAAATGTATAGAAGGCGGCTCTCTGGATGTACTGGCGAGTTAAGCATGAGTGCATCTAACACCATCCTTCGCTCTGTAAGCACTGGCGGTTTAAGGGGTGAGTATATCTCCCTCCATCCTTCACACTAACTCTACCACACTCTAAATGTATAGAAGGCGGCTCTCTGGATGAACTGGCGTGTTAAGCATGAGTGCATCTAACACCATCCTTCACTCTGTAAGCACTGGCGGTTTAAGGGGTGAGTATTTCTCACTCCATCCTTCACACTAACTCTACCACACTCTAAATGTATAGAAGGCGGCTCTCTGGATGTACAGGCGGTGTTAAGCATGAGTGCATCTAACACCATCCTTCGCTCTGTAAGCACTGGCAGTGTGAGGGGTGAGTATATCTCACTCCATCCTTCACACTAACTCTACCACACTCTAAATGTATAGAAGGCGGCTCTCTGGATGTACTGGCGGTGTTAAGCATGAGTGCATCTAACACCATCCTTCGCTCTGTTAGCACAGGCGGTTTAAGGGGTGAGTATATCTAACTCCATCCTTCACACTAACTCTACCACACTGTAAATGTATAGAAGGTGGCTCTCTGGATGTAATGGCGGTGTTAAGCATGAGTGCATCTAACACCATCCTTCGCTCTGTAAGCACTGGCAGTGTGAGGGGTGAGTATATCTCACTCCATCCTTCACACTAACTCTACAACACTGTAAATGTATAGAAGGCGGCTCTCTGGATGTACTGGCGGTGTTAAGCATGAGTGCATCTAACACCATCCTTCGCTCTGTAAGCACTGGCGGTTTAAGGGGTGAGTATATCTCACTCCATCCTTCACACTAACTCTACCACACTCTAAATGTATAGAAGGCGGCTCTCTGGATGTACTGGCGTGTTAAGCATGAGTGCATCTAACACCATCCTTCGCTCTGTAAGCACTGGCAGTGTGAGGGGTGAGTATATCTCACTCCATCCTTCACACTAACTCTACCACACTCTCAATGTATAGAAGGCGGCTCTCTGGATGTACTGGCGGTGTTAAGCATGAGTGCATCTAACACCATCCTTCGCTCTGTAAGCACTGGCAGTGTGAGGGGTGAGTATATCTCACTGCATCCTTCACACTACCTCTACCCCACTCTAAATGTATAGAAGGCGGCTCTCTGGATGTACTGGCGTGTTTAGCATGAGTGCATCTAACACCATCCTTCGCTCTGTAAGCACTGGCAGTTTAAGGGGTGAGTATATCTCACTCCATCCTTCACACTAACTCTACCACACTCTAAATATATAGAAGGCGGCTCTCTGGATGTACTGGCGGTGTTAAGCATGAGTGTATCTAACACCATCCTTCGCTCTGTAAGCACTGGCGGTTTAAGGGGTGAGTATATCTCACTCCATCCTTCACACTAACTCTACCACACTCTAAATGTATAGAAGGCGGCTCTCTGGATGTACTGGCTAGTTAAGCATGAGTGCATCTAACACCATCCTTCGCTCTGTAAGAACTGGCGGTTTAAGGGGTGAGTATATCTCACTCCATCCTTCACACTAACGCTACCACACTCTAAATGTATAGAAGGCGGCTCTCTGGATGTACTGGCGTGTTAAGCATGAGTGCATCTAACACCATCCTTCACTCTGTAAGCACTGGCGGTTTAAGGGGTGAATATATCTCACTCCATCCTTCACACTAACTCTACCACACTCTAAATGTATAGAAGGCGGCTCTCTGGATGCACTGGCGTGTTAAGCATGAGTGCATCTAACACCATCCTTTGCTCTGTAAGCACTGGCAGTGTGAGGGGTGAGTATATCTCGCTCCATCCTTCACACTAACTCTACAACACTCTAAATGTATAGAATGCGGCTCTCTGGATGTACTGGCGGTGTTAAGCATGAGTGCATCTAACACCATCCTTCGCTCTGTAAGCACTGGCGGTTTAAGGGGTGAGTATATCTCACTCCATCTTTCACACTAACTCTACCACACTCTAAATGTATAGAAGGCGGCTCTCTGGATGTACTGGCGAGTTAAGCATGAGTGCCTCTAACACCATCCTTCGCTCTGTAAGCACTGGCGGTTTAAGGGGTGAGTATATCTCACTCCATCCTTCAGACTAACTCTACCACACTCTAAATGTATAGAAGGCGGCTCTCTGGATGTACTGGCGTGTTAAGCATGAGTGCATCTAACAACATCCTTCACTCTGTAAGCACTGGCGGTTTAAGGGGTGAGCATATCTCACTCCATCCTTCACACTAACTCTACCACACTGTAAATGTATAGAAGGCGGCTCTCTGGATGTACTGGCGTGTTAAGCATGAGTGCATCTAACAACATCCTTCACTCTGTAAGCACTGGCGGTTTAAGGGGTGAGTATATCTCACTCCATCCTTCACACTAACGATACCACACTGTAAATGTATAGAAGGCGGCTCTCTGGATGTACTGGCGGTGTTAAGCATGAGTGCATCTAACACCATCCTTTGCTCTGTAAGCACTGGCAGTGTGAGGGGTGAGTATATCTCACTCCATCCTTCACACTAACTCTACCACACTCTAAATGTATAGAAGGCGGCTCTCTGGATGTACTGGCGGTGTTAAGCATGAGTGCATCCAACACCATCCTTCGCTCTGTAAGCACTGGCGGTTTAAGGGGCGAGTATATCTCACTCCATCCTTCACACTAACTCTACCACACTGTAAATGTATAGAAGGCGGCTCTCTGGATGTACTGGCGGTGTTAAGCATGAGTGCATCTAACACCATCCTTCGCTCTGTAAGCACTGGCAGTGTGAGGGGTGAGTATATCTCGCTCCATCCTTCACACTAACTCTACCACACTCTAAATGTATAGAAGGCGGCTCTCTGGATGTACTGGCGTGTTAAGCATGAGTGCATCTAATACCATGCTTCGCTCTGTAAGCACTGGCAGTGTGAGGGGTGAGTATATCTCACTCCATCCTTCACACTAACTCTACCACACTCTAAATGTATAAAAGGCGGCTCTCTGGATGTACTGGTGGTGTTAAGCATGAGTGCATCTAACACCATCCTTCGCTCTGTAAGCACTGGCAGTGTGAGGGGTGAGTATATCTCACTCCATCCTTCACACTAACTCTACCACACTCTAAATGTATAGAAGGCGGCTCTCTGGATGTACTGGTGGTGTTAAGCATGAGTGCATCTAACATCATCCTTCGCTATGTAAGCACTGGCAGTTTGAGGGGTGAGTATTTCTCACTCCATCCTTCACACTAACTCTACCACACTGTAAAGGTATAGAAGGCGGCTCTCTGGATGTACTGGCGGTGTTAAGCATGAGTGCATCTAACACCATCCTTCGCTCTGTAAGCACTGGCAGTGTGAGGGGTGAGTATATCTCGCTCCATCCTTCACATTAACTCTGCCACACTCTAAATGTATAGAAGGCGGCTCTCTGGATGTACTGGCGTGTTAAGCATGAGTGCATCTAACACCATCCTTCGCTCTGTAAGCACTGGCGGTTTAAGGGGTGAGTATATCTCACTCCATCCTTCACACTAACTCTACCACACTCTAAATGTATAGAAGGCGGCTCTCTGGATGTACTGGCGGTGTTAAGCATGAGTGCATCTAACACCATCCTTCGCTCTGTAAGCACTGGCAGTGTGAGCGGTGAGTATATCTCACTCCATCCTTCACACTAACTCTACCACACTCTAATTGTATAGAAGGCGGCTCTCTGGATGTACTGGCGTGTTAAGCATGAGTGCATCTAACACCATCCTTCGCTCTGTAAGCACTGGCAGTGTGAGGGGTGAGTATATCTCACTCCATCCTTCACACTAACTCTACCACACTCTAAATGTATAGAAGGCGGCTCTCTGGATGTACTGGTGGTGTTAAGCATGAGTGCATCTAACATCATCCTTCGCTATGTAAGCACTGGCAGTTTGAGGGGTGAGTATTTCTCACTCCATCCTTCACACTAACTCTACCACACTGTAAAGGTATAGAAGGCGGCTCTCTGGATGTACTGGCGGTGTTAAGCATGAGTGCATCTAACACCATCCTTTGCTCTGTAAGCACTGGCAGTGTGAGGGGTGAGTATATCTCGCTCCATCCTTCACATTAACTCTACCACACTCTAAATGTATAGAAGGCGGCTCTCTGGATGTACTGGCGTGTTAAGCATGAGTGCATCTAACACCATCCTTCGCTCTGTAAGCACTGGCGGTTTAAGGGGTGAGTATATCTCACTCCATCCTTCACACTAACTCTACCACACTCTAAATGTATAGAAGGCGGCTCTCTGGATGTACTGGCGGTGTTAGGCATGAGTGCATCTAACACCATCCTTCGCTCTGTAAGCACTGGCAGTGTGAGCGGTGAGTATATCTCACTCCATCCTTCACACTAACTCTACCACACTCTAAATGTATAGAAGGCGGCTCTCTGGATGTACTGGCGTGTTAAGCATGAGTGCATCTAACACCATCCTTCGCTCTGTAAGCACTTGCGGTTTAAGGGGTGAGTATATCTCACTCCATCCTTCACACTAACTCTACCACACTGTAAATGTATAGAAGGCTGCTCTCTGGATGCACTGGTGGTGTTAAGCATGAGTGCATCTAATATCATCCTTCGCTCTGTAAGCACTGGCAGTGTGAGGGGTGAGTATATCTCACTCCATCCTTCAAACTAACTCTACCACACTCTAAATGTATAGAAGGCGGCTCTCTGGATGCACTGGCGTGTTAAGCATGAGTGCATCTAACACCATCCTTCGCTCTATAAGCACTGGCAGTGTGAGGGGTGAGTATATCTCACTCCATCCTTCACACTAACTCTACCACACTCTAAATGTATAGAAGGCGACTCTCTGGATGTACTGGCGTGTTAAGCATGAGTGCATCTAACAACATCCTTAACTCTGTAAGCACTGGCGGTTTAAGGAGTGAGTATATCTCACTTCATCCTTCACACTAACTCTACCACACTGTAAATGTATAGAAGGCGGCTCTCTGGATGTACTGGCGGTGTTAAGCATGAGTGCATCTAACACCATCCTTCGCTCTGTAAGCACTGGCAGTGTGAGGAGTGAGTATATCTCACTCCATCCTTCACACTAACTCTACCACACTCTAAATGTATAGAAGTCGGCCCTCTGGATGTACTGGCGGTGTTAAGCATGAGTGCATCTAACACCATCCTTCGCTCTGTAAGCACTGGCAGTGTGAGGGGTGAGTATATCTCACTCCATCCTTCACACTAACTCTACCACACTCTAAATGTATAGAAGGCGGCTCTCTGGATGTACTGGCGTGTTAAGCATGAGTGCATCTAACACCATCCTTCGCTCTGTAAGCACTGGCGGTTTAAGGGGTGAGTATATCTCACTCCATCCTTCACACTAACTCTACCACACTCTAAATGTAAAAAAAGGCGGCTCTCTGGGTGCACTGGCGTGTTAAGCATGAGTGCATCTAACACCATCCATCGCTCTGTAAGCACTGGCGGTTTAATGGGTGAGTATATCTCACTCCATCCTTCAAACTAACTCTACCACACTGTAAATATATAGAAGGCGGCTCTCTGAGTGCACTGGCGTATTAAGCATGAGTGCATCTAACACCATCCTTCGCTCTGTAAGCACTGGCAGTGTAAGGGGTGAGTATATCTCGCTCCATCCTTCACACTAACTCTACCACACTGTAAATGTATAGAAGACGGCTCTCTGAAAGCACTGGCGGTGTTAAGCATGAGTGCATCTAACACCATCCTTCGCCTTGTAAGCACTGGCAGTGTAAGGGGTGAGTATATCTCACTCCATCCTTCACACTAACTCTACCACACTCTAAATGTATAGAAGGCGGCTCTCTGGGTGCACTGGCGGTGTTAAGCATGAGTGCATCTAACACCATCCTTCGCTCTGTAAGCACTGGCAGTGTGAGGGGTGAGTATATCTCACTCCATCCTTCACACTAACTCTACCACACTGTAAATGTATAGAAGGCGGCTCTCTGGGTGCACTGGCGTGTTAAGCATGAGTGCATCTAACACCATCCTTCGCTCTGTAAGCACTGGCAGTGTAAGGGGTGAGTATATCTCGCTCCATCCTTCACACTAACTCTACCACACTGTAAATGTATAGAAAGTGGCTCTCTGGATGCACTGGCAGTGTTAAGCATGGGTGCATCTAACACCATCCTTCGCTCTGTAAGCACTGGCAGTGTGAGGGGTGAGTATATCTCACTCCATCCTTCACACTAACTCTACCACACTGTAAATGTATAGAAGGCGGCTCTCTGGGTGCACTGGCCTGTTAAGCATGAGTGCATCTAACACCATCCTTCGCTCTGTAAGCACTGGCAGTGTAAGGGGTGAGTATATCTCGCTCCATCCTTCACACTAACTCTACCACACTGTAAATGTATAGAAAGTGGCTCTCTGGATGCACTGGCAGTGTTAAGCATGGGTGCATCTAACACCATACTTCGCTCTGTAAGCACTGGCAGTGTGAGGGGTGAGTATATCTCACTCCATCCTTCACACTAACTCTACCACACTCTAAATGTATAGAAGGCGGCTCTTTGGATCTACTGGCATGTTAAGCATGAGTGCATCTAACACCATCCTTCGCTCTGTAAGCACTGGCTGTTTAAGGGGTGAGTATATCTCACTCCATCCTTCACACTAACTCTACCACACTCTAAATGTATAGAAGGCGACTCTCTGGATGTACTGGCGGTGTTAAGCATGAGTGCATCTAACACCATCCTTCGCTCTGTAAGCACTGGCAGTTTAAGGGGTGAGTATATCTCACTCCATCCTTCACACTAACTCTACCACACTCTAAATGTAGAGAAGGCGGCTCTCTGGATGTACTGGCGAGTTAAGCATGAGTGCATCTAACACCATCCTTCGCTCTGTAAGCACTGGCGGTTTAAGGGGTGAGTATATCTCACTCCATCCTTCACACTAACTCTACCACACTCTAAATGTATTGAAGGCGGCTCTCTGGATGAACTGGCGTGTTAAGCATGAGTGCATCTAACACCATCCTTCACTCTGTAAGCACTGGCAGTTTAAGGGGTGAGTATATCTCACTCCATCCTTCACACTAACTCTACCACACTCTAAATGTATAGAAGGCGGCTCTCTGGATGTACTGGCGGTGTTAAGCATGAGTGCATCTAACACCATCCTTCGCTCTGTAAGCACTGGCAGTGTGAGGAGTGAGTATATCTCACTCCATCCTTCACACTAACTCTACCACACTATGAAGGTATAGAAGGCGGCTCTCTGGATGTACTGGCGGTGTTAAGCATGAATGCATCTAACACCATCCTTCGCTCTGTAAGCTCTGGCAGTGTGAGGGGTGAGTATATCTCACTCCATCCTTCACACTAACTCTACCACACTCTAAATGTATAGAAGGCGGCTCTCTGGGTTCACTGGCGGTGTTAAGCATGAGTGCATCTAACACCATCCTTCGCTCTGAAAGCACTGGCGGTTTAAGGGGTGAGTATATCTCACTCCATCCTTCACACTAACTCTACCACACTCTAAATATATAGAAGGCGTCTCACTGGATGCACTGGCGGTGTTAAGCATGAGTGCATCTAACACCATCCTTCGCTCTGTAAGCACTGGCAGTGTGAGGGGTGAGTATATCTCGCTCCATCCTTCACACTAACTCTACCACACTCCAAATGTATAGAAGGCGGCTCTCTGGATGCACTGGTGGTGTTAAGCATGAGTGCATCTAACACCATCCTTCGCTCTGTAAGCACTGGCGGTTTAAGGAGTGAGTATATCTCACTCCATCCTTCACACTAACTCTACCACACTCTAAATGTATAGAAGGCGGCTCTCTGGATGCACTGGCGGTGTTAAGCATGAGTGCATCTAACACCATCCTTTGCTCTGTAAGCACTGGCAGTATGAGGGGTGAGTATATCTCACTCCATCCTTCACACTAACTCTACCACACTCTAAATGTATAGAAGGCGGCTCTCTGGATGTACTGGTGGTGTTAAGCATGAGTGCATCTAACACCATCCTTCGTTCTGTAAGCACTGGCAGTGGAGGGGTGAGTATATCTCACTCCATCCTTCACACTAACTCTACCACACTCTAAATGTATAGAAGGCGGCTCTCTGGATGCACTGGCGGTGTTAAGCATGGGTGCATCTAACACCATCCTTCGCTCTGTAAGCACTGGCAGTGTGAGGGGTGAGTATATCTCACTCCATCCTTCACACTAACTCTACCATACTCTAAATGTATAGACGGCGGCTCTCTGTATGTACTGGCGGTGTTAAGCATGAGTGCATCTAACACCATACTTCACTCTGTAAGCACTGGCAGTGTGAGGGGTGAGTATATCTCACTCCATCCTTCACACTAACTCTACCACACTCTAAATGTATAGAAGGCGTCTCTCTGGATCTACTGGCATGTTAAGCATGAGTGCATCTAACACCATCCTTCGCTCTGTAAGCACTGGCTGTTTAAGGGGTGAGTATATCTCACTCCATCCTTCACACTAACTCTACCACACTCTAAATGTATAGAAGGCGACTCTCTGGATGTACTGGCGGTGTTAAGCATGAGTGCATCTAACACCATCCTTCGCTCTGTAAGCACTGGCGGTTTAAGTGGTGAGTATATCTCACTCCATCCTTCACACTAACTCTGCCACACTCTAAATGTATAGAAGGCGGCTCTCTGGATGTACTGGCGAGTTAAGCATGAGTGCATCTAACACCATCCTTCGCTCTGTAAGCACTGGCGGTTTAAGGGGTGAGTATATCTCACTCCATCCTTCACACTAACTCTACCACACTCTAAATGTATAGAAGGCGGCTCTCTGGATGAACTGGCGTGTTAAGCATGAGTGCATCTAACACCATCCTTCACTCTGTAAGCACTGGCGGTTTAAGGGGTGAGTATATCTAACTCCATCCTTCACACTAACTCTACCACACTGTAAATGTATAGAAGGTGGCTCTCGGAATGTAATGGCGGTGTTAAGCATGAGTGCATCTAACACCATCCTTCGCTCTGTAAGCACTGGCAGTGTGAGGGGTGAGTATATCTCACTCCATCCTTCACACTAACTCTACAACACTGTAAATGTATAGAAGGCGGCTCTCTGGATGTACTGGCGGTGTTAAGCATGAGTGCATCTAACACCATCCTTCGCTCTGTAAGCACTGGCGGTTTAAGGGGTGAGTATATCTCACTCCATCCTTCACACTAACTCTACCACACTCTAAATGTATAGAAGGCGGCTCTCTGGATGTACTGGCGTGTTAAGCATGAGTGCATCTAACACCATCCTTCGCTCTGTAAGCACTGGCGGTTTAAGGGGTGAGTATATCTCACTCCATCCTTCACACTAACTCTACCACACTCTAAATGTATAGAAGGCGGCTCTCTGGATGTACTGGCGTGTTAAGCATGAGTGCATCTAACACCATCCTTCGCTCTGTAAGCACTGGCAGTGTGAGGGGTGAGTATATCTCACTCCATCCTTCACACTAACTCTACCACACTCTCAATGTATAGAAGGCGGCTCTCTGGATGTACTGGCGGTGTTAAGCATGAGTGCATCTAACACAATCCTTCGCTCTGTAAGCACTGGCAGTGTGAGGGGTGAGTATATCTCACTGCATCCTTCACACTACCTCTACCACACTCTAAATGTATAGAAGGCGGCTCTCTGGATGTACTGGCGTGTTTAGCATGAGTGCATCTAACACCATCCTTCGCTCTGTAAGCACTGGCAGTTTAAGGGGTGAGTATATCTCACTCCATCCTTCACACTAACTCTACCACACTCTAAATATATAGAAGGCGGCTCTCTGGATGTACTGGCGGTGTTAAGCATGAGTGTATCTAACACCATCCTTCGCTCTGTAAGCACTGGCGGTTTAAGGGGTGAGTATATCTCACTCCATCCTTCACACTAACTCTACCACACTCTAAATGTATAGAAGGCGGCTCTCTGGATGTACTGGCGAGTTAAGCATGAGTGCATCTAACACCATCCTTCGCTCTGTAAGCACTGGCGGTTTAAGGGGTGAGTATATCTCACTCCATCCTTCACACTAACGCTACCACACTCTAAATGTATAGAAGGCGGCTCTCTGGATGTACTGGCGTGTTAAGCATGAGTGCATCTAACACCATCTTTCACTCTGTAAGCACTGGCGGTTTAAGGGGTGAATATATCTCACTCCATCCTTCACACTAACTCTACCACACTCTAAATGTATAGAAGGCGGCTCTCTGGATGTACTGGCGGTGTTAAGCATGAGTGCATCTAACACCATCCTTCGCTCTGTAAGCACTGGCAGTGTGAGGGGTGAGTATATCTCACTCCATCCTTCACACTAACTCTACCACAAAATAAAGGTATAGAAGGCGGCTCTCTGGATGCACTGGCGGTGTTAAGCATGGGTGCATCTAACACCATCCTTCACTCTGTAAGCACTGGCGCTTTAAGGGGTGAGTATATCTCACTCCATCCTTCACACTAACTCTACCACACTCTAAATGTATAGAAGGCGGCTCTCTGGATGTACTGGCGTGTTAAGCATGAGTGCATCTAACACCATCCTTCACTCTGTAAGCACTGGCGGTTTAAGGGGTGAATATATCTCACTCCATCCTTCACACTAACTCTACCACACTCTAAATGTATAGAAGGCGGCTCTCTGGATGTACTGGCGGTGTTAAGCATGAATGCATCTAACACCATCCTTCGCTCTGTAAGCTCTGGCAGTGTGAGGGGTGAGTATATCTCACTCCATCCTTCACACTTACTCTACCACACTCTAAATGTATAGAAGGCGGCTCTCTGGGTTCACTGGCGGTGTTAAGCATGAGTGCATCTAACACCATCCTTCGCTCTGAAAGCACTGGCGGTTTAAGGGGTGAGTATATCTCACTCCATCCTTCACACTAACTCTACCACACTCTAAATATATAGAAGGCGTCTCACTGGATGCACTGGCGGTGTTAAGCATGAGTGCATCTAACACCATCCTTCGCTCTGTAAGCACTGGCAGTGTGAGGGGTGAGTATATCTCGCTCCATCCTTCACACTAACTCTACCACACTCCAAATGTATAGAAGGCGGCTCTCTGGATGCACTGGCGGTGTTAAGCATGAGTGCATCTAACACCATCCTTCGCTCTGTAAGCACTGGCGGTTTAAGGAGTGAGTATATCTCACTCCATCCTTCACACTAACTCTACCACACTCTAAATGTATAGAAGGCGGCTCTCTGGATGCACTGGCGGTGTTAAGCATGAGTGCATCTAACACCATCCTTTGCTCTGTAAGCACTGGCAGTATGAGGGGTGAGTATATCTCACTCCATCCTTCACACTAACTCTACCACACTCTAAATGTATAGAAGGCGGCTCTCTGGATGTACTGGTGGTGTTAAGCATGAGTGCATCTAACACCATCCTTCGTTCTGTAAGCACTGGCAGTGGAGGGGTGAGTATATCTCACTCCATCCTTCACACTAACTCTACCACACTCTAAATGTATAGAAGGCGGCTCTCTGGATGCACTGGCGGTGTTAAGCATGGGTGCATCTAACACCATCCTTCGCTCTGTAAGCACTGGCAGTGTGAGGGGTGAGTATATCTCACTCCATCCTTCACACTAACTCTACCATACTCTAAATGTATAGACGGCGGCTCTCTGTATGTACTGGCGGTGTTAAGCATGAGTGCATCTAACACCATACTTCACTCTGTAAGCACTGGCAGTGTGAGGGGTGAGTATATCTCACTCCATCCTTCACACTAACTCTACCACACTCTAAATGTATAGAAGGCGGCTCTCTGGATCTACTGGCATGTTAAGCATGAGTGCATCTAACACCATCCTTCGCTCTGTAAGCACTGGCTGTTTAAGGGGTGAGTATATCTCACTCCATCCTTCACACTAACTCTACCACACTCTAAATGTATAGAAGGCGACTCTCTGGATGTACTGGCGGTGTTAAGCATGAGTGCATCTAACACCATCCTTCGCTCTGTAAGCACTGGCGGTTTAAGGGGTGAGTATATCTCACTCCATCCTTCACACTAACTCTGCCACACTCTAAATGTATAGAAGGCGGCTCTCTGGATGTACTGGCGAGTTAAGCATGAGTGCATCTAACACCATCCTTCGCTCTGTAAGCACTGGCGGTTTAAGGGGTGAGTATATCTCACTCCATCCTTCACACTAACTCTACCACACTCTAAATGTATAGAAGGCGGCTCTCTGGATGAACTGGCGTGTTAAGCATGAGTGCATCTAACACCATCCTTCACTCTGTAAGCACTGGCGGTTTAAGGGGTGAGTATATCTAACTCCATCCTTCACACTAAGTCTACCACACTGTAAATGTATAGAAGGTGGCTCTCGGAATGTAATGGCGGTGTTAAGCATGAGTGCATCTAACACCATCCTTCGCTCTGTAAGCACTGGCAGTGTGAGGGGTGAGTATATCTCACTCCATCCTTCACACTAACTCTACAACACTGTAAATGTATAGAAGGCGGCTCTCTGGATGTACTGGCGGTGTTAAGCATGAGTGCATCTAACACCATCCTTCGCTCTGTAAGCACTGGCGGTTTAAGGGGTGAGTATATCTCACTCCATCCTTCACACTACCTCTACCACACTCTAAATGTATAGAAGGCGGCTCTCTGGATGTACTGGCGTGTTAAGCATGAGTGCATCTAACACCATCCTTCGCTCTGTAAGCACTGGCGGTTTAAGGGGTGAGTATATCTCACTCCATCCTTCACACTAACTCTACCACACTCTAAATGTATAGAAGGCGGCTCTCTGGATGTACTGGCGTGTTAAGCATGAGTGCATCTAACACCATCCTTCGCTCTGTAAGCACTGGCAGTGTGAGGGGTGAGTATATCTCACTCCATCCTTCACACTAACTCTACCACACTCTCAATGTATAGAAGGCGGCTCTCTGGATGTACTGGCGGTGTTAAGCATGAGTGCATCTAACACAATCCTTCGCTCTGTAAGCACTGGCAGTGTGAGGGGTGAGTATATCTCACTGCATCCTTCACACTACCTCTACCACACTCTAAATGTATAGAAGGCGGCTCTCTGGATGTACTGGCGTGTTTAGCATGAGTGCATCTAACACCATCCTTCGCTCTGTAAGCACTGGCAGTTTAAGGGGTGAGTATATCTCACTCCATCCTTCACACTAACTCTACCACACTCTAAATATATAGAAGGCGGCTCTCTGGATGTACTGGCGGTGTTAAGCATGAGTGTATCTAACACCATCCTTCGCTCTGTAAGCACTGGCGGTTTAAGGGGTGAGTATATCTCACTCCATCCTTCACACTAACTCTACCACACTCTAAATGTATAGAAGGCGGCTCTCTGGATGTACTGGCGAGTTAAGCATGAGTGCATCTAACACCATCCTTCGCTCTGTAAGCACTGGCGGTTTAAGGGGTGAGTATATCTCACTCCATCCTTCACACTAACGCTACCACACTCTAAATGTATAGAAGGCGGCTCTCTGGATGTACTGGCGTGTTAAGCATGAGTGCATCTAACACCATCCTTCACTCTGTAAGCACTGGCGGTTTAAGGGGTGAATATATCTCACTCCATCCTTCACACTAACTCTACCACACTCTAAATGTATAGAAGGCGGCTCTCTGGATGTACTGGCGGTGTTAAGCATGAGTGCATCTAACACCATCCTTCGCTCTGTAAGCACTGGCAGTGTGAGGGGTGAGTATATCTCACTCCATCCTTCACACTAACTCTACCACAAAATAAAGGTATAGAAGGCGGCTCTCTGGATGCACTGGCGGTGTTAAGCATGGGTGCATCTAACACCATCCTTCACTCTGTAAGCACTGGCGCTTTAAGGGGTGAGTATATCTCACTCCATCCTTCACACTAACTCTACCACACTCTAAATGTATAGAAGGCGGCTCTCTGGATGTACTGGCGTGTTAAGCATGAGTGCATCTAACACCATCCTTCACTCTGTAAGCACTGGCGGTTTAAGGGGTGAATATATCTCACTCCATCCTTCACACTAACTCTACCACACTCTAAATGTATAGAAGGCGGCTCTCTGGATGTACTGGCGGTGTTAAGCATGAATGCATCTAACACCATCCTTCGCTCTGTAAGCTCTGGCAGTGTGAGGGGTGAGTATATCTCACTCCATCCTTCACACTTACTCTACCACACTCTAAATGTATAGAAGGCGGCTCTCTGGATGCACTGGCGTGTTAAGCATGAGTGCATCTAACACCATCCTTCGCTCTATAAGCACTGGCAGTGTGAGGGGTGAGTATATCTCACTCCATCCTTCACACTAACTCTACCACACTCTAAATGTATAGAAGGCGACTCTCTGGATGTACTGGCGTGTTAAGCATGAGTGCATCTAACAACATCCTTAACTCTGTAAGCACTGGCGGTTTAAGGAGTGAGTATATCTCACTTCATCCTTCACACTAACTCTACCACACTGTAAATGTATAGAAGGCGGCTCTCTGGATGTACTGGCGGTGTTAAGCATGAGTGCATCTAACACCATCCTTCGCTCTGTAAGCACTGGCAGTGTGAGGGGTGAGTATATCTCACTCCATCCTTCACACTAACTCTACCACACTCTAAATGTATAGAAGTCGGTGTGAGAAGTTGGCCTGGTATATGATGCTCACTAATTAAAGTGATCACCTTGTACCATGCCAAGCAACCCTTATGGTGTGGTTGTAAGTCAACCTTTTCGGACTAGCTGCCCTAGTGGTAGCGTAGGCTAAGCAGTCTTTGAGGCTAAACTCGTGATGCGTGTTAAGCAAGCTGTTTTACCAATAGTAACCCCCTTTTATACCAATGAAAGGACACCACACAGATATATATTCAAAATATATATGTATTTATTTCTCAAAGTAACCCCTAGTCTCTTTATGAGCACAGGAGCACAAATCGTCAAACGAGATTATCACAGAATACACAGAAGTTGCACTTTATATGGATAGGCCCTGGTGGCCACTCGAACCATATACTAAAATAGTGGTATAAGTACCACGAACAGAAAAGGGAAAAGGCCTAGGGCCTCTAGAATCGCTGGGCCTACAAGGAGCTAACGTCAGTTAGTGACCAGGAGGTCCACGGGTGGCGTGTGCAGAGCAAATGGTCACACGCGGGCTCCCATAGGTTTCAATGGGTGCGTAAAAAGTACAAAGTTACTGCAAAAGGAATCTTCCGGATGACCTAGGAACTTAAGATTTGGAACACAGGCACTAGAGATGTATTACTATACATGGGCACCGGAGTACCAGCTTTACCTCACCCACTGGAAGCGGGTGCATAGGCCTCAAAGTGCGTCGGGTTTCTTCTATCTGTTCCGTTGAGCCTGGGACAAAGATGCTGCAGGCGGTCGGTCGGGAAGAGATGCAGTGGATCCAAGAGGGGATCGGAGATGTTGAAGACCTGTAAGCAGAGGGGACAGTGTTCACAGTCACTAGCCAGTGACCAGCGTGGCACTAGGTGGGTACCAGGCGATGTCGGGTGCAAACAGGTGATGAGGGGTAGCTTGTCTCCGCAGCCACGTGGTCCCTGAAGGTCGACGACGTCCAGGAGTCGGCTCACGAGCTGTCCCACGCAGGCTCTCGCTGTCGGCGGTGTCGGCGACTTGATCGAAGCAAACAAGCCTTGGCAAAAGCAATTGTAGGAGGATTCGGAAATCAGCTGTTGGTTCTGACCAGCAAGGTCAGAGGGATTGCTCCTTTGGAGGGAAGCAAGGGCCAGTCTGGAGCAACCAGACCAGCGGTGTTTGTCGTAGATTTCGTCGCCAAGATGGCCACTAGCCAGCGGGCCAGCAACCGGTTAGGCGCGTCGAGTGGCAAAATGCAGAAGGGCCCCACGCAGATCGTGGAGATGCTGGAGGGCTCACCTTTGGTGCAGATGCTGCTCGAGGGTTGGGCTTCTCAGGACCCAAAGCACAACTTGGAGGGAGCCTCGGTTGTTGCACTTGTCAGCTTGTCGTAGTCGTTCCAAGATGGCTGGCTCCACGTGTCTCGGTGCCTCCACGGGTCTCCTCTTTGCAGGGACTGTGGATCGGGCGGTGAGAGGTCTGGAGGTCCAGGTCTTGTCAGTCTCTGGGCTCGGGCTCCGGCGGGAGGCGGCGGCAAAGCAGACGTTGATTCGCTGGATGGTGCTTGCGTTAGCAAGGTGGTCACTCCCTGACCACAGGGGAGATTTTCTTCAGTCTTCTGTGCAGCAGAATGTCGAAGTTCCCGTCTTCTTCTTAGTTTCAAGTTGATTCCAGGATGTCTGAAGTCTTAGGACACAGCTCCTACCTTTATTCGGATTCTAGGGGCCGGACTACCTGCTAGGTCCCTCCCTATGGGTGGGGCCAGGAAGGGGGGTGGTTACACCCCCAATCCTTTGTCCAGCTCGCCCCAGGCCCGGGACTGGTGTGCCCCAGGACCGGTTTGAACTGGCATATGCACCGAGGCTCCTTGTGAGCCACAGGCATGTCTGGTTTCTTTCAAGCCCTACCTGACCAATACACAAAATCCTGTCTGGGGTGGTGCACGCACCTCCCCTGGCAGGAAACCCTTTGTCCACACCTCCCAAGCTGGAAGGACTCCCAGCAGCAGGAGGGCAGACTTGTGTCTGTGGTGGCAGCATCCATTTTGTGGAGCTGAGGCTATGTCTGATTTTACCCGGGTTTCAGGTACTGTACATGTCGTGTCCCTCTAGAAGGGTGGAATGCTAACCCCGTCGCCAGAATTGGCGAGGGGTTAGTATTCCAATTCGTATGACACCTTACTCGACATGTTTTGATAAAGCCAAACCAAAGATAGCATTTAACCGCGAGGTTCATAATGCACTTAAGAGTATATGGTATGACGATATCTGGAAACAGTAGAAGGAAGTTGTTCCGACCACTGCAGACAGGCTCAGCTCATGCCAGAGCACCATCTCACATGGAACCAAGCACTCTGCCTTCAGGATTGTTAAGGCCTGCCATAGGAGTGACTTATAGGTTACCAGGTGTCCCATTTAAGGTTAGGTATAGGTATACTACACCTAAGTAAGAGGTGATTACACCAACTTACCCCAGCTGAGTGATCAGCCAGTTGTGTCAGATTGTTAGGCCAAGCCTGGGGTGGCATAATACATGCTGCAGCCCTTGGCAGGCCTTGGGTACACCAATGCCCTGGGTACCTAGTGTACACTGGTACAGGGGCTGACAGGGTGATCCAACCAATTGGGTATGTACCTAAGGTACATGGAGTCCATTTTAAAGAGAGAACAGCCAGGCTGAGATCCTGAATAGCAGGATCTCAGGCCAACTAAGTCGAAAAACCAACTAGACACTAGGCAAAAATTTGGGGGTAACCATAGTCAGATATCCACCTTCCTACACAACCCCCCCCCAAACGAAGGGAGATAAGGCTGACCTTGACCAGGTAAGCCTATATTGCCCAAGTGGCCATATAAGGAGGAACCAGCACTGGCATGGTTACCCCCTGTCTCATGGTCCACTAAGCAACCCCTCACCCTAAGGGTATCAGAGGGTCTCCACCATAGGGAATCTCTACCTTTGGTGTGTCTTGGCAAAGTAAAAGGCTGGTGTTGAGATGGAGTACTGAAGTGAGTGTCCTCAAAGTGAGGCCTCAGCTTCCTCCAATCCCCCTCCACCATGGATGCCTTTCTTTCCTTAACTGAGTTGCACTGTGCTCTCAGGGTCAGCCTCTGGCTACCTAAAGCTGGAGGCTGGGTCCCTTTTGTGGGCTTACTGGAGGGACAGGTCAGGTTTGGGGCCCTAAGGTCCCAGGTTTGCCTGTGCCCAACAGAATCCCTCTGGGGGAGGTCCCTAACTACCTGTAAAGGAGATCCCTCAGGAATGTTTTTACCCATCACCTGACTAGGGCTACTAGCCAGGCAATCCTCATTCTTTTGATGGGGGGGTTCTTGTGGACAGGGGCCCTCTGGGGGTCCACTGGCCTCCCTGACCTCTGCAGCCCTGGGCTGACTGAGGCAGGGCAGAGAGAGGCAGGCTACCTGCACCAGACTGGGTCCCACCTTGGAAGGGGCCACTGACATCAGAGGCTCTGCCAGGCCAGGCCTGGCTACCTCTGGGGCAGTTCCTTCACAAGGGGTGAGGTCAGATCCCTGAGGAGGCTGACCTTTTCCTAATGTCTGGGGAGAGGGAGACTTTTCTTCCTCCCCACTACTCTCAGTTTGTGTGGAGTGATCCATTGTTTCAGGCTTCACTACACCTATGTCAGTCTGAGTATAGGCTGAGACCATTACAGCCTTGCCAACCTTTTCAGGGGGGCACTCAGTTTGTGTTTGAGCTGTGACTGTCACAGCTCTGCCAGTCTCTACAGGGAAGTCTGTCTGTGCCTGGGCTGTGGCTACCACTGCCCTTCCAACCTTTTCAGGGAGGAAATCTATTTGGACAGGGGTTGTGAATGGCACAACCCCCCTACCCTTTTGTGACAGGCCTACCATTTTAGAATGGGTGTCTTGTTCAACTCCAGCCCAAGCTGAGAGTTCTAAGTCATTCCCCAGTAAGCAGTCTACAGGCAAGGTTGGGGACACTGCCACCCTTTTAGGGCCAGTGACACCTCCCCAGCTGAGACATACCTCTGCCATGGGATGACTGTTCTGTTTGCCATCAATGTTGGTCACCTGGTAGGAGAAACCAGGCAAAAGCTGCTCAGAGGGAACTAGCCAATGGGCCACCATTGTGATGCTAGCTCCAGTGTCTCTGTAGGCCTCAGCTTTTGTACCATTGATGTAGGGCTCCTGTCTGTACCTACCCAAAGTGTTGGGACAGGCAGTGAAGTTGGCAAACCCCATGCCACCATCACAGACAAGAGTATCTGCTGCAGGGGAATTGGCTAAGCCAGGGTCCCCCTGTGTTCCCCAAGTAAACCCACCCAGATTTCTGGGGGCACTCCCACCACCTGGGGGATTACTGCTGACAGTAATAGGTGGTGTGACAGGAGTAATTGGAGGAACAGTTTTGTTTTTAGCCCTTGGGCAACCGCTGTCAGTTTTCCAATGCCCAGGAGTTTTACACTCATGGCAGTAGGGCTTTTTGGCTGTGGTAGAGGAGGGAGCTTGGGACCCACCACCCTGTGTGGAGTTTTGGGGCCCTGAGGAAGGTTTCTCTTTTTCTTTATCCCCACCCTTCTCTTGAGGCTTGGTGGTATCTTTCTTTTGGTCACCACCCTGGTTTTTAGGCCTGATCCTGGTCCTGACCCATTTATCTGCCCTCTTTCCCAATTCTTGGGGAGAGGTCAAATCTGAGTCTACCAGGTGTTGATGGAGAAGCTGGTTTTGACAATTACTTAAAATCTGCTCTCTCATCATCAAATTGTACAATCCTGTATAATCAGACACCTTACTTCCCAGCAACCAACCCTCCAAAGCCTTAGTGGCACATTCCACATATTCAGACCAGTCCTGAGTCTGTGTCTTCTGGGTGTCTCTGAACATTAACCTGTACTGTTCAGTGGTTAAGCCTAACCCATCAACTAGGACACTCTTCAGGACTCTGTAATTTCTGACATCCTCTTCTCTAACAGTGAGGAGTCTATCTCTGCCTCTCCCCTCAAAGGAGAGCCATAAGATTGCTGCCCACTGGTCTTCAGGAACCTGCTGCACTTTGCAGGCTCTCTCAAGAGCAGTCATCCATTTGTGGATGTCATCCCCACTTTTGTAGGGGGGCACAATCTTGGACAGGTTCCTATTGTCAAAGACCCTATCTTTGTCCCTAGGGACATTGCTGCCACCAGTGGGTATAGACCCACTCTCTCTATGCTGCCTAGCCTTGCTCAGTTTTTCTTCCATCAGGGCTACTTCTAGCTCCTGCTTCCTGATCCTCAGCTGGGCTTCTTGCATCTTGGCCTCATGTTCCCTCCTCTGAGGGGTGGTCATCCTTCTACTGGAGTGACCTTGAGAGCCTCTAGAGCCATGGGAAGCATTGGAGTCACCTGAGCGATTCCTTTGCCTTCCAAGCCCTGTGTTAAGTCCACTGGGGAGATCCAATGGGGGGAACCCATTGTCAGTCCCCAATAGCCTTAGTTTAGCTGGGCCAAGTATAATACTTGGCACTGGGCTAGTTCTCCCTTCATCATCACTACTGTCAGTATCCTTTTCACTCTCATCCTCTGTGGTAGGCATCCCATCTAAGGGGTGACTATTGGGAAGGGGTACTTCAGTGGCATCTTTAGAAGGGGGGCCTCCTGTTCCTGTCCCTAAGGGGGCTAACTGGGAAGCTTTCTTGAGTGCTCTCTGATTCTCATCATTCTGTAAGAGCTCTCTGAGCTCAGCAGAGTTTGGGTTCTTGGGCTGTTTAAGGCCTCTAAGAGTTGCCAAATGCCTGAGCTCATTCTGATTAAGGGTAGCAAAGCTGGATGGTGCCCTCTGGGGGTCACTCTCAACAGAGATGGGTACAGTGGACCCCTCTGCCCCGGCCATTGCTCTTAAGTGTGGGTGGATGTGTTGCAATCTACCTACACTTGGGTTTACCTACTAAACCTATCTAGTAGTTGTAGTCAGGGTGTGCTACTCCCTTTGCTCTACAACAACTAAGTTCAGTAGAACTTAAGTATATCTAATCTTGTTTTATATGTACCTACAGGTACCTATGTGATCTTTCAATTGGTAACCAAGAGATTACAATGGTAAAACACAGCAAGCTCAAATCCAACCGCTGCTCACCAATGTGAGAAGTTGGCCTGGTATATGATGCTCACTAATTAAAGTGATCACCTTGTACCATGCCAAGCAACCCTTATGGTGTGGTTGTAAGTCAACCTTTTCGGACTAGCTGCCCTAGTGGTAGCGTAGGCTAAGCAGTCTTTGAGGCTAAACTCGTGATGCGTGTTAAGCAAGCTGTTTTACCAATAGTAACCCCCTTTTATACCAATGAAAGGACACCACACAGATATATATTCAAAATATATATGTATTTATTTCTCAAAGTAACCCCTAGTCTCTTTATGAGCACAGGAGCACAAATCGTCAAACGAGATTATCACAGAATACACAGAAGTTGCACTTTATATGGATAGGCCCTGGTGGCCACTCGAACCATATACTAAAATAGTGGTATAAGTACCACGAACAGAAAAGGGAAAAGGCCTAGGGCCTCTAGAATCGCTGGGCCTACAAGGAGCTAACGTCAGTTAGTGACCAGGAGGTCCACGGGTGGCGTGTGCAGAGCAAATAGTCACACGCGGGCTCCCATAGGTTTCAATGGGTGCGTAAAAAGTACAAAGTTACTGCAAAAGGAATCTTCCGGATGACCTAGGAACTTAAGATTTGGAACACAGGCACTAGAGATGTATTACTATACATGGGCACCGGAGTACCAGCTTTACCTCACCCACTGGAAGCGGGTGCATAGGCCTCAAAGTGCGTCGGGTTTCTTCTATCTGTTCCGTTGAGCCTGGGACAAAGATGCTGCAGGCGGTCGGTCGGGAAGTGTTAGAGTCGGGGATCTCTGGTTGGCGCAAGGTTGCCCTTGTGTCAAGCAGGAACCCTCTCCTCCACGTCAGGGCGCAGGATAACCCCTCGCGAATGACCCTTGCTCACCCTCTAGGTGCGTGGCGTGAGCAGCCAAGGCGATTCCTCAGGCGTTGTTGGTTAAGCACTTACAATCGTACACACAGTAAATACATCAATCCCCCCAGAAACGGACACCAGACTTGGATATATATAAAAATACGATTCTTTATGTCAAAATAAGGTATATATATCTCAACAGACTTATCACAAGACCAATAACGTTTTCGCTAGGCCACCAGGTTATACAGCAGGCAAATGATCTTGTTTGTAGCTTCAAATGGATGGTTCGTAGTCTCTTTACTTGTAGTTCCAGTACTCACAGAGATCGGTTCCTGTGAACGGGGAAATAAGGCGTTGCGGGCCCCGAGCCCGATACTGGAACTTCCTTAGTGATGTGGAGAGTCGGCACAGGTCGGTGCGACTCTCGGCTTGGGAAGTGTTCTCGGGTCCTCAATCAGCAGGTGTGGGCACGTAGGCAGGCGCGGCCAGCGACCCTTTAGCACGGCGGTGCAGGAGGGTCTCCACAGCGGAGGCGGCGCGGCCTGAGATGTCCGGGGATAGCGAAGCGGGGTCGCAGGGCACGGTCAGTGCAGCTGGATGACCCGGCGTAGATCACAGTCGTCGGACGGCTTCCGGCGGGAGGGGTGATAGCGCGGTCAGCGCGCTCCCGTAGCAGGCGGTGACAGGGATGCAGGCGGCCTGGCCCGGGGACAGAGAGCGGCTCGGGACGGAGCGGGGCTCTCACGGGTTTGAGGCAGGCGAGCTTCTGAGTGTCACGGCCCTAGGAGGGGCGATGAGGGGCGCAGTCTCTTTTCCAGCGGGATGCACACACGGCTCGAATTGGAGGACGAGCAAGAAGCACAGAGAACCCACTGTTCCTGGGGTTCAGTTCAGGGGGCAAGCTCAGATCAAGCCCTTGGAGAATGTTCAAGCACAAAGTAGCAAAGTCTTTTCAGTAAGTCTCTTCCTCTCCTCTCTCAGCAAGGCAAGCAGCAGGCCAGCTCCTCCGGCGTCTTCTTCTCCTTCTAGTCGGGCAGAGGTTCTTTGTGGTAAACAGGATTCTGATTTCTTAGGAGCCAGGCTCCTACTTTTATACACCAATTCTTTTGTTCTTTAGCGCCAGGGGGCCTAGGCCTGGCTCAGTCCAGTTCTGGAGCACTTTGTTATGGTGACTCTGCTCTTTCCTTTCAGCAGCAGGGCAGAGACATCAGCCGCCCCACAGGGGGTGGCGCCGGCTTTGTGGTGGCAGAGCACAGGTCTATTCAAGAGTCAAGGTGTACTCCTCCCACCCATCCAGGTGTAATCTCTCTACCCACCACCTGGCAGCCAACCTGTCTCTGGGGATTCCCCAACCCTGCTCCTTACTGTTGCTGGGCAGAACACACACACATACAGCAGAGGCGGACTGAGATGGTCAGGTCAGTAAATACTAACTTTCTAAAAGTAGTATTTACAAACCCAGGATATTAAAATAAACTTGACTACAAGAAGTATTTTATCATCCTGAGTTCAGGCATACTAAACTTGACACTTCTACCATGCTCTCTGAGTCCACTGGGGTCACAGCGTTGGCGTGATCCCAGCAGCCCATTCTGGCCTATGGAGAGCAGGTAGCCTTCAATAGTGAAGAACGAAAATGGCTGTAATTCACTACTAAGACATGCCACACACATCAGGGCATGTCCTACCTTATGCCTACAATGCACCCTGCCCTTGGGCCTACCAGAGGGGTGGCTAATATGTAGGTAAGGGAAGGTTTAGGGACTGGCAAGTGGGGGCACTTGCGCAGTCAGCGCGACGGTCCCGGACCGCGCACAGGGTCTGCGGTGGCAGGCCCTAGACACACTTTACAAGGCCGCTTCCGTGGGTGGCGCAACCAGCGCTGCAAGCCCACCAGCAGCATTGGCATTCACAAGCCCTGGCACCCCTGGTGCACTTTACTGGGGACTGACAGTGAATCCAATAACCCAATCATGGACATCAATTACAGGTACACTTTACTTAGGGAGCACTTGCACCGCGGCACGGATTAGCCGTGGCGCAGTGCCCTGAGCGGACAACACCAGCAAAACAGTCGAGGCACACCATAAAAAAGTGGAAGGGAAACTCACGCCAAGGTGCCAGGTCTAACACGTGTCCCCTCCAGCTGAAATGTGGGGAGAACTACCCTTGCCCAGGGGGTTCCTCGTCACTAAGGCGGAAATACCTGGACAGACCGTCAGCGTTGGCGTGATCTGTACCAGGACGGTGTTCCACCGTAAAGTCCATACCCTGTAGGGAGATGGACCACCTCAACAGCTTCGGGTTTTCACCCCTCATTTGCATCAACCATCTGAGGGGCCTGTGGTCCGTCTGAACCCGGAAGTGAGACCCAAACAAGTAGGGTCTTAGCTTCTTCAGCGCCCAGACCACAGCAAATGCTTCTCGCTCAATTGCACTCCACCTACTTTCCCGTGGAAGTAACCTCCTACTGATGAAGGCTACGGGTTGGTCCCAGCCCTCCTCAGTCATCTGTGAGAGAACAGCCCCCACACCATGCTCTGAAGCGTCTGTCTGTACTAGGAATTCCTTGGAGAAGTCAGGGGCCAAGAGCACGGGCGCCGTGCACATGGCCGTCTTCAGGGTGTCGAAAGCTTTCTGACAGGTGTCAGTCCAAATCACGTTCCTGGGCTGCTTCTTCGAAGTCAGCTCTGTCAAGGGGGCAACGATCGTTCCATAGCCCTTGACAAACCTCCTGTAGTACCCAGTGAGCCCCAGGAAGGCCCTCACTGCGGTCTGCGTCTTGGGGGGTTCCCAAGCCAGGATGGTTTCAATTTTGGGTTGCAAGGGTGCCACCTTGCCACTCCCCACTTGGTGTCCCAAGTACACCACGGAACCCTGCCCGATCTGGCACTTGCTTGCCTTGATCGTGAGGCCTGCTCGGCGCAGCGCCATCAACACTTCCCAGAGGTGGCGCAGGTGTTCAGGCCAGGTGGCACTGAACACTGCGATGTCATCCAGGTAGGCGGCACTGAACGCATCCAGCCCAACCAGTACCTGGTTGACCAACCTCTGGAAGGTGGCAGGGGCATTCTTCATCCCAAATGGCATGACTCGGAACTGGAAGTGCCCATCTGGTGTAGAGAATGCTGACCTCTCTTTGGCCCCATCGGTCAAGGCGATCTGCCAGTACCCAGACGTTAAATCAAACGTGCTGAGGAACCGGGCAGCCCCCAGCCGATCAATGAGCTCATCAGCTCTGGGGATGGGGTGCGCGTCAGTCTTCGTGACTGAATTGAGTCCTCTGTAGTCCACACAGAACCGGAGTTCAGGTGTGGCTCCCGGCGCAGCAGCCTTTGGGACCAAGACCACGGGGCTGGACCAAGGACTGCTGGAGGACTCAACCACCCCTAGCGCAAGCATTTTGGAGACCTCCTCCTTGATGCAAGCTCTGACCCTGTCAGTTACCCTGTAAGCCTTGTGCTTCACAGGTAAGCTGTCTCCTGTGTCCACATCATGGACGCACCAATCTGTGACACCAGGAACCAGGGAGAATCGGTCGGAAAATTGTCCCAGCAAGTGGCGGCAATCTTCCTGTTGTTCGGGCGTCAGGGTGGGTGAGAGGTTAACTCCATCCACTGACCCATCTTTCTCAGAGGCCACTAAGAGGTCAGGAAGGGGCTCGGTCTCCTCTTCCATTCCATCATCAGTGGCCAGCAGCATGCCCACTTCGGTCCTCTCTAAGTGGGGCTTAAGGCGGTTAACATGTAGGACCCTCAAAGGGTTCCTGGGAGTCTGCATGTCCACCAAGTAGGTGATAGGACTTTTGCGCTCCACAACCTCAAATGGACCTGTCCACTTATCCTGAAGTGCACAAGGCTCCACTGGGGCCAAGACCCACACCTTTTGTCCAGGTTGAAGCTCTACCAGAGTGGCATTCCGGTCGTACCACCGCTTCATCTCCTCCTGGCTGGCTTCCAGATTTGCCTCAGCAAGTTGCCTGAAACGCCGAGTCTGGTTTCGGCAGGCCAGCATGTAACTATATACATTCTGGGGAGGTTTCCTGGGAGATTGCTCCCAGCCTTCCTTTACCAAACTCAGAGGTCCTCTTACCGGGTGACCATACAGAAGCTCGAAGGGGCTGAATCCTAGAGACTTCTGTGGCACCTCTCGGTAAGCGAAGAGCAGGCATGGCAAGAGGACGTCCCACTTACGCCTCATTGGACCGTCCAGGCCCATGATCATGCCTTTGAGGGTTCGGTTGAATCTCTCAACCAACCCATTTCCTTGGGGGTGGTAAGGAGTGGTGAACTTGTAAGTTACCCCACACTCCTTCCACAGGGATTTCATATACGTGGATATGAAATTGGTCCCCCTGTCGCTCACCACCTCTAGAGGGAATCCCACTCGGGAGAAAATTCCCATCAGTGCCCGTCCCACCACGGGGGCCGTCACTGTCCTCAGAGGGATGGCTTCAGGGTACCGGGTGGCATGGTCCACCAAGACCAGGATGAACCTGTTGCCCAGGGCTGTCTTGGGGTCCAGAGGCCCCACAATATCAATACCCACTCGTTGGAATGGCGTACCGACCACAGGGAAAGGTTGCAGAGGAGCCTTGTGCTTCCCTCCGCTCTTACCACTTGCCTGGCAAGTCTGACAGGTTCTGCAGTAGGAATCTGAATTCTTATGCATTTGGGGCCAGTAAAAGTGGGTGACAAGCCTGTCATAGGTCTTGTCCATCCCCAAATGTCCTGCTAACGGCACATCGTGAGCCAGCCCCAGTAGGAAGGTTCTGAACTTCTGGGGTACCACCAGCACACGGGCTGACCCAGGTTCAGCAGCCTTAGGCTCGGAATACAGGAGGTCACTCTCCCAGTACACGTAGTGTGTTTTGGCCTGAACACCGTTGGCCTGGTCTGCAGCCTGTTGCCGCATACCAATGAGAGAAGGGCATTCTTTCTGCTCCCTGCAGAATTCCTCCCTGGAGGGACCTCCTTCTTGCTGCCAATGGGTCAGCTCAGGCAGATCTCCCAGTTCGGCAATCTGTTCCCCGGTAGGCTCCAGAGCATCCCCCTCAGGGTCTACTTCCTCCTGGGCCGTGGGAACTTCGGGGGCCGGTTTCCCGCGCCTCCTGCGCCTTCTCCCTAAGGCCGGTTCCTGGACCTCTCCCTCAGGCTCCAGGACCCTCTCAACACCCCTACTGGCTGCCATGGACCGGGTGGTCACGCACGCCCAGTCGGGTAGACCCACCATCCTCAGATGCGTGGTCTTCTCCACCTTTTCCCAAGGGGAGCTCTCCAGGTCGTTCCCTAGCAGACAGTCTACAGGCATGTCGGTTCTCACAGCGACTTGTAGAGTACCAGAGACCTCCCCCCACTCAAAGGGAACTTGAGCCATTGGACAACGACTCTCTACGTTGTCAGCATTGACAACCCTACAGTAGGCATTGGGTACAATTTGCTCTTGAGACACCAGGTGTTGCCTCACCGAGGTCACGCTGGCTCCTGTATCTCTAAGAGCCTCAACCTTCTTTCCATTGATGGTCACCACCTGCCCATATTTCTTAGTGTTAGAGGGTAGGTAGGTTACAGGGACCATCTCACTGTCTCCTAGCGAGACTAGGGTCATCTGCCCGGGACCCCCACCCTCCTGGACTGCTACTTCCTCCCCAAAGTTAACACTAGCTACTTGCCGGGGTGGAGCACCAGTGGGTGCGGTCTTACCAAACAGGCGACACTTAGGATCAGAGGCAATGTGACCCGGTTCACCACACCTATAACAATTGAAGGGCCCCTTTGGAACAGGTCTACCTGTCGGGGCCCCGTTCTGCTGCGGGGTTGGGGGAGGCTGAGAACCCTTCTGCTGGTTCCCTTGGGAATTACTTTGGGGGCCTTTTTGGAACCCCTTCTGTTTACCCTTGTCCCCCCCACTCTTCTGCTGGGGACCCTGCCCACCTTTGGCGGAGTCTCCCACTTGACCCTTGTGGACCCTGGTGCTGAGCCAGCGGTCCGCCTCCTCAGCAAGCTTCCTCGGGTTGGACAGCTTGCTATCAATCAGGTGCTGGCGTAGCTCAGGAAAACATTGACTGGACAAGTGCTCCCATGCAATTAAATCAAGCAGCCCTTGATAATCGTTCACTTTGCTACCCTTCACCCAACCATCCAGCGCTCTGCAGAAAAAGGTCACATATTCCACATACGTACTCTCAGGGATCTTCTTGGTCTCCCTGAACCTCTGTCGATATAGCTCCGGAGTTAACCCATACCTGGTCATTAACGCTTCCTTCATATGGGGGTATGAGGTTTGGAGATCTAAGGGTAAATCTAACAGTGTGTCACGCCCTTCAGCAAGGAACCTTCCCCACAACCCCGCTCCCCAGTCTTTCTCAGGGACCCGGTGTGAGGACATGGCCACCTCGTAGGCCCTAATCCACTGCCCTATGTCATCCTTTCTGAAATACTCCTTTACTACATCTTTGGGGATGTACACCTTGGACTCTACCTGCGCTGGTGGAGTGCTGCCACCAGAAGGAGTGGTGTCCAAACTTTTCGCCTTCAGCTCCAACTCCTTCAATCTGATATCATGATCCATTTGGCGTTGTTGTGCCTCCAGGGCCAACTTCTGCTTTTCCATTTCCATCTGTCCTGCCAACTTTGCCATCTCCATTGCATGCGCCCTGTCTGCCGCCCTGTCTGCCAGCTCCTCTGGCGACCGGACTCTGCTGGGCTCCTCAAGGTTGTCGGGTGGAACGATGTCCCCCGCATTCCGTAGGTCTCGTGACTCCTTCCAGGCTCTCAACGCCTTGGTGTACTGGGGCTTCCTCTTGCATCCAGCATGGGGGACTCTGAATTGTACACTGTAGCCTTTCAATTGCTCCATCGTGTAGCCTTCCAGTCTCTCCCAATCCACCTCATCGATTCCAGAAATCACAGAGAGTGCTCTCCCAGCGGAGTGTGAGCCAGGCATGGTTGCAGTAATGGCAGATGTCTCAACAAAGTTCAACAATTACAAACCTGTGGCTGCGTTATTTGGTCTGCTCTCACTATCTGGTGATTAATAATTCACTGTATGCAAATTACAAGTGCAAATCCGAAATCCCAACCGCTGCCAACAATGTTAGAGTCGGGGATCTCTGGTTGGCGCAAGGTTGCCCTTGTGTCAAGCAGGAACCCTCTCCTCCACGTCAGGGCGCAGGATAACCCCTCGCGAATGACCCTTGCTCACCCTCTAGGTGCGTGGCGTGAGCAGCCAAGGCGATTCCTCAGGCGTTGTTGGTTAAGCACTTACAATCGTACACACAGTAAATACATCAATCCCCCCAGAAACGGACACCAGACTTGGATATATATAAAAATACGATTCTTTATGTCAAAATAAGGTATATATATCTCAACAGACTTATCACAAGACCAATAACGTTTTCGCTAGGCCACCAGGTTATACAGCAGGCAAATGATCTTGTTTGTAGCTTCAAATGGATGGTTCGTAGTCTCTTTACTTGTAGTTCCAGTACTCACAGAGATCGGTTCCTGTGAACGGGGAAATAAGGCGTTGCGGGCCCCGAGCCCGATACTGGAACTTCCTTAGTGATGTGGAGAGTCGGCACAGGTCGGTGCGACTCTCGGCTTGGGAAGTGTTCTCGGGTCCTCAATCAGCAGGTGTGGGCACGTAGGCAGGCGCGGCCAGCGACCCTTTAGCACGGCGGTGCAGGAGGGTCTCCACAGCGGAGGCGGCGCGGCCTGAGATGTCCGGGGATAGCGAAGCGGGGTCGCAGGGCACGGTCAGTGCAGCTGGATGACCCGGCGTAGATCACAGTCGTCGGACGGCTTCCGGCGGGAGGGGTGATAGCGCGGTCAGCGCGCTCCCGTAGCAGGCGGTGACAGGGATGCAGGCGGCCTGGCCCGGGGACAGAGAGCGGCTCGGGACGGAGCGGGGCTCTCACGGGTTTGAGGCAGGCGAGCTTCTGAGTGTCACGGCCCTAGGAGGGGCGATGAGGGGCGCAGTCTCTTTTCCAGCGGGATGCACACACGGCTCGAATTGGAGGACGAGCAAGAAGCACAGAGAACCCACTGTTCCTGGGGTTCAGTTCAGGGGGCAAGCTCAGATCAAGCCCTTGGAGAATGTTCAAGCACAAAGTAGCAAAGTCTTTTCAGTAAGTCTCTTCCTCTCCTCTCTCAGCAAGGCAAGCAGCAGGCCAGCTCCTCCGGCGTCTTCTTCTCCTTCTAGTCGGGCAGAGGTTCTTTGTGGTAAACAGGATTCTGATTTCTTAGGAGCCAGGCTCCTACTTTTATACACCAATTCTTTTGTTCTTTAGCGCCAGGGGGCCTAGGCCTGGCTCAGTCCAGTTCTGGAGCACTTTGTTATGGTGACTCTGCTCTTTCCTTTCAGCAGCAGGGCAGAGACATCAGCCGCCCCACAGGGGGTGGCGCCGGCTTTGTGGTGGCAGAGCACAGGTCTATTCAAGAGTCAAGGTGTACTCCTCCCACCCATCCAGGTGTAATCTCTCTACCCACCACCTGGCAGCCAACCTGTCTCTGGGGATTCCCCAACCCTGCTCCTTACTGTTGCTGGGCAGAACACACACACATACAGCAGAGGCGGACTGAGATGGTCAGGTCAGTAAATACTAACTTTCTAAAAGTAGTATTTACAAACCCAGGATATTAAAATAAACTTGACTACAAGAAGTATTTTATCATCCTGAGTTCAGGCATACTAAACTTGACACTTCTACCATGCTCTCTGAGTCCACTGGGGTCACAGCGTTGGCGTGATCCCAGCAGCCCATTCTGGCCTATGGAGAGCAGGTAGCCTTCAATAGTGAAGAACGAAAATGGCTGTAATTCACTACTAAGACATGCCACACACATCAGGGCATGTCCTACCTTATGCCTACAATGCACCCTGCCCTTGGGCCTACCAGAGGGGTGGCTAATATGTAGGTAAGGGAAGGTTTAGGGACTGGCAAGTGGGGGCACTTGCGCAGTCAGCGCGACGGTCCCGGACCGCGCACAGGGTCTGCGGTGGCAGGCCCTAGACACACTTTACAAGGCCGCTTCCGTGGGTGGCGCAACCAGCGCTGCAAGCCCACCAGCAGCATTGGCATTCACAAGCCCTGGCACCCCTGGTGCACTTTACTGGGGACTGACAGTGAATCCAATAACCCAATCATGGACATCAATTACAGGTACACTTTACTTAGGGAGCACTTGCACCGCGGCACGGATTAGCCGTGGCGCAGTGCCCTGAGCGGACAACACCAGCAAAACAGTCGAGGCACACCATAAAAAAGTGGAAGGGAAACTCACGCCAAGGTGCCAGGTCTAACAGGAAGAGATGCAGTGGATCCAAGAGGGGATCGGAGATGTTGAAGACCTGTAAGCAGAGGGGACAGTGTTCACAGTCACTAGCCAGTGACCAGCGTGGCACTAGGTGGGTACCAGGCGATGTCGGGTGCAAACAGGTGATGAGGGGTAGCTTGTCTCCGCAGCCACGTGGTCCCTGAAGGTCGACGACGTCCAGGAGTCGGCTCACGAGCTGTCCCACGCAGGCTCTCGCTGTCGGCGGTGTCGGCGACTTGATCGAAGCAAACAAGCCTTGGCAAAAGCAATTGTAGGAGGATTCGGAAATCAGCTGTTGGTTCTGACCAGCAAGGTCAGAGGGATTGCTCCTTTGGAGGGAAGCAAGGGCCAGTCTGGAGCAACCAGACCAGCGGTGTTTGTCGTAGATTTCGTCGCCAAGATGGCCACTAGCCAGCGGGCCAGCAACCGGTTAGGCGCGTCGAGTGGCAAAATGCAGAAGGGCCCCACGCAGATCGTGGAGATGCTGGAGGGCTCACCTTTGGTGCAGATGCTGCTCGAGGGTTGGGCTTCTCAGGACCCAAAGCACAACTTGGAGGGAGCCTCGGTTGTTGCACTTGTCAGCTTGTCGTAGTCGTTCCAAGATGGCTGGCTCCACGTGTCTCGGTGCCTCCACGGGTCTCCTCTTTGCAGGGACTGTGGATCGGGCGGTGAGAGGTCTGGAGGTCCAGGTCTTGTCAGTCTCTGGGCTCGGGCTCCGGCGGGAGGCGGCGGCAAAGCAGACGTTGATTCGCTGGATGGTGCTTGCGTTAGCAAGGTGGTCACTCCCTGACCACAGGGGAGATTTTCTTCAGTCTTCTGTGCAGCAGAATGTCGAAGTTCCCGTCTTCTTCTTAGTTTCAAGTTGATTCCAGGATGTCTGAAGTCTTAGGACACAGCTCCTACCTTTATTCGGATTCTAGGGGCCGGACTACCTGCTAGGTCCCTCCCTATGGGTGGGGCCAGGAAGGGGGGTGGTTACACCCCCAATCCTTTGTCCAGCTCGCCCCAGGCCCGGGACTGGTGTGCCCCAGGACCGGTTTGAACTGGCATATGCACCGAGGCTCCTTGTGAGCCACAGGCATGTCTGGTTTCTTTCAAGCCCTACCTGACCAATACACAAAATCCTGTCTGGGGTGGTGCACGCACCTCCCCTGGCAGGAAACCCTTTGTCCACACCTCCCAAGCTGGAAGGACTCCCAGCAGCAGGAGGGCAGACTTGTGTCTGTGGTGGCAGCATCCATTTTGTGGAGCTGAGGCTATGTCTGATTTTACCCGGGTTTCAGGTACTGTACATGTCGTGTCCCTCTAGAAGGGTGGAATGCTAACCCCGTCGCCAGAATTGGCGAGGGGTTAGTATTCCAATTCGTATGACACCTTACTCGACATGTTTTGATAAAGCCAAACCAAAGATAGCATTTAACCGCGAGGTTCATAATGCACTTAAGAGTATATGGTATGACGATATCTGGAAACAGTAGAAGGAAGTTGTTCCGACCACTGCAGACAGGCTCAGCTCATGCCAGAGCACCATCTCACATGGAACCAAGCACTCTGCCTTCAGGATTGTTAAGGCCTGCCATAGGAGTGACTTATAGGTTACCAGGTGTCCCATTTAAGGTTAGGTATAGGTATACTACACCTAAGTAAGAGGTGATTACACCAACTTACCCCAGCTGAGTGATCAGCCAGTTGTGTCAGATTGTTAGGCCAAGCCTGGGGTGGCATAATACATGCTGCAGCCCTTGGCAGGCCTTGGGTACACCAATGCCCTGGGTACCTAGTGTACACTGGTACAGGGGCTGACAGGGTGATCCAACCAATTGGGTATGTACCTAAGGTACATGGAGTCCATTTTAAAGAGAGAACAGCCAGGCTGAGATCCTGAATAGCAGGATCTCAGGCCAACTAAGTCGAAAAACCAACTAGACACTAGGCAAAAATTTGGGGGTAACCATAGTCAGATATCCACCTTCCTACAGTCGGCCCTCTGGATGTACTGGCGGTGTTAAGCATGAGTGCATCTAACACCATCCTTCGCTCTGTAAGCACTGGCAGTGTGAGGGGTGAGTATATCTCACTCCATCCTTCACACTAACTCTACCACACTCTAAATGTATAGAAGGCGGCTCTCTGGATGTACTGGCGTGTTAAGCATGAGTGCATCTAACACCATCCTTCGCTCTGTAAGCACTGGCGGTTTAAGGGGTGAGTATATCTCACTCCATCCTTCACACTAACTCTACCACACTCTAAATGTAAAAAAAGGCGGCTCTCTGGGTGCACTGGCGTGTTAAGCATGAGTGCATCTAACACCATCCATCGCTCTGTAAGCACTGGCGGTTTAATGGGTGAGTATATCTCACTCCATCCTTCACACTAACTCTACCACACTGTAAATATATAGAAGGCGGCTCTCTGAGTGCACTGGCGTATTAAGCATGAGTGCATCTAACACCATCCTTCGCTCTGTAAGCACTGGCAGTGTAAGGGGTGAGTATATCTCGCTCCATCCTTCACACTAACTCTACCACACTGTAAATGTATAGAAGACGGCTCTCTGAAAGCACTGGCGGTGTTAAGCATGAGTGCATCTAACACCATCCTTCGCCTTGTAAGCACTGGCAGTGTAAGGGGTGAGTATATCTCACTCCATCCTTCACACTAACTCTACCACACTCTAAATGTATAGAAGGCGGCTCTCTGGGTGCACTGGCGGTGTTAAGCATGAGTGCATCTAACACCATCCTTCGCTCTGTAAGCACTGGCAGTGTGAGGGGTGAGTATATCTCACTCCATCCTTCACACTAACTCTACCACACTGTAAATGTATAGAAGGCGGCTCTCTGGGTGCACTGGCGTGTTAAGCATGAGTGCATCTAACACCATCCTTCGCTCTGTAAGCACTGGCAGTGTAAGGGGTGAGTATATCTCGCTCCATCCTTCACACTAACTCTACCACACTGTAAATGTATAGAAAGTGGCTCTCTGGATGCACTGGCAGTGTTAAGCATGGGTGCATCTAACACCATCCTTCGCTCTGTAAGCACTGGCAGTGTGAGGGGTTAGTATATCTCACTCCATCCTTCACACTAACTCTACCACACTGTAAATGTATAGAAGGCGGCTCTCTGGGTGCACTGGCGTGTTAAGCATGAGTGCATCTAACACCATCCTTCGCTCTGTAAGCACTGGCAGTGTAAGGGGTGAGTATATCTCGCTCCATCCTTCACACTAACTCTACCACACTGTAAATGTATAGAAAGTGGCTCTCTGGATGCACTGGCAGTGTTAAGCATGGGTGCATCTAACACCATACTTCGCTCTGTAAGCACTGGCAGTGTGAGGGGTGAGTATATCTCACTCCATCCTTCACACTAACTCTACCACACTCTAAATGTATAGAAGGCGGCTCTTTGGATCTACTGGCATGTTAAGCATGAGTGCATCTAACACCATCCTTCGCTCTGTAAGCACTGGCTGTTTAAGGGGTGAGTATATCTCACTCCATCCTTCACACTAACTCTACCACACTCTAAATGTATAGAAGGCGACTCTCTGGATGTACTGGCGGTGTTAAGCATGAGTGCATCTAACACCATCCTTCGCTCTGTAAGCACTGGCAGTTTAAGGGGTGAGTATATCTCACTCCATCCTTCACACTAACTCTACCACACTCTAAATGTAGAGATGGCGGCTCTCTGGATGTACTGGCGAGTTAAGCATGAGTGCATCTAACACCATCCTTCGCTCTGTAAGCACTGGCGGTTTAAGGGGTGAGTATATCTCACTCCATCCTTCACACTAACTCTACCACACTCTAAATGTATAGAAGGCGGCTCTCTGGATGAACTGGCGTGTTAAGCATGAGTGCATCTAACACCATCCTTCACTCTGTAAGCACTGGCAGTTTAAGGGGTGAGTATATCTCACTCCATCCTTCACACTAACTCTACCACACTCTAAATGTATAGAAGGCGGCTCTCTGGATGTACTGGCGGTGTTAAGCATGAGTGCATCTAACACCATCCTTCGCTCTGTAAGCACTGGCAGTGTGAGGAGTGAGTATATCTCACTCCATCCTTCACACTAACTCTACCACACTATGAAGGTATAGAAGGCGGCTCTCTGGATGTACTGGCGGTGTTAAGCATGAATGCATCTAACACCATCCTTCGCTCTGTAAGCTCTGGCAGTGTGAGGGGTGAGTATATCTCACTCCATCCTTCACACTAACTCTACCACACTCTAAATGTATAGAAGGCGGCTCTCTGGGTTCACTGGCGGTGTTAAGCATGAGTGCATCTAACACCATCCTTCGCTCTGAAAGCACTGGCGGTTTAAGGGGTGAGTATATCTCACTCCATCCTTCACACTAACTCTACCACACTCTAAATATATAGAAGGCGTCTCACTGGATGCACTGGCGGTGTTAAGCATGAGTGCATCTAACACCATCCTTCGCTCTGTAAGCACTGGCAGTGTGAGGGGTGAGTATATCTCGCTCCATCCTTCACACTAACTCTACCACACTCCAAATGTATAGAATTCGGCTCTCTGGATGCACTGGCGGTGTTAAGCATGAGTGCATCTAACACCATCCTTCGCTCTGTAAGCACTGGCGGTTTAAGGAGTGAGTATATCTCACTCCATCCTTCACACTAACTCTACCACACTCTAAATGTATAGAAGGTGGCTCTCTGGATGCACTGGCGGTGTTAAGCATGAGTGCATCTAACACCATCCTTTGCTCTGTAAGCACTGGCAGTATGAGGGGTGAGTATATCTCACTCCATCCTTCACACTAACTCTACCACACTCTAAATGTATAGAAGGCGGCTCTCTGGATGTACTGGTGGTGTTAAGCATGAGTGCATCTAACACCATCCTTCGTTCTGTAAGCACTGGCAGTGGAGGGGTGAGTATATCTCACTCCATCCTTCACACTAACTCTACCACACTCTAAATGTATAGAAGGCGGCTCTCTGGATGCACTGGCGGTGTTAAGCATGGGTGCATCTAACACCATCCTTCGCTCTGTAAGCACTGGCAGTGTGAGGGGTGAGTATATCTCACTCCATCCTTCACACTAACTCTACCATACTCTAAATGTATAGACGGCGGCTCTCTGTATGTACTGGCGGTGTTAAGCATGAGTGCATCTAACACCATACTTCACTCTGTAAGCACTGGCAGTGTGAGGGGTGAGTATATCTCACTCCATCCTTCACACTAACTCTACCACACTCTAAATGTATAGAAGGCGGCTCTCTGGATCTACTGGCATGTTAAGCATGAGTGCATCTAACACCATCCTTCGCTCTGTAAGCACTGGCTGTTTAAGGGGTGAGTATATCTCACTCCATCCTTCACACTAACTCTACCACACTCTAAATGTATAGAAGGCGACTCTCTGGATGTACTGGCGGTGTTAAGCATGAGTGCATCTAACACCATCCTTCGCTCTGTAAGCACTGGCGGTTTAAGGGGTGAGTATATCTCACTCCATCCTTCACACTAACTCTGCCACACTCTAAATGTATAGAAGGCGGCTCTCTGGATGTACTGGCGAGTTAAGCATGAGTGCATCTAACACCATCCTTCGCTCTGTAAGCACTGGCGGTTTAAGGGGTGAGTATATCTCACTCCATCCTTCACACTAACTCTACCACACTCTAAATGTATAGAAGGCGGCTCTCTGGATGAACTGGCGTGTTAAGCATGAGTGCATCTAACACCATCCTTCACTCTGTAAGCACTGGCGGTTTAAGGGGTGAGTATATCTAACTCCATCCTTCACACTAACTCTACCACACTGTAAATGTATAGAAGGTGGCTCTCGGAATGTAATGGCGGTGTTAAGCATGAGTGCATCTAACACCATCCTTCGCTCTGTAAGCACTGGCAGTGTGAGGGGTGAGTATATCTCACTCCATCCTTCACACTAACTCTACAACACTGTAAATGTATAGAAGGCGGCTCTCTGGATGTACTGGCGGTGTTAAGCATGAGTGCATCTAACACCATCCTTCGCTCTGTAAGCACTGGCGGTTTAAGGGGTGAGTATATCTCACTCCATCCTTCACACTAACTCTACCACACTCTAAATGTATAGAAGGCGGCTCTCTGGATGTACTGGCGTGTTAAGCATGAGTGCATCTAACACCATCCTTCGCTCTGTAAGCACTGGCGGTTTAAGGGGTGAGTATATCTCACTCCATCCTTCACACTAACTCTACCACACTCTAAATGTATAGAAGGCGGCTCTCTGGATGTACTGGCGTGTTAAGCATGAGTGCATCTAACACCATCCTTCGCTCTGTAAGCACTGGCAGTGTGAGGGGTGAGTATATCTCACTCCATCCTTCACACTAACTCTACCACACTCTCAATGTATAGAAGGCGGCTCTCTGGATGTACTGGCGGTGTTAAGCATGAGTGCATCTAACACAATCCTTCGCTCTGTAAGCACTGGCAGTGTGAGGGGTGAGTATATCTCACTGCATCCTTCACACTACCTCTACCACACTCTAAATGTATAGAAGGCGGCTCTCTGGATGTACTGGCGTGTTTAGCATGAGTGCATCTAACACCATCCTTCGCTCTGTAAGCACTGGCAGTTTAAGGGGTGAGTATATCTCACTCCATCCTTCACACTAACTCTACCACACTCTAAATATATAGAAGGCGGCTCTCTGGATGTACTGGCGGTGTTAAGCATGAGTGTATCTAACACCATCCTTCGCTCTGTAAGCACTGGCGGTTTAAGGGGTGAGTATATCTCACTCCATCCTTCACACTAACTCTACCACACTCTAAATGTATAGAAGGCGGCTCTCTGGATGTACTGGTGGTGTTAAGCATGAGTGCATCTAACACCATCCTTCGTTCTGTAAGCACTGGCAGTGGAGGGGTGAGTATATCTCACTCCATCCTTCACACTAACTCTACCACACTCTAAATGTATAGAAGGCGGCTCTCTGGATGCACTGGCGGTGTTAAGCATGGGTGCATCTAACACCATCCTTCGCTCTGTAAGCACTGGCAGTGTGAGGGGTGAGTATATCTCACTCCATCCTTCACACTAACTCTACCATACTCTAAATGTATAGACGGCGGCTCTCTGTATGTACTGGCGGTGTTAAGCATGAGTGCATCTAACACCATACTTCACTCTGTAAGCACTGGCAGTGTGAGGGGTGAGTATATCTCACTCCATCCTTCACACTAACTCTACCACACTCTAAATGTATAGAAGGCGGCTCTCTGGATCTACTGGCATGTTAAGCATGAGTGCATCTAACACCATCCTTCGCTCTGTAAGCACTGGCTGTTTAAGGGGTGAGTATATCTCACTCCATCCTTCACACTAACTCTACCACACTCTAAATGTATAGAAGGCGACTCTCTGGATGTACTGGCGGTGTTAAGCATGAGTGCATCTAACACCATCCTTCGCTCTGTAAGCACTGGCGGTTTAAGGGGTGAGTATATCTCACTCCATCCTTCACACTAACTCTGCCACACTCTAAATGTATAGAAGGCGGCTCTCTGGATGTACTGGCGAGTTAAGCATGAGTGCATCTAACACCATCCTTCGCTCTGTAAGCACTGGCGGTTTAAGGGGTGAGTATATCTCACTCCATCCTTCACACTAACTCTACCACACTCTAAATGTATAGAAGGCGGCTCTCTGGATGAACTGGCGTGTTAAGCATGAGTGCATCTAACACCATCCTTCACTCTGTAAGCACTGGCGGTTTAAGGGGTGAGTATATCTAACTCCATCCTTCACACTAACTCTACCACACTGTAAATGTATAGAAGGTGGCTCTCGGAATGTAATGGCGGTGTTAAGCATGAGTGCATCTAACACCATCCTTCGCTCTGTAAGCACTGGCAGTGTGAGGGGTGAGTATATCTCACTCCATCCTTCACACTAACTCTACAACACTGTAAATGTATAGAAGGCGGCTCTCTGGATGTACTGGCGGTGTTAAGCATGAGTGCATCTAACACCATCCTTCGCTCTGTAAGCACTGGCGGTTTAAGGGGTGAGAATATCTCACTCCATCCTTCACACTAACTCTACCACACTCTAAATGTATAGAAGGCGGCTCTCTGGATGTACTGGCGTGTTAAGCATGAGTGCATCTAACACCATCCTTCGCTCTGTAAGCACTGGCGGTTTAAGGGGTGAGTATATCTCACTCCATCCTTCACACTAACTCTACCACACTCTAAATGTATAGAAGGCGGCTCTCTGGATGTACTGGCGTGTTAAGCATGAGTGCATCTAACACCATCCTTCGCTCTGTAAGCACTGGCAGTGTGAGGGGTGAGTATATCTCACTCCATCCTTCACACTAACTCTACCACACTCTCAATGTATAGAAGGCGGCTCTCTGGATGTACTGGCGGTGTTAAGCATGAGTGCATCTAACACAATCCTTCGCTCTGTAAGCACTGGCAGTGTGAGGGGTGAGTATATCTCACTGCATCCTTCACACTACCTCTACCACACTCTAAATGTATAGAAGGCGGCTCTCTGGATGTACTGGCGTGTTTAGCATGAGTGCATCTAACACCATCCTTCGCTCTGTAAGCACTGGCAGTTTAAGGGGTGAGTATATCTCACTCCATCCTTCACACTAACTCTACCACACTCTAAATATATAGAAGGCGGCTCTCTGGATGTACTGGCGGTGTTAAGCATGAGTGTATCTAACACCATCCTTCGCTCTGTAAGCACTGGCGGTTTAAGGGGTGAGAATATCTCACTCCATCCTTCACACTAACTCTACCACACTCTAAATGTATAGAAGGCGGCTCTCTGGATGTACTGGCGAGTTAAGCATGAGTGCATCTAACACCATCCTTCACTCTGTAAGCACTGGCGGTTTAAGGGGTGAATATATCTCACTCCATCCTTCACACTAACTCTACCACACTCTAAATGTATAGAAGGCGGCTCTCTGGATGTACTGGCGGTGTTAAGCATGAGTGCATCTAACACCATCCTTCGCTCTGTAAGCACTGGCAGTGTGAGGGGTGAGTATATCTCACTCCATCCTTCACACTAACTCTACCACAAAATAAAGGTATAGAAGGCGGCTCTCTGGATGCACTGGCGGTGTTAAGCATGGGTGCATCTAACACCATCCTTCACTCTGTAAGCACTGGCGCTTTAAGGGGTGAGTATATCTCACTCCATCCTTCACACTAACTCTACCACACTCTAAATGTATAGAAGGCGGCTCTCTGGATGTACTGGCGTGTTAAGCATGAGTGCATCTAACACCATCCTTCACTCTGTAAGCACTGGCGGTTTAAGGGGTGAATATATCTCACTCCATCCTTCACACTAACTCTACCACACTCTAAATGTATAGAAGGCGGCTCTCTGGATGTACTGGCGGTGTTAAGCATGAATGCATCTAACACCATCCTTCGCTCTGTAAGCTCTGGCAGTGTGAGGGGTGAGTATATCTCACTCCATCCTTCACACTTACTCTACCACACTCTAAATGTATAGAAGGCGGCTCTCTGGGTTCACTGGCGGTGTTAAGCATGAGTGCATCTAACACCATCCTTCGCTCTGAAAGCACTGGCGGTTTAAGGGGTGAGTATATCTCACTCCATCCTTCACACTAACTCTACCACACTCTAAATATATAGAAGGCGTCTCACTGGATGCACTGGCGGTGTTAAGCATGAGTGCATCTAACACCATCCTTCGCTCTGTAAGCACTGGCAGTGTGAGGGGTGAGTATATCTCGCTCCATCCTTCACACTAACTCTACCACACTCCAAATGTATAGAAGGCGGCTCTCTGGATGCACTGGCGGTGTTAAGCATGAGTGCATCTAACACCATCCTTCGCTCTGTAAGCACTGGCGGTTTAAGGAGTGAGTATATCTCACTCCATCCTTCACACTAACTCTACCACACTCTAAATGTATAGAAGGCGGCTCTCTGGATGCACTGGCGGTGTTAAGCATGAGTGCATCTAAGACCATCCTTTGCTCTGTAAGCACTGGCAGTATGAGGGGTGAGTATATCTCACTCCATCCTTCACACTAACTCTACCACACTCTAAATGTATAGAAGGCGGCTCTCTGGATGTACTGGTGGTGTTAAGCATGAGTGCATCTAACACCATCCTTCGTTCTGTAAGCACTGGCAGTGGAGGGGTGAGTATATCTCACTCCATCCTTCACACTAACTCTACCACACTCTAAATGTATAGAAGGCGGCTCTCTGGATGCACTGGCGGTGTTAAGCATGGGTGCATCTAACACCATCCTTCGCTCTGTAAGCACTGGCAGTGTGAGGGGTGAGTATATCTCACTCCATCCTTCACACTAACTCTACCATACTCTAAATGTATAGACGGCGGCTCTCTGTATGTACTGGCGGTGTTAAGCATGAGGGCATCTAACACCATACTTCACTCTGTAAGCACTGGCAGTGTGAGGGGTGAGTATATCTCACTCCATCCTTCACACTAACTCTACCACACTCTAAATGTATAGAAGGCGGCTCTCTGGATCTACTGGCATGTTAAGCATGAGTGCATCTAACACCATCCTTCGCTCTGTAAGCACTGGCTGTTTAAGGGGTGAGTATATCTCACTCCATCCTTCACACTAACTCTACCACACTCTAAATGTATAGAAGGCGACTCTCTGGATGTACTGGCGGTGTTAAGCATGAGTGCATCTAACACCATCCTTCGCTCTGTAAGCACTGGCGGTTTAAGGGGTGAGTATATCTCACTCCATCCTTCACACTAACTCTGCCACACTCTAAATGTATAGAAGGCGGCTCTCTGGATGTACTGGCGAGTTAAGCATGAGTGCATCTAACACCATCCTTCGCTCTGTAAGCACTGGCGGTTTAAGGGGTGAGTATATCTCACTCCATCCTTCACACTAACTCTACCACACTCTAAATGTATAGAAGGCGGCTCTCTGGATGAACTGGCGTGTTAAGCATGAGTGCATCTAACACCATCCTTCACTCTGTAAGCACTGGCGGTTTAAGGGGTGAGTATATCTAACTCCATCCTTCACACTAACTCTACCACACTGTAAATGTATAGAAGGTGGCTCTCGGAATGTAATGGCGGTGTTAAGCATGAGTGCATCTAACACCATCCTTCGCTCTGTAAGCACTGGCAGTGTGAGGGGT